>NC_139036.1:36449876-36962685 GCF_964662115.1 Mustela nivalis
CAGGCTCCAAGATCAGCAAGAAGAATGCTCGAGATTCTCCCTCTCCCTCTGCCCCTCCCCACCCTCTCTCTCTTTCTCTCTCACTCTCTAAAATAAATAAATAAATAAATAAGACCATTATATGATCTAGCAGTTTCACATCTGAGCATTAGTCTGAAGAAAATAAGAAGACTGGGGCACCTAGGTGGCTCAGTGGGTTAAAGCCTCTGCTCAGTGAGAAGCCTGCTTCCTCCTCTCTCTCTCTCTCTCTCTCTCTGCCTGCCTCTCTGCCTACTTGGGATCTCTGTCAAATAAATAAATAAAACCTTTAAAAAAAAAAAAAGAAAAGAAAAGAAGACATATGAACCTTCGTGTTCACTGCAGCATTATTCACAATAGCTAAGCTATGGAAACAACCTAAGTGTCCATCAAGAGATAAATGGATAAAGAAAATGTAGTATATCTATATATATGCACACAATGTAATTTTATTCAGCCATTAAAAAACGGAGGAAATCTCCATTTACAACAACACGGATGGACCTTGAGGGCATTATGCTAAGTGAAATAAGCCAGACAGAGAAAGAAAAATACAATCTCTCTTCTGGGTGTAATGTAAAACAACAAACAACCCCCCCCCCCCAGAAAAAAGGAGCTCACTGTTAGGATAGACTGGCAGCTGGCAAAGGCAAGGGGTCAGGGACGGGTAAAAGGGGGGAGGCGGTCAAAAAATACAAAATAAGTGAGAAGTTATTAAACAAGTAAGTCATGGAGATGTGATGTACAGTGTGTGTCTCTACCAGTACCACTGAATCGCGTATTTGAAAGCTACTTGGAGTAGATTTTAAAAGTTCTTCTCATACACAGGGGCACCACCTGTGCATCCGACTCTTGAGTTCAGCTCAGGTCATGATCTCAGGGCCATAAGATCAAGCCCCACATCGGGCTCCAAGATCACCACCACCCAGTAGGGTTAAGTGGTTAGTTAAGTGCTCAGGTTAAGTGTCTGTGACTCAGGTCATGGTCCTGGGGTCCTGGGATAGAGCTGTGTGTCGAGTGTCTTGCTCAGTGGGGAGTCTGCTTCTCTCTCTCCCTCTTGCCCTCCCCCTCCTCCTGGTCAATCTCTCTCTCAAATAAAATTTTTTTTAAATCTTTTTCAAAAATTCTCATCACACACAAAAAGATGTGTAAGTATGTGTGGGAATGGATGTCAACTAGACTTACTGCGGCGATCTTTTCATAATATGTACAAATATCTGACCGTTATGTTGTGTATCGGAAACTAAAAGACCGTTATCTGCAATACTACTTCAAGAAAAACAAAAGTAGTACGGACCACGGGAAGGGTAGGGATGGAGAATCCACAATTGGAGAGGTGAAGAACAGAGTAGCTGAATCCCCCTGTGTCCCCAGGTGACCAGCCATGTGTCCCCAGCCTTGGCTTAGCTGAATCCCCCTAGGTCCCCAGGAGACCAGCTGGGTGTCTCCTGGCTGCTTCCTGGTCCCCAGCCCCCACGGAGGCTGCCCCTGGCAGGACCAATACCCACGAAAGCAGTTCCCGCTCAGCAGGAAAAAGGAGTGCTAAAAACCAACCAGGGAGAAACAGAATTAGGAGAGAAAAGCCATCAGGCTGCTGGCACAAATCTCTGAGGTCCCTGAGCATGGACACTGGCTCTCACGCACCTTGACCCGGCTCCTCTCTCTTCATCTGGCTTCTCATGGATGCTCTGACGCATGTACTGAAGGAACCAGTGGCTGGCAATTGGACCTGGAAGGCCAGGCCTAGAGAGCCCCCTGCAGGGCATGTCCCCCACAAGTTCAAGTCACTCCGCCAGGATTCCTGCTTTCTACGAACACATGAGATCCATAACGCAGAGCTCGCACCCAATGCCAGCAGGAAGTACTCATCCTCTGACTTATTGTCTCCATTTTGCGGTTGGGTAAACTGAGGGTCAGAAAGGCAGAGATTTACCTAGGGGCACACGGCTAGTAAGTAACACAGCTGGGGATTTAAATTCAGGATCCATGCTGTCTGACTCCCAGGCTCTTCCAACGGATCCCGTTCTTACAGCAAAGGGAGAGTAATCAATAAGGAAATTCTGGGATCTGACACGTAGGAATGAGGCAGGAAGGATTATGTCTAATTCCTCTTGTAGACCCCGAGCCCTATGAGAAAAGGAGATGAGCAGGCTAATGGGCTCCCAACAAAGGCCAGCCTTTGATCGGGGCCCCAGGGGCTGAGGACATGGGCACTGCCCCTTGCCCAGACAGGGGCATACACTCTGGGGCCAACACTGTCCCCTTCACCTTTGCTTCCCTCCTTCCAATGAGTGCGAGACCACGTCTGTATAATGAGGCACTGGGAAGGGGACGAACAGCATTCCCAGAAATCCCACTAGCCCATAGATTTATCACATTCAGGTAGCCCTGAGGGGGCCCCGAGATCTCTGTGTACTAATTTGGCTTTGTAAACAGACACCGGATGTGGGGTCTGAAAACTTGGGTTCAAGTCTCAATCCAGCCACTAACTAGCCTCGTGACCTTATGCAAATCACTCCCCATCTCTGGGCCTCCATTTGCTCAGGAGTGCAGAGGATAAATGAAGAGCTACCTCCGTGGCCTCTTCCAAATCAGACTCTACAGTGCTCTGTGGTGACCCAAGTAGGGTATTGGAGAGGGAGAGTTCTCCTGAGGCTCCCACTCAGCTGAGCTCATCCCCAGATGTACCAACTGGATGACTAACTGGTTCTTTTTGCCCTCATCCTGTCTACCAAAAAATATGCCTGCACTTTGATTGAAAAAGACATGTCTGATCTTTGCCTTGACTTCATATAAGAAGGACATGAGCAGGGTAGTGGAATGGGGTCTCAGGGATGGGCATTGAGGAGGGCACTTGATAGAATGAGCCCTGGGCTCATTGCAACTGATGAGTCTGCATCTTACCCCTGAAACTAATCATACAGTATATGTCAATTAAATTGAATTTAAATTAAAATTTAAAATTTTTTTAAAAAGAAAGACATAAGCAGAATGGTCCACAGAAGGTCAGGGGAGACTTGCTGGCCATCTGGACAATCCCCACATTTTACAGGCAATGGAGATGAAGCCCTCGGAAGAAGATGCAAGGCTGGGAGTGAAGCCCAGGACTCCGGGTCTACCTCCAGGAGTGGGTTCAGGCTTTCTGGGTTATCCTCTCTTCTGAATCAGACTTCCCAGGACCAGTGGGGTCAAAAGGGTGCTAGTGTCAGTAATACGGCGTGCACAGAGTAAGAATGTGGAAATCATGAATTCTAGGAATTCAGATGTATTAGAACCCAATTATTTACATGATCTCAGCAATGGCAATTTCTTATATCTGGAGTTAATTAAATAGTTTTTCTCTCATATAAGAAAGTCAACACAATGCAATGGTTCACTCTGTAGGTCTAAAGAAAGCAACAGAACTTGCCCTCCCAAACACAAACACCCAATTTTGAAGCTATTTCTAAAGAATTCCCAAACCCAGGAAAACCTACAAATAATCCACCAGATGTTCTTAAAAACTCTAGAGAAAAAAAAGACTGGGCTTTTTAGTTAAAAGTCGAAGGTTCAGGGGCACCTGGGTGGCTCAGTGGGTTAAGCCACTGCCTTTGGCTCAGGTCATGATCTCAGGGTCCTGGGATCAAGTCCCGCATTGGGCTCTCTGCTCAGCGGAGAGCCTGCTTCCTCCTCTCTCTCTCTCTCTGCCTGCCTCTCTGCCTACTTGTGATCTCTCTGTCAAATAAATAAATAAAATCTTTTTTTAAAAAGTCCAAAGTTCAAATCTCAATGCTACCACTTACTACTTCTGTGAACTTGGGCCAGTTCCCAAATGCCCAGTTCTCTGTTTCCTCATCTGTGAAATGAGCTAATACCTCCTAGCTCACAGGCAGTTGTGGGATCAAAGGAGATGCAAAGTCTCCTACTATAGGCTCCCAGGGGACGTGGCAGTAGGTCATAAAAGCCGACAGAGACTGGGTAACCTCAGGGAGCCAGGCCCTGTCCCAGGCACTTTACCTGCACTATCTCCACATATCTCCAGGAGACATGTATCATTATTATTTTTGTTTCCATAGACAAGGAGTAAGAAACACCAAGAAGCTAGAAATTTTCCCAAGATGACATAGCCTCTGAAGGGCAAGGCCATAGGGTGGGCTCCAGAGAAAACATTCTTTTTTGTGTGTTTAAGTTCTATTTATTTATTTTAGAGAGAAATTGAGAGCACAAGCAGGGGAAGGGGCAGAGGGCCAATGGAGAGAGAAAATCCATTAGCAGACTCCCCACCAAGCATGGAGCCCAACATGGGGCTCGATCTCAGGACCGTGAGATCCTGACCTGAGCTGATACCAAGAGTCGGACGCTTAACCAGCTGAGCCACTCAGGGGCCCTTCCAGAGAAAATGGGCTTAACCACTCCACCCTATTTTCTCCCTGAGTGACAATGTCATTTACTTCAGAAGGGTGGTTTAAAAAAAAAAAAATCAATCGATCAATCAAAATAAAAGCAGAGGAGAGACAAATGGAAAGAAACAGACATACCTTATAAGAAATGAGTTGACCCAAACACCCCTTTGCAAACCCGCCCACATTGCACTTTTTCATGGCACAGAAGCAGAGAGGAGGTATCCTGAACCAGGGGCGGTAGGGGCCGGGGAAGTTCAGTCTCACCCCAGCTCCAGCACATTCGTGCTCTGAAGACATCCCCGCTTTCGTGTGCAGGCTCCATGGTAAGACTGCTTTCCACAGGCCATGCCACTCAGTTCTCATTCTCCCTGGGATACAGGGATACCACTCACCTCATTGTACAGAGGAGGGTTGGAGAGAAACAGAGCCAAGCTGCAAACCCAGACAGGCCTGAGGCCAAAGCTCTGGGCTGCTACTCTGAGCCACTTCCCACTATAGGATCCCACAAGGAGTTGTAATAGAATATGACGGTCGAGAGCAGAGACTCTGGGGTGATATCTAGGTAAAACGGGCCAGGGGTGTTAGGGAAAGAGGTTAAAGCATCACAATCCATATACTGCCCATTGGATGTATCTCTATCCAGTGAAGAGTCCCCCCAAGAGTGGGGGATGTGAGTTGGTGAACGTGAGAGCCAGGGCATGGTGTACGAGGCAGGTGACACATCAGATGATCAACAGGGACCTGAACTCCAGCCAGAAAATCATATTCTGCTTTCTGAGGTCCCTGGGGAAATTCACACACCCACCAGCCTGCCACTGGGCATGCAGTGGTTTAACATAAACAGCTCTACGGCACAGGACAGCCCCTCACCCCTTCCCCTCTAGCCAGGTGAGCCAGACCTTGCTCCCTGGCTCCAAAGTCAGCGTCAAAATCAGCAACAGACGTCAGTACAGCCAGACACGGGGTTTGCAAAGGAAGAAGTTCAGTGCAACAAAAGAGCTGGCCCCCCTTCTGTATGTGCATTCTTAGTGGCCCCTAACCTTGGCCATACAATGGAATGACCTAACAGGTTTTTACAAAATCAATACTCTCTTGGGATGGGACCTGGAGATTGGTATGTCAAAACTTCACCAGGGTCCAAATGTGTGGCCAGAATCAAGAACCCACACTTGATTCACCAGCCGCTGTGTCTTATCTAGGATGGCCTCTGGGAGCCAGTCGCTCAAAATGGGCTCCATGGACACATAGCATTGGTGTCACCTGGGACCTTGCTAGAAATGCAGAAACACAGCTCCCACCCCAGAACCAGCAGCTTAGACTTTGATCATTATCACTCACCCATCGCTTCCTACTGGGCCAATCTACAGCTACTCAAAACTCCACTCCCTCAGCCCAAGACAGGCACCAAGATGTGATGCAGGAATTCCTGAGTTAAATCATGCTCAGGGGGCACTGGGTGGCTCAGCCAGTTAAGTGTCTGCCTCTGGCTCAGGTCATGATCCCGGGGTCCTGAGATTAAGCTCAGGACATGATCCCTGCTCAACGGGGAGCCAGCTTCTCCCTCTCCCCCTCCCAATGCCTCTGTCCACCCCCTACCCCTGCTCATGCTCTCACTCTCACTCTCTCTCAAGTAAAATAATTTTTAAGAAAATCTTAAAAATATATAAATAAGAGAGGAAGCAAGATAGCAGAGATATAGGAGACTAAAATAGCATTAGGTCCCAGGAGTTCAGCTAGATAGTTATCAAACCATTCCGAACACCTACAAACTCAACAGGAGATTGAAGAGAAGAAAGCAGCAATTCTAGGAACAGGAAATAGACCACATTCTGAAAGGTAGGACATGCGGAGAAGTCAATCCAAAGTGACAGGAAGATAGACTGCGGGGGAGGGGCTGGCTCCTCGCAAGTGGTGGAGCAACGGAGCACAAAATCCAAACTTTTAGAAGTCTGCTCCACTAAGGGACATTGCTCCATAGGGTAAGCAGGGGTGGAGCCCTTGCAGGGATAGTGTGGTCTCAGGACCCATGGGGTCACAGAAAGATTGGGGGTGTCTGAGTGTGCCAGAGCTCCCAGGTACTAGAGCAGGGAAGCTGACTACAGAGACAGAGCCAAGGAGTGAGCTCTCAGCTCAGGGTTACCTTAAACCATGATCCACAGCACAGTTGGGACACTGCTCTTTGAGCAGGGACCCCACAAGTGGCAGATCCAGGGAGACTCACCTTCCTCCCTAGGAGGAACAGCTCAAGAGTGGGTGGCAGGAATTGGCTGGGTTTAGAGACTCCAAACTGGGCCGTGTGTGAGAGACAGAAATGCTCAGTCACAGGCCGGGTGAGCATGGAGCGTGGCCCGAGACCAGGGAGACAGGAGGGATTGACTGCTTTTCTCTGAGGGCGCACTGAGGAGTGGGGGCCCTGAGCTCTCGGCTCCTCCTAACTGGAGATTGGGAAGCCGCCATTTTCAGTCCCGTCATTCAGAGCTCTACGGAAACCATTTAGGGAACAAAAGCTCCTGAGAGCAAAACCGAGCAGATTACTCAGCCCAGTCCCTGACAAGGGTGGTGAAATTCCACGTTGGGCAAAGACATTTGAGAATCAGTACACCAGACCCCTCCCACAGAAGATCAGCAAGATCATCCAGCCAAGACCAAACTCACTGATCAATGGGAACTGCAGAATCCCAGAGATAGGGGAAAGCAACACATAGAATTCATGGCTTTTTCCCCATGATCCTTTAGTTTTGCAAAGTTAATTTATTTTATTTTATTTTTTTCTTATTCTCTTTTTTTTTTTTAACTTTTCTTCTTTCCTTTTTTAATGGTTTTTAACTATTTTATCTTATCAAAGCCTTTTTTTTATCTTTTTAAATTTTCATGGTTATGGTCATATTTTATCCCTTCATTGTATTTAACCTTTTGTTTTTTATATACATATAGGGTTTTTTTTCTTTAAAATTTTGGGATATAATTTCTTCTAATAGATCAAAATATACCCTAAATCTAGCTCCAGCCTGATCACATTCTCTCCTCTTTTTTTTTCTTTTTCCAACCAACTTATTAAGTCCTTTCTTAGAATCTTTTCTAATTTTCATCTTTACAGTCATATTCCATTCCTTCATATTCCATTCTTTCATCCTTTTACCCTTAATTTTATATATATAAGTTTTTCTTTCTTTAAAATTTTGGGAGGTAGTTTCTTCTAAGAGACCAGAATACACCCAAAATCAAGCGGGTGGCTCTGTTCTATTCACCAGTCTAATATATATTATTTTTATTTTTTATTTTTTTATTCCCCCCCCCTTTCTTCTCCCCCCAGTTTTGGCTCTCTTCTGATTTGGTTAGCATATATTTTTCTGGGGTCTTTGCCACCCTTTAGTATTTTACTCCCTCATTCATATATTCTTATCTGGATAAAATAACAAGGCAGAAAAACTCACCACAAAAAAAGGAACAAGAGGCAGTACCAAAGGTTAGGGACCTAATCAATATGGACATTGGTAATATGTCAGAACTAGAGTTCAGAATGACAATTATCAAGGTGCCAGCTGGGCTCAAAAAGGGCATGGAGGATATTAGAGAATCCCTTTCTGGAGAAATAAAAGCCCTTTCTGGAGAAATGAAAGAACTAAAATCTAACCAAGTTGAAATCAAAAAAGCTATTAGTAAGGTGCAATCAAAAATGGAGGCTCTTACTGCTAGGATAAATGAGGCAGAAGAGAATTAATGATATAGAAGACCAAATGACAGAGAATAAAGAAGCTGAGCGAAAGAGGGACAAACAGCTACTGGACCACAAGGGGAGAATTTGAGAGATAAGTGATACCATAAGACAAAACGATATTAGAATAATTGGGATTCCAGAAGAAGAAGAAAGAAAGAAAGAGGCAGAAGATGTATTAGAGCAAATTATAATAGAGAACTTCCCTAATATGGCAAAGGGAACAAGCATCAAAACCCAGGAAGCACAGAGGATCCCCTTCAAAATCAATAAAAATAGGTCAACACCCTGGCATCTAATAGTAAAACTTACAAGCTTAGTGACATACAGAAAATCCTGAAAGCAGCTCGAGACAAGAGGTCTGTAATATACAATGGTAGAAATATTAGATTGACAGCAGGCTTACCCACAGAGACCTGGCAGGCCAGAAAGGACTGGAATGATATATTCAGCACACTAAATGAGAAAAATATGTAGTAAAGAATACTATATCCAGCTAGGCTTTCATTGAAAATAGAAGGAGAGATAAAAAGCTTCCAGGAAAAACAAATATTAAAAGAATTTGCAAACACCAAACCAGCCCTACAGGAAATATTGAAAGAGATCCTCTAAGCATAGAGAGAGCCTAAAAGTAGTAGACCAGAATATACAGTAACAGTCACCTTACAGGCAATACAATGGCACTAAATTCATATTTTTCAATAGTTACCCTGAATGTAAATGAGCTAAATGCCCCCAATCAAAAGACATGGGGTATCAAATTGGATAAAAAAACAAAACCCATTGATATGTTGTCTACAAGAAACTCATTTTAGGCCCAAAGACACCTCCAGATTTAAAGTAAGGGGATGGAAAACAATTTACCATGCTAATGGACATCAAAAGAAAGCTGGATGGCAATCCTTTTATCAGATCAATTAGATTTTAAGCCCAAGACTACAATAAGAGATGAGGAAGGACACTATATCATACTCAAAGGGTCTGTCCAACAAGAAGATCTACCAATTTTAAATATCTATGCTCCTAACATGGGAGCAGTCAACTATATAAACCAATCAATAACAAATCAAATAATCAAAGAAACACATCAACAAATAATAACAATAATAACAAATCAAATAATAAATTAAAGAAACACATTGACAATAATACAATAATAGTAGGGGACTTTAACATCCCCCTCACTGAAATGGACAGATCATCCAAGCAAAAGATTAACAAGGAAATAAAGGCTTTATTTTTTTTAAGATTTTATTTATTTATTTGACATATAGAGATCACAAGTAGACAGAGAGGCAGGCAGAGAGAGAGGAGGAAGCAGGCTCCCCACTGAGCAGAGAGCCCGATGTGGGGCTCGATCCCCAAACCCTGGGATCATGACCTGAGCCGAAGGCAGAGGCTTTAACCCACTGAGCCACCCCGGTACCCTGGTAATAAAGGCTTTAAATGACACACTGGATCCATGAGTGAATGAATGGATAGGGACGGTGGTATCTCTAATCTATACCATGGAAACTTAATCCACCATGAGAAAGGGGTACTTGCCATCTGCCACAACACGATGGACCCTGAAGGCATAGCCAGAGAAAAACAAACACTGGATGATTTCCCTTATGCTTGTTTTCTAAAAGAGCCAAACTCATAGAAACAGACTACAATGGTTGTTACTTAGTGCTGGGGGGGTGGGGAGGAAAGAGGGAGATGTTGGTCAAAGGGTCTAAACTTCCAGTTACGAGATGAATAAGTTTGGGGGAATCCAATAATACTGTCTTAGATAATTCACAGTTGTCAAGAGAGTAGATCTTAACCGTTCTCACCATAAAAAGGAAATTGTAGTTTTGTGATGTGAAGGAGGACTTAGCTAACACTACGGTGGTAATCATATCACAGTATTTAAGTGTGCACCTGAAACTGAACACAATGTCATGTGTCAGTTTCAGCAGACACCCCTTTCCATGGGGGTTATATTCCATGACCACCCCATGGATGCCTGAAACCACAGATAGTGCCAAACACTATGTGTACTGTGATTTTTCCTACACATACATACTTATGATAAAGTTTAATTTATAAATGAGGCACAAGAAGAGATTCACCACAATAACTAATAGTAAATAGAACAACTATAACAATACACTGTAATAAAAGTTATGTGAATGTGCTCTCTCTCTCTCCCTCTCTCTCTCAAAATATCTCACTGTGCCATAGTCACCCTTCTTCTTGTGGGGCTGTGCTATGACAAATCACCCATGTGATGAGAGGAAGTGAGTGAATGACGTAGGTGTTGTGAAGTTCTATTAGGTTACTATTGATGTTCTGACAATACGTCTGAAGGATCCTCTATTTCCAGACCACGCTTGACCACAGGTAACAAACTTCAGATAAAGGGAGAGGACTGTATATCTCAATAAACCATTTCCCATTCCCCCTGCTGAGAGGGCAATGAGCTCACCAAAATCATTTTACAATAGGGAGAATGAGGCCCAAAGCCAGGAAGACTATCCAAGTCCAAGGTTGTGTAAGCAAGTATGTAACAGAACTAGGCCCCAAGACTTCCAAGCGCAGCCTGCTGCAGGATTCCTAGAAGAATCCTTCCTTTGCTTGCCTCTGTAAGATCATCACATCCAAACGGGGTTGACTGGGACTGGTTCTCAGAAACCATCAAGCTATGAGCATGACAAAGAAACCCCACCCTCCAGATGCTGGAACGGCTTGGCGAGAAGGGCCCTTTGGGGTCTTCTGCTCAAACCCCCTCATTTCACTCAAACACCAAGCCCAGAGAGGGGAGGAGCTATCCCAAGAGCATCAGAGTCTAGGAAGGAATCAACTTGAACTTGGGTCTTCTAGCTTTAATTCTACTTTCCCACAAAGCTACAGTTCTTCAGTTGTGAGTGTTATGGACTAACATAGGTGTTCCCCCTGCCAAAATTCACAGTTTGAAGTCCTAACCCCCGATGGGACTATACGGGGAGTAGGGCTTTAAGAAGGTAATTACAGCTAAGTGACCCCATCCGGGTGAGGTCCTAACGCTATAGACCTTGTAAGGTCCGTGGCACGAAAAGGGAGAGAGAGCGGAAGAGAGCATGCATGGAAGAAGGGCCATGGGAAAACAGAGCGAGAAAGTGGAGACAGGCCAAGGGAAGAGGGTCAGGAGAAACCAGCCCTGTCTTCACCTCGACCTAGACCTCCAGCCTCAGAACTGTGATAAAATAAATGTGTTGTTAAGCCATCCTGTGGGTAGCATTTTGTTACTGCAGCTCTAGTAGACTAATACAGTAAGGGTCTCCCTCAGGCCATCTCAAGTATCGGGCATTGATAATTCTGAGGCTAGCTGTGGTCTGAGACGTGCTACCCTGGGGACCCCTCCACTGGGGTGCCTCTCACACACATGTTCAATCACGGATCATACCAAAGGCCTATGAGCTAATTAGAGACTTTTCAGAGGACTGGGGGAGAGGAATAGACAATAACGAAGAATCAGGACCCTTGAACATAGTGAAAGAAAGTGTTTTGTTATTTCCAGTGTTCTTAATTCATGTGTAATCTCTTATTCCTGAAGTTCAGTTGTTATTTCCAATTACTAGGGACAGTTACTATTATCACAGATCTTTAGAACAGCAAAGACATTCAAAAGCCCCACTTGCAAATGAAGAATCAGAAGTTCAGAAAGGCTGTGGGACTTTCCCAAGGTCCCCCAGCAAACAGGTGGCAAGGCAGGGACTTGGAATGATGCGAGTCCTGACTGCCCCACACAGGGACACGTGACCAGGATGGTAGCAGCCCCACGTGACCTCTCCATGCCACCTCTTGGTTCATCCGTGCCAGGTCCAAACCACTGGCCTCAGCAAGAACCTCCTTGATGGGGTTTCCCTTCATTTCAATGCAAGCATCCTTGGAATGATGACGTTCTTCTGGGCCCCTGCTCACCACGCTTACCCCTTCCTCACACCCGGTGAGACAGTCACGTCATCGAGACTGTCCCTACCTCATCCCTCTCTGGGGGTCGGAAGGAGAAATGAGCCACCGAGAAGTGGGGTCTGTGCAGACATCCCAGACAAGCCAGCTATGGTGGCACAGGAGCCGGGCAAGGGTGAGCAGTTGGGGAGACACAGATTTCCCAGGAGTGTAGATGGCCTCCCCTCGGCTGCCCCACTAAGCAGGGCCAGCCCCCACTTCACGTCTTAACTCCTCCTTTCTGGCACTTAGAAGGATTCTAAAGCCTGGACCTCAGCACCAACAACAGGCCCGATTGCTCAAGCACAGTTTCTCACATTCCCTTTTTCTCTTCTTCTGGGGCCCCTGGACAGCCTTGGAAGGACATTATAAGCTATCATTGTGCCCACTTTTAGGACACTGAGGGTCCAAGAAGGAAGGCGACTAATCCGAGAACAGCTGGTGACGCGGCAGAGCCAGGTTAAGGACCCAGAGGACCTGATTCCAGCCCCCTGCCTCTCTGCCACACCAGCTCTTCCTGGAATCTCTCCGTTACACAAATCCTTTTATGTCCCTGCCTTGCTTAAAACCCTTCTGTGGCTCCCCATTCCCCCAGGCCCAAATCCCAGCTCCTGAGCCTGGCTAGGAGGATTCTCATGACCTGGCCCCTCCCTACTTCTGCTACCATCCCTCCCACTTTGGGGCCTACAACTTGCCTCTGTGCCTTTGCCAATGCTGTTCCTTCCGCCAGACATGCCCTTCCCCTCCTTCTCCACTTGGCACATATCCAAAAGTCTCCAGCCTTATTCAACCAGAAAAGAGTGAGTCAATCTTACCTACCTCTGCCTTTCCCTGTAACTGTGTCTGGGGTTGTAGATGCCACAGCTGCCCCTCATTGTTGCCCTTTCCAACCAGGCTATGAATGCCTGAAAGGCGGAAACTGGTTCTCGGCCACCTCTGACTCCCCAGCCCCCAGCAGAGCAGATGCAAACAGCTGGCTCCAGGGACTGGAGTGAATTCCAGCTGCTGCCCACCAAGCTGCACGGATACAGGGACCCAAACCCCAAAACCAGAGACTCTGGGAACAAGCGTGCAAGAATGCAAATATGCAGACAGACCCTTGGCAAAGCTGCTCCTCTCCCTGCATTTGGAACCCATGAAAGGCTCCAGCAACAATCATGCCTTCAACCCTAATAGCAGAATGTCTACGTGTTCCTGAGGGGTGGGGAGTTGTCTTTCCTGAGGATTTCGCTCCTGCCAGTCCCAACAAGTCAGAATGAGCCAAGTTCTTCGGCAGGTACCAGAGAGACTGCATCCGTGAGGCCCCAGCGCAGACCTTGGAAACAGAGAGAACCTCTATAAACTCACGGGGTCCTTGGGTCCTCACCGCATACCCTGTGACGCCTGCCCTTCCAAGGGTGGGAAAGGCCATAAAAGAACAAAATCAAACTGGCTAAGGTTGCTGCTTCCCAGCAGATGACTGAAACTGGAGCAATGGCTTCTAATAGGATTAACATACTTACAGCTAAGCATGGGATGATTAAGGCTGGTGGTGGGAGGCAAGGGATCAGCAGCGCTCGACGGTACACCTCTGATGAATTAAATCATGATGTCCAAATCTGAGTGCTCGGCATCAGAATTTTGTAAGCCGGCAGATGATTCTAATGCCCAGGCATGGTTGAACCTCGCCGGCCTAGATGCCCGGTTGGGAGCAGTGGCAGGCAAGGTCATTCCTTCATCCTACTTCCTTCCCTGAGATTGGCTCCTGCCCGTCACAGGCCAAGTGCAGGTGGATGATAGAAGGAGCTGTGCTCTCTGTTTTCCCCTGGCATCCTGAAGCCCACCATCTGCTCCCGGAGCCATGAGGCCCGGCCTCTGAGAACGAGGCTATGGTATCAGGCAGCGGAGGACGGCATCCAGGACACGGAGGCCCAGGCTTGGGGACCCCACGGTCATGGAAAAAATAAAAGGTGAGGGAACTCAGAATAAAAGAATTAGGATTAATCATGAAGATCAGCTCATAAAAGTGAATCTCATTTTAAGTCCTCTGGACTGTAAGATCTTTCAGAAGCTGAAGCCTGTCTGTCATTTTCTTTTTTTTTTTTTTTTAAGATTTTATTTATTTATTTGAGAGAGAGAGAGTGAGCACAGGGGTCAGGGGATAGAGGGAGAGGGACTAGAAGATGCCCTGCTATAGGGCTCAGACCCATAACCCTGAGATCACAACCAGAGCTGAAGTCGCTCTACCGACTGAGCCACTAGGTGCCCCTGATCTGTCATTTTCAGCTGCACCCCCAGGGCCGGGAAAGACAGGCATTCGGGACCTCCCTGAACCCTCCCACCAACCAGCGGAGAGCGGGGGGGAGTGGGGGGGGTCGGTGCACTGGGATCCGCCCAAGTCAGTACAGAAGACTCCAATGACTCTGGATCTTTGAAGCAAGGAGGGATTTCATAAAGGAAACTAGGTGCTGCGAAGTCACTTGGAAGGTTGGGATGAGCAGGTCCTCCTCTAAGTGCCCAAGACTGATTTCTTGAATAAGGACTGGTTGACTCCAGAAGAGGCTCCCCCAAGGCTGACACTAGAACTTCTGGGTCCACGGTGCAGCCCCATCACCGTGAGTCAGAATCCAGGACCACATAAAGGAGGGCCTGCTCAGTCTAGGCTGTCTTCCTGTGCTGCAGAGATGGGGAAGCTAAAAATCTACACTGGCCAGATGCCCTTGCAGTGAGGGTTCAGGCTGCAGCGTAGGCTTTGTTGATTGGAGGCACCTGCCCGAGATTTGGATGGCCAAGAGCTTCTTCCAGATCCTTCTGCTGGCAAGCAAGGACATGGGAACTCGAGGCTTTGGGGCAATGGCCTAGGGTCCCGTTGCCAGCCTCCCGGGGCCAAGGCTACTTATCACAGAATCAGAAATGGATATCAAGGAGCTATACTGAAAACCAGGGACAAGCTCGTCAAGTTTGAGCAATGGTTCCCAAACCCTCTCCTTGGGCACAAGCCCCAGAGGCCTGGCAGGTGGGGAGTTGGGAGAAAACATTCAGCCCGGTCATCATGGCAACTTTTGCCCCTGATTATCCTATCTCGAGGTCCTTGGGTGTTACCCCACCTTTCTTCAGTCTTAAAAATCTGCCCTTTACAAATGGGATCTAAAACCCCCTTCAAATAAGGAGGCTGGGAAGACAGCACAGTAGGAGGACCCTAAGCTTGCCTCATCCCACAGATAAAACCCCAGGCAACGTATGGCTGACTTCCTTTTTTCCCGTCTCTAAGGCAGACAAGAAGAGAACATTTTAGGGGAAGACAGAGAGGCTATAAATTCAGATGAGGATTAGGACTAATGGAATTTTCTTTATTCTTTTCATTCTCTTTGCTTTCTATGATTACTGGAAAGCATGAATGATCTACAAGGGTCATCCCTTAACCAAGCACCTTAATCCTTGCTAATTCTGAGCCGCGGCATGCACAGGGGACTAGGGGGCTAGTTAGCTAGATGAATGACCGAATCGATGCTTGGATAAATTGGTAGTTAGATAAAAGCAGAAGGAAAGAGGGACAGAGACAGGGAGAATAAATGTTTAACAGTCGACCAGCAAGGTCAGGACTGGAACAAACACTGTCTCCCCAGAAATGTCAGGAAGAACAGTGTGATTTCAAGGAAGCTACTGGGGTATACATCAAAAAATATTCAAATTGATTCCAAAGATATGGCAGCAACAAGAAATAACGGTCACCAAACTGCAAAATGGCAAACAGGGTAATTATGAACCTTGGGAATTCGAAACAGAAGAGGAGGGGCGCCTGGGTGGCTCAGTGGGTTAAAGCCTCTGCCTTCAGCTCAGGTCATGATCTCCGGGTCCTGGGATCGAGCCCCACGTCAGGCTCTCCACTCAGCGGGGAGCCTGCTTCTTCCTCTCTCTCTGCCTGCCTCTCTGCCTACTTGTGATCTCTCTCTGTGTGTCAAATAAATAAATAAAATCTTTAAAAAAAAAAAAAAAAAAAAAGGAAAGAAAGAAGAAACAGAAGAGGAAGCCAAATGGAGAGACCTATGAAAAACCTTCATACCTCTATCCATCACCAGGTTCAAAGTCAAGTTCAAACCAATCAGGGAAACCCCTGAGAGATGGCTGCAGCTCCAAGAAATCCTACCAAGGCCACAAATCCTACCAATCCACCACCCCACAAGGGGGTGCCCTGCTTCTTGGCCGAGATGTTCCTAACCACCCTCCCCAGAGCAGAGGCTCACCCCTGCTCAGGTCCCAGGGGCCCATCCCCGAACCTTGGAGAAACCCTCCAAAATTAAAGGATCACTTTGGCAGGTTCCTGCTCTTGCCCAGTCATGTATTTCCAAAACGGAGAGTAAGCAGCAATAGTGGGGTCCAGCTGCCCTACATGGGTCTAGGAAGTCCATGTGGCCCCCTCACACCCCAGAGCAAAGGCAGCTTCAGACTGGAAGAGCAGGTTCACCAACCAGCCTTCCTCGTTGTCCTCCCACCGAGGTGAGGAGGTCCCAGCACTGGGGCTAGGCCTTCGCCCTGTTGTCCACCTGTAATAGCGTGCTCTCATAAATGGCTCCCTGGTCCTACTGAATATTTACTGAGCACCTGCCAGCTCCGGGCCCTCCTCCCACAGACAGCCTATCCTGCCTGAGGCCTGCCTCACTCTTGCTGCCCCTCTCCCGGAGACGTGTGGTGGCAGATGCTCTGTTATCCAGAGAGAGACCACCACGCCCGCAGAATCCTAAGGATCTCCCTCACCAAGGTTCCTGCAGCTGGTTTCTGCCCACGTCAACCCTCTTCACTGAATTCCAGCCCCACCCCTGTTTCAGGCCACCTGCCAGAGCTCACTGGACTTCTCCCGTCTTCCCACCGCATCTTTCTCCCTCCGCAGAGTGTTGCTTGGGGGGGGACAGACACAGACTCTAGAAACAGACTGCCCTGCCCATCTGTTGTGCGACCTTGGGAAAGTTCCTTTGCCTCTCTGAACCCCGTCTACAGAATGAGGACAACAGCTTCACCGGGCCATGGAGAAAATTCAAGGGACCGCATGCATCCTCGCGGAACGCCACGGCTGGCACAGAGGGAGGGCTCCCCAAAGGCCAACTCCCTTTCTCTCGCCTCCTCCCACCCCAGATGGCCGGTAACTAGTCCTCCTCTCTCAGTCCAGAGATGTAACAGTGGTCATTAAAACAAATTTGTCACTTGATTCTATAGCCAGGTGGCACATGACAGCCAATAATTTTTCACATGAAAAATGACTCTGCTAATTGAAAAACATCAGAAAGATTGAGGTTTACACAAATGTTCAGCTCCGTTTATTTTTTCTAATTTACTTTTCAGCAGTCAGTGAGAACTTAATGAGCTCTCATTTACGGCTTCCTGGCTATTTATAGGTATTAGCGCCCGTGGTGTTCTAGATGTCTATACCGAGAGCGTCGGGCCTGTGCGACACAGCCAGCAGGGAGCAGTTACAGTGCCCAGAAGAATTCCAGGTGGGAATTCCAGGAAATTTCAGGAAAACACCTCGGACACTCCTCTACATCAGCCAGATTCTGTTTTCCTTTCTTGGCCTGCATTTTTCTGTCTTGCAAGTCTTTTTATTGTTTTCACTGGTAGGAAAGGAAAGTAGGTAACATTGACCGAGCAGGTAGTCTATGCCGGGCACTGGGCTGTGCCTTCGGCATGGGTCACCTCAGCTCATGCTCATCGCCATGCCCTGAGGAAGGGGCCACAAGGAAGCCTATTTCCAGAGGACAGAACTGAGAGAAGACTGGAAATTCAGACACCCGGCTTTCTCTCTCTCCAGAGCCCATTTTTTTAAAATTTATTTTCAGCATAACAGTATTCATTATTTTTGCGCCACACCCAGTGCTTCATGCAATCCATGCCCTCTCCAATACCCACCACCTAGATCCCCCGACCTCCCACCCCACCCCCCGCCACTTCAAACCCCTCAGATTGTTTTTCAGAGTCCATAGTCTCTCATGGTTCACCTCCCCTTCCAATTTCCCTCAACTCCCTTCTCCTCTCCATCAACCTTTGGCCTCCATGCTATTTGTTATGCTCCACAAATAAGTGAAACCATATGATAATTGACTCTCTCTGCTTGACTTATTTCACTCAGCATAATCTCTTCCAGTCCCGTCCATGTTGCTACAAAAGTTGGGTATTCATCCTTTCTGATGGAGGCATAATACTCCATAGTGTATATGGACCACATCTTCCTTATCCATTCGTCCGTTGAAGGGCATCTTGGTTCCTTCCACAGTTTGGCGACCGTGGTCATTGCTGCTATTAACATTGGGGTACAGATGGCCCTTCTTTTCACTACATCTGTATCTCTGGGGTAAATACCCAGGAGTGCAATGGCAGGGTCATAGGAAAGCTCTATTTTTAATTTCTTGAGGAATTTCCACACTGTTCTCCAAAGAGGCTACACCAACTTGCATTCCCACCAACAGTGTAAGAGGGTTCCCCTTTCTCCACATCCGGTCCAACACATGTTGCTTCCTGTCTTGCTAATTTTGGCCATTCTAACTGGTGTAAGGTGATATTTCAATGTGGTTTTAATTTGAATCTCCCTGATAGAGCCCATTTTTTAATTACCATGTCTAGAGAGTTTCATTCTCTTTTCAGCAAGCAGAGCATCACTGGCAAGCTCTGTTTCTTTGAGGCGGGAGATGGGGAAGGAAAGAGCACCAGGCCAAGAGTCAGAAGACCACAATTCAAGTCCTGCATCTGCCGAGAGTCCCCAGGACCTTGAGCAAGGCCTTCCCTGCCTCTGCCTCTAAGTTTAGCAATCTGGGGTAGGTTTGGAGATGGACCACGGATGCCTGTCCTTCTTTGCCTCTGGCTGACCAGCCACCAAGGACTGAGGAATTCGAGGCTGGTACTAATGGCCAGCGTTGTACCCAACAAAGCCAAAAGGAAGAGCCCTCTGACAAAGCTGGAAGGGCAAACACAATTGGACAGAGGGCAGAGAGGAAGCCTCCCATCCCTCCCAAATTTAGAGCTTAGAAACCCACAGGACAGGAGGCTGTCTCCCCCAACAGGCATGGTTGAGGACAGAGTTCCTTGATTGTGGGGGCGAACAAGTTAAAAAGACCCCAGGAGCCCTACCCACCAGGAAAACCTGACCAAACCAATCCTCAGTAAAGAAAAATAAGTAAGAGGCCAGAGAAAGGAGAAAGGAAGCTCCTGGGCCACCTTCCCTGAACAGAGAGTCCTGATGGCAGGCGTTCCCTCCTCTCCAGGCCAAGCTGGGCGCCTGGGCAGAGGAAGAGAAAGAGCCCCTCAGTTTCTTCCCCTGGAAAGGAAGGGACTGGGCCACGGAGGCAAGAGGCCAACTGGAAGGCCTAGAAAGCCCAGGAGCAGAGATGGAAAGTGAATGGATTGAGAGGTTTGTTGGTATCTGGCTGCAGATCAGAGCTGCCATTGGAGAGAGGGTGGAGCATCTGGTTTCAAGAGATGGGTGATAATGCTCCTGGAGGTAAGGATCCCTTCCTATTCATTTCTGAGTCCCCTGCACCCAGCACGCAGGGAGCCTGACTCAGGCTCAAACCCAATTCAGTATTTGCTGAGCGGATAAGAGAACGAATAGAAGACCTGTGGTTTCGGCAGTGTCCTGAGACCACGGGCCCCTGGGGCTGCTGAGATTTGCTTCAGGGAGTCTCATGCTGTTCCTGTTCCTTTTGACCCCAGTCATATCATGAACAGCTGAGGCAGTGGCAGTGTCTTTAACAGGGTCTATAGGGAGATCACAGAAATGGGGATTATTCACTCAAGGGATCAAGGTCTAATTCCTCTTGCATAATCACAGACCTTGGGCCTTGGGAAGATATTCAAAACTTAGCCTGGAGCCCTGGACTCCTGACTCCCCTTTCAGTGCTCTTTCCTTGCACCGCTGGGCAGGGGCAGAGGCTGCTGTGGGGACAGAGACACCCACAGCATGGGACTCTGTGATGACCAGACTTTGTCAATGATTCTTAGCCTCGCCGGCATCCTACAAGCACTGAAAAATCACCATCCTCTTCTTGGACTTCAAATAAATGCCAGGGCATGGTGGGGAGTGGGGGGAGGAAAAAAGAGAGGAGATCTCATCCCTCCCCTTTCCAACATTCCAAAATTCTGTTCTGCAAATCACTAATGATGGGACAGGCTCCATATTGATAAGGGTTCCAAGCCCAAATAAATTTGGGGAACCCCTACAACCCCCCCCCAGCCTGTATCTCCTCTCAACACTTCACACAGCTTATTAACAACGTAAAGACACTGAGAAGTCCTGCAGTAAAGAACAAACTCATTGGACCACTTCTTTCACCTGTACCTATTTAACATTCCACAGAACCCTGTCAGGGAAAGACAGCCACAAATTAATTTCAACAGCCACATGGAAAGTGCCGACTCTGACCTCAGCCCCGAGGACTGAAAGCTCTTAATAGAACAGTCTATCGCTACACGTTTCCCATGCAGTCCCGTGAGCATCACACACGCCCCAGTCAAGCCCCTGGCTTAAGGCACCCATCCCCGAGACCATAGGCATACGGAATGAAGCGTGTGCTCCCCATTTGATCCCTGGGCAGAAGGAGGAGGAGGCATGACTCGGGCTAGCTTAACAGAGATTTACTTCCCCGGCATCCTTTGGAGTGGATATCCTGCATGATTGAGCCGGGCTTTGTTCAATTCTCAAAGCAATTTGCCAGGAGTGAGAAAGGAACGCTTAGTAAAGCAAGTTGGTCAGTCCTGGATGATTACTTCTTATTCCAAAACAATTACTATAAAGGTAAAATGGGTTATGTTGCTGTAAAAAATATGACTCTCTCCAAACAGTAACACATGAATTCCCAACCAGAGCCTCAAGGCCACGGCCAAAAGCAGGCCAGGCGTAGGAAATAGGAGGAAGACATTTTTGCCTTGTCAAACAGCGCTGCTTTCCAACAGAATTAAAACAGACAAGAGAGGGCTTGATAAGCCGAAGGGGTGGGGAGCAGTGGGGTGCCCTGGGGACAAGTACCTACTTAGCAGTCTGAGCCCACCCCACAGAGTATCCTGCCTTCTTCCACCTGAACTCCTAGTCCCACTGAACCTTCTAAAAGAATAGAGCAAAGCAGGATTTCTCAACGTTGGCACTACCAACGAGGGGGTGAGGTCCCTCTCTGTTGTGATGGGACTGTCCTGGGCGCCGTGGGGTGTTTGGCAGCATTCCTGACCTCCAGCCACCAGTTAACACCCCGAACTCTCTTCCCACGTCATCTCCAGACGTTGCCGAATGTCCACAGGGGGTAGGAAAGGAGGAAAAGTCACCACTGGTTGAGAACCACGAGACTAAAGCAGCATGGGCCTGGGGGAGGCATCCCCACCAGCCCCCACCGACTCCAGCACCAACTCCAGGAGAAAACCGTGCTCCCAAATGGCCTCTCCCAGACAGGAAAGCCTCTCCAGAGGCTGTCACTTTTCTGGGCACTGGGAGGAACAGGAGTAGCCTGAGTCCCAGGACACACTGCCCAGCGGCTGGCATCCCAGCAAGGCTGGGCTCCACAGCCAGCATGGGGGACAGAAGCCAACAGATGTCAGACATCCCTCCTGACAAGCCAAGAAAACTATCCTGGGAGCCTCTCCCCTTGCCCTGCCAGCCATTCCTATGCTGTTGAAGGCAGGTGGCTTAAAATAGAAAGTTTCCAGGGGGCACCTGCCCGGCTGAGTTGCTAGAGCGTGACTCCTGATCTTAGGGTCATGAGTTCGAGCCCCACGTTGGATGCTGAGTTTACTTTAAAAAAGAAGAATAAGGGGCACCTGGGTGGCTCAGTGGGTTGAGCCTCTGCCTTCGGCTTGGGTCATGATCCCAGGGTCCTGGGATCAAGTCCCACATGGGGCTCTCTGCTAAGCAGGGGGCCTGCTTCCTCCTTGCTCTCTGCCTACCTGTGATCTATCTCTATCAAATTAATTAATTAATTAATTTTTAAAAAAAAAAGAAAAATAAAAGGTAAGTGTGTCTGGAAGACTGAAGGAGGCCTAGCAGACAGTGTCAGAACGCTCCCTCAACACTGATCATTCCTCCAGGGGCAACCAGCAAATGACACTGTTGTCTAAAGGCCTGAGTCTCTTCCCCACAATTTCTGACTAACCTCCCAGTAACAGCCTGTGGATAACAGACTAACAGAGCGAGAGGCACGCCTTGGCTGGACGTGGATGCTGTGATCCGGAGCTGACTTCGGCTCAAGGTCATTCATTTCAGTCGCCCAGGGTTTCCCTACCCCTACCCCCGAAATAAAGACAAGAGCCATCCACACCCGGCCCAGTCACTGCAAAGTTCAGCTGGGCTACTGGGCACAGAGGTACTTTACAAATACAGAGCATGGGCCAGATGTCAGTTCTCTCTGTGAACTCCTGGGGTGTCATGAAAGTTGCAAAGTGAGTCGATTTTAATTCACTTAAAGGCAGATGCTGTGCAGAGATGTGCCGAGGAGAAGCCTGGGAAGGGACACCTGCTTTGAATACAGTGATTAAGAGCAGGTAAGATGGGGGTGCCGGGGTGGCTCAGTGGGTTAAAGCCTCTGCCATCAGCTCAGGTCATGATCTCAGGATCCTGGGATCAAGCCCTGCATCGGGCTCTCTGCTCGGCGGGGAGCCTGCTTCCCTCTCTCTCTCTCTGCCTGCTCTCTGCCTACCTGTGATCTCTGTCTGTCAAATAAATAAATAAAATCTTAAAAAAAAAAAAAAAGAGCAGGTAAGATGGAAGAAAAGAACATAGGTCAGTGTCTCTAAGATTTTAAATGTGAAGATGGAAGGACACCTGGGTGGCTCAGCGGGTTGAGCCACTGCCTTCGGCTCAGGTCATAATCTCAGGGTCCTGGGATCAAGTCCTGCATCGGGCTCCTTGCTTAGCGGGGAGCTGCTTCTTTCTCTGCCACTCTGCCTGCTTGTACTCTCCCACTCTCTCTTGCTCTCTCTCTCTCTGACAAATAAATAAATAAAATCTTTAAAAAAAAAAAAAGATTTTAAATGTAAAGATGAAAACACCTCCGACTTCACTGAGAAAAACACAAAACAAAACAAAAAAAAACCAGCCCTGCTCTTCCCAGTGGTCCTGCCTGTCTCTTTTTTTCCACTTCCTTAGACCTTTATTTTCTTTTTTTCCCATTCACCTCATTTCCATCGCTGCTCAGGCACCTCAAATGACTTAATTGTCATTGCCAGCCTCACCCCAAGCCCCATGAGACACGACTGCTCGGGCCTCATCCCAGCCACTGTACAAAGAAAATGACTATTGGGGGAGGAGACAGCGGCAGGGGGGGATGGCGGGGAACGTGCAGGGGTTGGAGGTGAACAGAGGGGAAGACAGGACCTCACCTCTCTGCGGCAGTAAGACCCGGCCTGGACAGACAAACCTGGGAGTGGAATAGGGAGCTAACATCGACTGGGGACCCGGGGTGCGCCAGGGACGGTGCCAGGAGCTTCACACACTCACGGCCTCCGATCTTGGCAGCATCCTGAGGATGAGGAGGGCAGCCGTCCCCGGAGCTTGCTCCATGCAGGGGGAAGGGGAGAGGGAGAGGGAGAGAGAGTCTCAAGCAGACCCCATGCTGAGCACAGAGCACAATGCAGGGCTCGATCCCACGACCCTGAGATCACGACCTGACCAGAAACCAAAATTTGGACACTTAACCGACTGAGCCACCTCGGTGGCCCTCCAGTAACTCCTACTAACCAAGGGAATATGGCAAACTCCCAGGCTGACCCTTCCAGGATCAGGCTACGCAAGATGATGACATCCACCCTTGCTAGCAGACTGCTGCCCTGAGGAAGCTGGTTGTCATGTCGGAGGGGCCCACATAGCAAGAAACTGAGGGCAGTCTCCGGTCAACAGCGCACAGGGAACTCCCTTCTGCTAACAACCCCACGGGCTCGGAATCCCATCCTTCCCCAGCAGAGACTTCCGCCGAGACCCCAACCCTGGCCAACATCTTGACTGCAGCCTTGTGAAAGAGGCCGAAACGATGACCCAGCTGTGCTCTGGTCCCAGATTCCCGACCCACAGATATGTGAGATAGTAAATCTGTATTATTTTCAGCCACTAGGTGTGCGGGAAGACGTTACGCAGCAGTCCATAACCAACACAGCTAGTAAGTGACAAAGATAGGGCTTATCCCCCGGTGATCTGTCTCCCAAGTCTGTGTCCTCACCTAACTACACTACGTTACATCTCCTGTCCTGTCTCGGGGGATATTATGGTGGTAAGAAAACCTGAGAACTTTTACCATATCCCAGGCCCCTCTTCAAAATTCAAACTGCCTGAAGGGAAGTCTGAGAGGAAAGAAGAGTCTTTATCTTGCCCTGATCGAGGAACCCTCTTCACGGGACAGCTGCAACCTCCTCCCAAGCCAGGATCCCACGGAATACGTTTTGGAAAATGCAGAGACGGGCCTACTTCCCTAATTTTGCCGATGAGGACCCTGAGACTCGGAAAGGTTAAATCGCGGCCAGAAGTTACACATACAGGTGCTGAGCCTGGGCCATGGAGACAAACTAGCCTGAAGAAAGCAGGTCCTGGGCCCCTGTGAGTTGTGCCCGGAAGTGCTCTGGAGAGCCGCCGTCGACTTAGGCTCAGGGGCCGTCAAGAATCATTCCGTGTCGGGGAGCTCAGCATTATCATACCTCATTAGTTCACCTTTTTTAAAAATTTTATTTATTTGTCAGAGAGAGAGCAAAAGAGCACAAGCAGAAAGAGCGGCAGGCAGAGGGAAAAACAGGTTCTTTGCCCCAAGCAGGGAGCCTCATGCGGGGCTCGATCCCAGGACCTTGGGATCATGACCTGAGCCGAAAGCGGATGTTTGACCCACTGAGCCACCCAGGCGCCCCATAGTTCACCTTTCAACAGACCCTAAAGAAATGAGGGCAAGGACAGAGGAACATTGCCAAGTGGTGACGCCGTTCCCCATTCTCCTCCCTCCCCCATTCCACAGATGTGGACACTGAGGTCCACGAAGATTAAGGCATCTGCTCAAGGTAAGGAAATGGCAGAGGGAGGCTCTAAACGCAGGTGGGTCTGAGGACAAAGCCCAGGATTCATGAAAACACAAGCAGGCAGAAGTTCAGCAGACAGCCCTCCCACGCCTCTCTGCCTCTCACTCACAGGAAGGATATGAGAAATGGATGCTTTGGGAGCTTCCAGAGCTCACAGTGCTTGAGGAAAGCACTTGCCTCTTCAGCATGGAAGACACTCAGTCCTTCCCCTGTTTCCAGAAAACCTTGGCACTAACGACACCTTTAGAAAGGGAACATTTTATCCCATCAGTGGACAAATGTAGAAAAATGCCCTCAGGGCTCGCTCAGGGTGTGCGAGCTGGTTCCTTTTTCATAGAGACTTTTATAAATGAAATGAAAGGAGCTACGCTTCGTGGAATAACAGAAAGGGAGTTTTGCCATCAGGATGTCCCGGCAACCGCGTGGCTCCTGGAGAGCCGCGTTCGTCCGCAGCAGGAGTTCCGCCTTGCACAAAGGCGTGATGTGGGTACCCAGTTGGCACACCGGTGTGGGGGGGGGCGGTCCACAAACAGCCCTCCGCGCAGACAGGCTGGGAGAGTCAACATCTCTGTTCATAGGCTGCAGGGCTGCTCCAGGGCTCACATTTCCTGCTGAAAATGTGAGTGAGTGTGTGAGAGAGAGAGAGAGAGAGAGAGAGAGAGAGAGAGAGAGAGTGTGTGTGTGTGTGTGTGTGTGTGTGTGTGTGTGTGTGTGTTGTAAGCCTTGATCACCCCTTGGTGGGCAAATAGCCAGGATTTGCTCCATCAACCCATAAAGGACTGTGGAAGAGGAAATTTGCATGGAATGAATTCGCTCCCAACTCTGCCCCCAGGCACTGAGCATGTATTGGGTTGTGTAAGGCTCAGCCTGCAAGGGGATTCCCCCCACCCCACCTGCTATCCCCAGTTTACAAATGAGAAAAGGGAGGATCTAAGAGGTTAAGCCAACGGCACAGACCACACCTGCACAGTCCATGGCCAAACCACACCTGCACAGTCCATGGCCAAGGCGGGATCTCCCCCTGGTCAGTCTGACTGTGAAACTCACACCCACCCTCCGGACCAAGCTCCTTCCTAAAGGAGAGATGACAGAAATGGGACCGAGCACACACAAGCAGGTCCCCACCAGAAGCAAGCCTGGGCTGGCCACTTTGCACACTCAATGCTTACAGGGATCCTGCAAGGCTCATCTTATCATCCTCCTTTCACAGATGAGAAGGCAGAAGCTTTCAGAAAGGCTCCGTAAATCACCACAAGAGACGCCGTGATCTGGACCTAGGTCTAGCTGACTCCAAACCCTGGGATCTTTCCACCACACCATCAACACTCATTGGCACAACTGTGCACCTCTCCCCCACCTCTCCACCTCCACTGCCTGACCCCTTTCCAGCCTGCTCACAAAGCACTGACTGAAGGGGGCTTAGAAACAGGGCTGGGAATAGACCAGTGTGAAATGATGGCTTCCAGGCCATGGCTAAGAACGGTTCTCATTTATGGAGGGGTATGTGTGCCCTGGATGAAGGAGGGTTTGGACGAAGGAGAAAACATGTTTTTGTTGCCTCTGGCCTAGTTATTGTGCTTGTTCAGCTACAGGGGTCCCATCTGTAATGCGTGGTCAACTCACCCTTCCCTGAATCCCTAAAAGCAATGAATCCTGCAGGTGCACGGGTGGAGGGAGGACATGGTTTCTGGAGAGCAGCAGCCCATGAGGCAAGCACCTTTGGTCCAAAGCCAAAATCATTTGAGCACCAAGCAGCTGAAGAAAGTTTGCATGGGACAGTAGTATAAGCTCATCTTACACTCTCGCCTTCCTTATCCTGCTCACCCCTCCTCTCCGTCCTAAAAGGTCCATGGATGTTATATTTCAGTTTCTGGTCTCCTTATCTCTGCCTAGATAGGAACCAATTTGCTTCATTTTGTTGTTGTTGTTGTTTTTGTTGTTAGATTCACTATGTGATTCCCAGTTTTGGTTTGCTACCTCCATTTAGGAAAGCATTTCAGAATAATGAAACATGTTTTTACGTGTTTCAAAAATGAGTCTCCATCTTCTTGCAGGAGGCCAGAGGTCATAGCCTGGGGTTCCACCTCGTTCCGTTTTGCCCTTGACCCCCTGCCCAGCAGGCTGCCTTGAGTCGTGACTCCGATGGCATCATCCACTCAGGTACTGGTTAATTCCCTCGTTCACTGAAATGTATTTATCTATTTATCTAACAATCACCAAGTCATCGAGTGTGTTGGTTGCTTGGGAAACACGGTCACAGATGAGCAAAAAATAGATGCTGTCCTTCTCCTTGTGGAATTTAAATTCTAGAGGAGGAGAAAGAAACTTATCATATATATATATATACATATATATGGAGAGAGAAATCATGATAAGTGCTTTGAAGGAATAATGGTGATGCTTTAAGAGCAGATAACAGAAGGACCTGACCCAGTTAGGGAAAGTGATCTGAATGGGGCTGGAAAAAGGGCTCTGGGACAAGTGGTGGAGAGTGGTGGCAGCAGGAGAAGCTATGTGCTCTAGGAAGTCAGAGGAGAGCGGGCAGGAGGCTAACACAGAGCTCCCGGAGAAAAGTGGCATTTCCTTGGATAAGGGTTGTGGCTACAGGGTGGAGAACAATGGACACAGTTACAAACTATTACAGCCATTATCACTGACCAGAGAGTGACAGGCAGTGCCAGGATAGGTGGTTGGCTTTGGACCTGGGGAAACGGATGCTCTCACCACTCCCTTGACTGCGCTCAGAACCGGGCCAGAGTGCATCTCACGTCCCTTCTGTCCCAGATAATGCCAGGCCCCATTTTAGATTCAGTGTAGACAAAAGAGGCACGGCTCCCACACTCGTGTGGAGGTGGACCTTCCTTCCCATGCTGATGCACTGTCAGCCACTGTCTCAGCCCCTGTTGTGACCTTGCTGTCAGCGTCCATTCTGTACCAGTTTCCAGTATCGTCGCATGCATTGTCCATGTCTCCATCGCAGCCCCTCATCGAGGGCCCCCATCTGATGACTACGTTAGGCCTTTCGGGTGTCCATCCTCGCACGCCATGAGGCCAGACTCTGTTCTTCCTCTGGCCCATCCCATGATTCCTGCAAGGCAGGCTTCAATCGTTAAGACAAATGTAAGAGAATAATTAAAAATCCCTGCGACACGGAGCAGGAAGGCTTCAGTTTTTGGTTTTGTTTTGGGGGAAGAACTAGTAAATGTGTGAGAATGTGACTCCAGATTACCAGAAAGTAAGAATGGGACGTGTTTAGATTCTTCTGCGAAGTCATCATTGTAAAGATAGGCAGATTTTCTCGCTCTAGGTCCTAGAACAGGGTTCTAGACAAAGACCAAGCTTGAGTCCCCACTCAGCTATTTATTTAAGTTAACAGGATCAGGGAATTTAGATCATCTTTCTGAATTTGTTTTCTTTCCCCCTGTAAAACACAAAACAACGTCAAGCCCCCAGGGTCCTTATGAGGTCCAAAGGGGGTTGTGGCAATGACAGCCACTGTATACACAAGTGGGTCTTGCTACTGCCATCAGGTTTGTGGGCTCATTTTATTTTTTTTAAGATTTTATTTATTTGACAGACAGAGATCACAAGCAGGCAGAGAGGCCAGTGGTGGGGGTGGGGTAGGAAGCAGGTTCCCTGCTGAGCAGAGAGAGCCTGATGCGGGGCTCCATCCCAGGACCCTAGGATCATGACCAGAGCCGAAGGCAGAGGCTTTAACCCACTGAGCCATCCAAGCGCCCCTGTGGGCTCATTTTAAAACCTCTGTCCTCGGGTTCACCTTTTTCAACCATATTTTCACTGCCCTCTGTTCAGAGGGGCAGTGTGGTCAGCAGAAGACGTTTTCAGAGGCCTGACATATACTGTCTCTTCTCTCTCATCCAGAGGAGAAGGCAGTGATGCATTCCAGTCCCAGAAATTCAGCCCAGTGGACGCTCTCCCTGGCAAGGCCCCCTGACCCCATCCATTCATATGGTGGGTGAATATTTAGTGTGGATCAGTTTTGTGGTGGCCGCCATCTGGGTGCGAGGGGTGCAGATTTTTTTTTAAAGACAGCACATTTGAAGAAGCCCATGGTTGGGGGGTAAATAGCTTGGTCGATAGACAAGTATCATGGTAAGACATGTACCTTATGATAGGGCAGGTGGGGATTTAAGATAAAATGGCAATCATGAGGGATAAGATTTATCCAGAATCCTAGAGAGAGAGAGGAGGGAGAAGGCATAGGACAGACACAGTCAACCTGTGATCTTCGTGGGGCTCGGGAGCGGGACAGAGATGTTGATGACAGGACAGCTTTCTTGAAATCAAAACCATATTGGAAAATAGAGAAAGAATCTTCCCCTAAGCTCCTCTCTGGATGTTTGCTTGTCAGGTCAGGGTATTTTCAGCACAGAGAAATCAAACTTTCCTGGATTGGAAAGGGAGACACTTCGCTCATATACATTGTTTCAAAAAGTACGCTGTGATCAAACCCAGGATCTGGTAAGAGCCTCCAATGAGTTGTCTTCTTTTCTTTATTCCTTTGCTTCCCCTTTTACCTGTAATGGCCAAACGTGATCTATCCGTCCCGCACTGACAAATTAGACAGCCACATACCTTGAGCTGAGCAACTTTGGGGAAAGCAGCTTTTTTTTTTTTTTTTTTTTTTTTTTTGCTTTAATCACACACACACGCGATAATCAAGAGACAAAGAAATTCACAAACCCTTCACGTGGCGTTCAAAACCCCATCCCTGTCACTCACGTGAAAATATTAAGCACCTTCAAGGCAAATCACTGAAATGGCTGAACAATCTCTACTGCAACATTTAATGAGACTTAGAAATCCTAAAATCCCTACAGGGCCATTGCAGGCTGGCGATGGAACCACGTCTGGTGTTTTCTGAAACTTCAGGTGCTTAATCATGTCTAACCAAGTCGGTTATCAATAAAGTGTGCATCCATGTCTGAACTCCAGTTGTCTCTGCCTCTGTCACTCAGGGTGTCTGGGAATCTGTCTGAAAAGTGTTGGCAAACTTTTTTCTATCAAAGTCCAGATGTTTATGTTTTTTATAATTTATGTTTTGCTAACCACAGTGTCTTTGTCGTGACAACTCAACACTGTCACGGTAAGGCAAAAGCAGCCATAGGTAATCTACAAACAAATGAGCAGGGGCGCCTGGCTGGCTCAGTCAATAGAGCATGTGATTCTTGATCGAAAGATCAAGCCCCACACTGGGTGTAGAGATTGCTTTAAAAATAAAATCCTTAAGGGGCACTTGGGTGGCTCAGTCAGTTAAGCATCTGACTTCGGCTCAGGTCATGATCTCAGGGTCCCAGGATCAAGCTCCAGGTAGGGCTCCCAGCTCAGTGGGGAGTCTGCTTCTCTTGCTCCTCTTCCATACCTCCCCTCCCCTCCCCACCCACCAGCTCATGCTCTTTCTTTCTCTCTGTCTGTCTCAAATAAATAAATAAATAAAGTCTTTTAAAAATGGTTTTTGAAAATAAAATCTTTAAAACAAATTTTTAAAAAATGAGTAGGTCTGTATTCCAACAAAACTTCATGGGCACCAAAATTCAAATTGCATACAATTTTCATATGTCATGAAATATGATTCAGCTTTTGATTCTCCTTACATCACTAAAAAAATATAAAAATGATTCTTAGGCCATAGCAGTCCAGAAATGGGCAGCTGGTGAATTTAGCCTGTCAGCGGCAGTTTGCTCACCTCTGATTTTTGAGTGATGGGTTGTATTATGTTGAAACGGTTCAAAGAACACAAACTCTGGGGCGCCTGGGTGCCTCAGTTGGTAAGCATCCGACTCTTGGTTTTGGCTCAGGTCATGAACTTAGGGTCATGCAATCGAGCCCTGGGTCAGGCTCTACATTCAGCAAGGAATCTGCTTGAAATTCTTTCTCCCCCTGGCCCTTAACCCACTCACTCTCTCTCTCTCAAATATATAAATAAAAATAAAATCTTGAAAAGAAAGAAACTCTGCCTTTCCACAGTCCTACACCTGGGGAGCCAGGCAAAACCATTACCATCCCTGGGTCTCCATTTCTTCTAAATTGAAGGTAATCACAGGAACGTGGTGAGAATTAAGTGAGGTGATGTCGGTAACAGAAGTTCCAGAAGATTCCAGAGAGTGAGCTCCAGAGAAAATTGAGTGCTTCACATGTCATCTCTTATTTCCCTTACTTTCTATCTTTCTACCTGGGTTTTTTGCTTCTTTCTCTGCCTTTGTACTTCACATTCCCTTGTAGCAACGGATTCAGTAATGTAGCACAAAATGGATTTGTTCTCAGGGCACCTGGGTGGCTCAGTGGGTTAAGCCTCTGCCTTCATCTCAGGTCATGATCTCAGGGTCCTGGGATGGAGCCCTGCCTCAGGCTCTCTGCTCAGCGGGGAGCCTGCTTCCCCTCCTCTCTCTGCCTGCCTCTCTACCTACTTGTGATCTCTGTCTGTCAAATAAATAAATAAAATCTTTTTTAAAAATGGATTTTCTCTCAGCACAAGCAAAACCAGCCCCTTCCCATGTTGACCTGAATGTTCCCAGCCTGATCCTTTTCCTCTTGGTATCAATTCCTGACCTGGCCCCTGGAGGGCTGGGTCTCAGGGAGAGACTAATGAAGCCACAACTGATACATCAAGCTGGGTCTCATCTCTCTATGAAAGCATCCCATTAGGGACATAGGGTCTCCTTGAGAGGATTTACAGTAGCAGTAAATGTCAGCAGCAATTATGTGTGTCTCATCTTTCTTAACAGAGCTGCCACCTAGGGTGCCTGGGTGGCTCATATGGTTAAGCATCTGCCTTTGGCTCAGGTCATAATCCCAGGGTCCTGGGATCAAGACCCACATTGGACTCCCTGCCCTGCAGGAATCCTGGTTTCCCTTTCCCACTTCCCCTGTTTGTGTTCCTACTCTCACTATCTCTCTCTGCCAAATAAATCAATAAAATCTTAAAAAAAAAAAAAAAAGAGCTGTCACCCACTCCCCCCACCCTCCACCTCCCTCCAGCTCCCTAAGGTTTGCGATGATCGAAGCTACAAATCACAAAACTACAGGTCAGAGCATCCTCTCCCAAGCTAGTTAGTCCCACAGGCTGGATGGAGGTGGGGAGGCATCCCTCCCCATCACGGATGGAAAAAGTGAACAATGAGATCCAGAAAGAAATGAGGTGGGGAGGCGACCTAAGATTCCTGAGAGCTGGGACTGGAATCCAAGTGAGGTCTTCAGAACTTCCAAAACTTGATCCTTTCCAACTGAGAAAATATCCAGAAGTTATTTTACAAAAGCATGCTCTGACCTACTGCTTCTTGAGGAATGGGATCAGAAATCCCCACATAGAAAATGCTTCCTGTCAGATCTTGAGAACACCCAAGGAAGTCTATTCCCACTGGCCAAGGCTCCACAGTTGAGGAATAGGTGAGTTGAGGTAGGGACAATGATGCTTTAGAATTAGGAGTCCATGTCCAAATATCTGCCACTTACTGGCTTGTGTCCCTGAACTTACTCAAACAAGATAACTGATGAGACAGTACCTTTTGAGATATTGGGTTTTCCTGTTAGTATTTCTTCCAGAAATATCCTTCTGACCATAAATTCCTCTCCAAAGATTTAATGCCTTCAGCAAGATGCTTAATGGCAGGAGGTACCTCATATCCCTCACAATGCCCAGCAACCAGCCAAGTGCCCAGACCCAGAAAGTGCACAAAAGGTCCAAAGTCTACATATTGACTTAGGAGTTTTGGAAAAGAGGAACAGAGAAACTAGAGGGAATGAAACTGTGAATTAAATAATTCAAGGTAATTCCCATAACTGATGTTTCCAGATGGAAAGTTCCACTGAGTACCCAGAACAAGGGATGCAGAAAGCCACATATAAAGGCATGTTATTACAAAACCTTGTGTTACCAAAAATAAAGAATAGATTCCAAAAGTTTCCAAAGGAAAAGATCTTTTTCTAAGTTACCTTGAAAGAAAGAGAACTTTAATATTAACCAATTTCTCAGTAACAATACTGTACGTTGTAAGAATGATGTCCTAAAATTCTAAGGGAGTTAATTTTTAGACTTATGTAGATATTTTCAAACATCCACATTCTTAAAAAAAAGTTCTCTTGGGGTGCCTGGGTGGCTCAGTGGTTAAGCATCTGCCTTTGGCTGAGGTCATGATCCTAGAGTCCTGGGATTGAGCCCTGTGTCAGGCTCCCTGCTCAGTAGGAAACCTGCTTCCACCTGTCCCCCTCCCCCCTGCTTGTGCTCTCTCTCTCTCTCTCTCACTGTCTCTCTCTCTGTCAAATAAATAAAATCTTTTTTAAAAAATTCTCTAATACGCCTTATTTTAGGAAGTTGTTTGAGAATGTGCTAGATCAAAACAAGGAGCCAAGCCAAGAAAAATGTGGGACCAGGAAGCACAGGTATACCAACCAAGAGAACAGAAGAAGAATCCCCGATTCCAGATGGGGGCAGACGGAAGAAAGCAGACACCTGATTTAATGGCACAGCTTGGGGTAGGAGTGGGGTGGGGTGAATATAAAGGAAGGCAATGCAAGAAATTAAATGTAATCAAAATACACTTCTACTTACAGTAAATAATATTTATAGTTATAATAATGGAAATACCATTTAACCAAAAATAACAAAATTGCCATATTGGAAGGATTGGATACGGAAGAGGAGACTGGTGCAACAGACATAAATCCTCATTTATTACAGCAAGAAGAAAACAGAAAATGGCTAAAGCTGGTAGATCATGAAATTGTAGCATGGGCATATTACTTAGAGATATAGAAGCAACTACCAGAAGGAAGGACTAAGGGGATTCAAAATGGCAGCCTCCAAGAATTAGGACCAAGGGTTAGCAGAGGTGGGCAGGGAGTGTCCTTTCACTGCAAGCCTTTGGTTATCACTTGATTTCTTTTTTAGGATTTATTTATTTATTTGAGGGAAAGAGAGAGAGAGAGAATGTGAGTGGGGAGAGGGGCAAAGGGCTTGAACCTCAAGCCAACTCCACACTGAGCACAGAGCCCAACCCAGGGCTCCAGCTCATGACTCTGAGATCATGACTGGAGCCAAAATCAAGAATCAGTCATCCAACTAACTGAGCCACCCAGGTGCCCTGGTATCACTTGATTTCTCAATCATACATACTGTTTTCACAAAAAATTTTAAATATGAGTGAAGTATGACATGAAACAAAAAGCCTGATGAACAAAGACTAGAGGAAGAACAGAAATCAACTTATGTACTAGGGGCTTTGGGTAATTGTTTTCTTTCTCTTTGTGACATTTTGCTGTGGGGTAAAACTGTATATATGTATATAGATATACATATATGATTATATGTTATATACCTTATATATTATATAATAATTATTACATACTTTATCTTCTTATATCTATCTTATGTCTATTTATTTATAGGTTAGGCCTAATTTCAATACTTGCTATAACACAAAAATGCTTAAATTGTTATAAAAAGGATTCTGGGAGAGGGGCAAGATGGCGGAGGAGTAGCAGACTGAAATGACATCAGGTAGCAGGAGTTCAGCTAGATAGTTATCAAACCATTCCTAACATCTACAAACCCAACAGGGGATCAAAGAGAAGAAGAGAGGCAATTCTAGGAACAGAAAGTCAACCACTTTCTGAAAGGTAGGACATGTGGAGAAGTGAATCCGAAGCGACAGGAAGATAGACCATGTGGGGAGGGGCCGGCTCCCAGCAAGTGGTGGAGCAATGCAGCACAAAATCCGAACTTTTAGAAGTCTGCTCCACTGAGGGACATCGCTCCAGAGGCTAAGCGGGAGTGCAGCCCTTGTGGAGACAGTGTTGTCTCAGGTCCTGCGGGGTCACAGAAGGATCGGGGGTGTCTGAGTATAGCAGAGCTCGCAGGTATTAGAGTGGGGAAGCTGGATACAAAGACGGAGCCAAGCAGGAAGTTCTCAGCTTGGGATTACCTTAAACTGAGATCCATGGCACAATCAGACCACTGGTCTTTGAGCAGGGTCCCCACAAGTGGCAGATCCAGGGAGACTCACCTTCCTCCTATGGAGGCAGGCAGGAATCAGCTGGGTTTGGAGACTCCAAATGGGGCTGTGTGCCAGAGACAGAAATGCTTGGTCACAGGCCAGGTGAGCTTGGAGCATGGCTGGAGACAAGGGAGATGGGAGGGATTGAGTGCTTTTCTCCAAGGGCGCACTGAGTAGTGGGGCCAGGAGCTCTCAGCTCCTCTGGGCCGGAGATTGGGAGGCCGCCATTTTCATTCCCTCCTCCACAGCTCTACAGAAAGCGTTCAGGGAACAAAAAGCTCCCGAAAGTGAACCCAAGCAGATTACTAAGCCTGGCCCCTGGCAAGGTCAGTGCAGTTCCACCTCAGGCAAAGACATTTGAGAATCACTACAACAGGAGATCAGCAAGAACATCCAGCCAAGACCAAGCTCACTGATCAAGGAGAACAGTGGAATTCCAGAGGAGGGGAAAACAAAACATGGAATTCATGGCTTTTTCCTCATGATTCTTTAGTCTTACAAAGTTAATTAAATTTTTTTAATTTGTGGGCACCTGAGCAGCTCAGTGGGTTAAGATTCTGCTTTCAGCTCGGGTTGTGATCTCAAGGTTCTGGGATCAAGCCCCGCATCAGGTTCTCTGCTTAGCGGGGAGCCTACTTCCCCTCTCTCTCTATCTGCCCGCCTCTCTGCCTACTTGTGATCTCTGTCTGTCAAATAAATTAAAAATTCTTTTTAAAAATTTTTTTAATTTTAGGGCGCCTGGGTGGCTCAGTGGTTAAGCCGCTGCCTTCGGCTCAGGTCATGATCTCAGGGTCCTGGGATCGAGTCCCGCATCGGGCTCTCTGCTCAGCAGGGAGCCTGCTTCCTCCTCTCTGCCTGCCTCTCTGCCTACTTGTGATTTCTCTCTGTCAAATAAATAAATAAAATCTTTAAAAAAAAAAAAAAAAAAATTTTTTTTAATTTTATTTTTTTCTTATTCTAATTTTTTTTAATTTCCTCTTTCCTCTTTTAAAGTTTTTAAACTAGTTTATCTTAACAATAACTTTCTAAAAAAATCTCTTTAAACCTTCATTATTATAGTCATATTATATCCTTCATTGTATCTCTTTATTTTTTGTATACATATAGGGTTTTTTTCTTCAAAAATTTTTGGGATACACTTTTTTATAATAGATCAAAATATACCCTAAATCTAGCACAGGGCTTTGTTCTAGTCTCCAGCCTGAGCACATTCTCTCCACTTTCTTTTTCCAACCAACTTATCTTATCAATTCCTTTTTTAGAATTTTTTGTAATTTTCATCTTTACAGTCATATTCTATCCCTTCATCGTGTTTACCCTTGTTTTTGTATATATATGTTTTCTTTCTTTAAAATTTTGGGAGGTAGTTTCTTCTAAGAGACCAAAATACACCCAAAATCAAGTGGGTGGCTCTGTTCTATTCACCAGTCTAATATATATATTTTTTTAATTTATTTTTACCCCTTTTCTTTTCCCCCCAGTTTGGGGTCTCCCCTGATTTGGTTAGCATACATTTTTCTGGGGTCTTTGCCACCCTTTTAGTATTTTATTTTCTCACTCCTATATTCTAATCTGGATAAAATGACAAGGTGGAAAAACTCACCACAAAAAAAAAAAAAAAAAGAACAAGAGGCAGTACCAAAGGCTAGGAACCTAATCAATATGAACATTGGTAATATGTCAGATCTAGAGTTCAGAATGATGATTCTCAAGGTGCTAGATGGGCTCAAAAAAGGCATGGAAGATATTAGAGAAACCCTGTCTGGAGAAATAAAAGCTCTTCCTGGAGAAATAAAAGAACTAAAATCTAACCAAGCTGAAATCAAAAAAGGAATTAGTGAGATGCAATCAAGAGTGGAGGCTCTTCCTGCTAGGATAAATGAGGCAGAAGAGAGAACGAGTTATATAGAAGACCAAATGAAGGAGAATAAAGAAGCTGAGCAAAAGAGAGACCACAACTACTGGACCACAAGGGGAGAATTTGAGAGATAAGTGATACCATAAGACAAAACAATATTAGAATAATTGGGATTCCAGAAGAAGAAGAAAGGGGGCAGGGAGAAGGTATATTGGAGCAAATTATAAAGAGAATTTCCCTAATATGGCAAAGGGAACAAGCATCAAAACCCAGGAGGCACAGAGAACCCCCATCAAAATCAATAAAAATAGGTCTATACTCCTGCATCTAATAGTAACACTTACTAGTCTTAGTGACAAAGAGAAAATCCTGAAAGCAAGAAGTCTGTAACATAAAATGGTAGAAATACTAGATTGACAGCAGACTTATCCACAGAGACCTGGCAGGCCAGAGAGGACTGGCATGATATATTCAGAGCACTAAATGAGAAAAATATGCAGTGAAGAATACTATATCCGGCTAGGCTTTCATTGAAAATAGAAGGAGAGATAAAAAGCTTCCAGGACAAACAAATATTAAAAGAATTTGCAAACACCAAACCAGCCCTAGAGGAAATATTGAAAGGGGACCTCTAAGCAAAGAGAGAACCTAAAAGTAGTACACCAGAAAGGAACAGAGACAGGAAGAAATAGAAAACCTGAACAGACCCATAACCAGTAAGGAGATTGAAGCAGTCATGAAAAATCTCCCAACAAACAAGAGCCCAGGGCCAGACAGCTTCCCAGGGGAATTCTACCAAACATTTAAAGAAGAATTAATACCTATTCTCCTGAAACTGTTCCAAAAAATTGAAATGGAAGGAAAACTTCCAAACTCATTTTATGAGGCCAGCATAATCTTGATCCCAAAACCAGACAAAAACCCCATCAAAAAGGAGAATTACAGACAAATGTCCTTGATGAACACAGATGTGAATATTCTCACCAAAATACTAGCCAATAGGATCCAACAATATATTAAAAGGATTATTCACCACGACCAAGTGGGATTTATTCCTGGGCTGCAAGGTTGGTTCAACATCCACAAATCAATGTGATACAATACATTAATAAAAGAAAGAACAAGAACCATATGATACTCTCAATAGATGCTGAAAAAGCATTTGACAAAGTACAGCATCCTTTCTTGATCAAAATTCTTCAAAGTGTAGGGATAGAAGGTCTATTCCTTAATATCATCAAAGCCATCTATGAAAAACCCACAGTGAGTATTATTCTCAACAGAGAAAAATTGAGAGCTTTTCCCCTAAGGTCAGAAACACAGCAGGGATTTCCACTATCACCACTGCTATTCAACATAGTACTATAAGTCCTAGCCTCAACAATCAGACAACAAAAAGAAATTAAAGGCATCTGAATTGACAAAGAAGAAGTCAAACTCTCACTCTTTGCAGATGATATGATACTTTATGTGGAAAACCTAAAAGACTCCACTCCAAAACTGCTAGAACTTATACAAGAATTCAGTAAAGTGTCAGGATATAAAATCAGTGCTCAGAAATCAGCTTCATTTCTTTACACCAACAGCAAAACAAAAGAAAGAGAAATTAAGGAGTCGATCCCATTCACAATTCACCCAAAACCATAAGACACCTAGGAATAAATGTAACCAAAGAAGCAAAGAATCTGTACTCAGAAAATTATTAAGTACTCATGAAAGAAATTGAGGAAGACACAAAGAAATGGAAAAACCTTCCATGTTCATGGATTGGAAGAACAAATATTGCGAAAATGTCTATGCTACCTAAAGCAATCTACACATTTAAAGCAATCCCTATCAAAATACCATCAATTTTTTTTCAAAGAAATTGAACAAATAATCCTAAAATTTATATGGAACCAGAAAAGACACCAAATAGCCAAAGGAATGTTGAAAAGGAAAGCCAAAGGTAGTAGCATCACAATTCCAGACTTCAAGCTCTATTATAAATCTGTTATCATCAAGACAGTATGGTATCGACATCAAAACAGACACATAGATCAATAGAACAGAATAGAGAAATAGACCCTCAACTCTATGGGCAACTAAATCTTCGACAAAGCAGGAAAGAATGTCCAATGGAAAAAAGACAGTCTCCTCAACAAATGGTGTTGGGAAAATTGGATAGCCACATGCAGAAAAATGAACCTGGACCATTCCCTTACACCACATGCAAAAATAGACTCAAAATGGATGAACAACCTCAATGTGAGACAGGAATCCATAAAAATCCTTGAGAACAAAAGCAGCAACCTCTTTGACCTCAGCCACAGCAACTTCTTCCTAGGAACATTGCCAAAGGCAAGGGAATCAAGGGCAAAAATGAACTATTGGGACTTAATCAAGATCAGAAGCTTTTTCACAGCAAAGGAAACAGTCAACAAACCAAAAGACGACTGACAGAATGGGAGAAGATATTCACAAATGACATATCAGATACAGGGCTAGCATCCAAAATGTATAAAGAACTTGTCAAAACTCAACACCCAAAGAACAAATAATCCAATCAAGAAATGGGCAGAGGACATGAACAGACATTTCTGCAAAGAAGACATCCAGATGGCCAACAGATACATGAAAAAATCCTCAACATCCCTCACCATCAGGGAAATACAAATCAAAACCACAATGAGATATCACCTCACACCAGTCAGAATGGCTAAAATTAACAAGTCAGGAAATGACAGATGCTGGCGAGGATGTGGAGAAAGGGGAAACCTTCTACACTGTTGGTGGGGAATGCAAGCTGGTGCAGCCATTCTGGAAAACAGCATGGATGTTCCTCAAAAAGTTGAAAATAGAGCTACCCTATGACCCAGCAATGGCTCTACTGGGTATTTACTCTAAAGATACAAATGTAGTGGTCCAAAGGGGCACATGCACCTGAATGTTTATAGCAGCCATGTCCACAATAGCCAAACTATGGAAAGAACCTAGATGTCCATCAACAGATGAATGGATAAAGAAGATGTGGTATATATATACAATGGAATACTATGCAGCCATCAAAAGAAATGAAATCTTGCCATTTGCAACGACATGGGTGGAACTAGAGGGTATTAGAAAGATAATTATCATATGATCTCTCTCATATAGGAATTTGAGAGGCAGAGTGGGGGGGTTGAGGGCTAAGGAAGAAAAAAATGAAACAAGATGGGATTGGGAGGGAGACAAACCATAAGAGATTCTTAATCTCACAAAACAAACTGAGGGTTTCTGCTGGGCGGTAGGTATAGAGAGGGTGGTTGGGTTATGGACATTGGAGAGGGTGTATGAAATGGTGAGTGCTGTGAAGTGTGTAAGCCTAAAGATTCACCTGTACCCCTGGGGCAAATGATATATTATATGTCAATAAAAATAATTAATACATTTAAAACATTTAAAAAAACAAAAAGGATTCTGGAAAGATGGTAGAAGTGGGATCATAATTTCTCAATGATCTCCAAATTAAAGAAAAAAGAAGAAGCAGCTAGATAACAAAACCAAAAATGTCCAACATTTACATCAAAATGTGACAAGATATACTCATGAACCCCAAAATAAAATGAGTGGGGGCAAACCACAATGGCCACAAGACCATCCCTGTTGGCACTGTGAGTATCCATCAGGAGGAAGTGGAGAGAAGCAGCAAGAACCCTGAAAGAGGACACAGGTGTTCTCTAAGAGACACTGAGGGCCAATCTCAGAACAGCAGCTGCCATGCGGAAGAGTCTGGCCATCTCCAAGCCTGGGTGAGCGGAAGGGGTCTACTGTGAAGGCCAAGGGCTTACTTCTCGAGGACACACAGTGCATGCGAAAGGCACGTGCATTCAACAAAATGAACCAATGACTGGTTCCAATCAAGTTCAAACACATTTTTTAAATAACCAGACATAAAAGAACATTATGGGTCAGAATTAGAAAGACTCAGAAGTGAGGTGAAATACCCAGTAAAGAACAGAAAAGGGAAGGAAATCACCATTTCAGAAATGAAGACTAGACCAGAGGGAACACAAGATCAGATAGACACATGTTTCTTAAGAGAAACAGAAGGTGAAAACAGCAGCTAGGATGGGGGATGGGGGAGGGGAGGGGAAGCATTAAAATAAAAAGAAATAAAGAACAGATAAAAAAGCAAGATTGACAAATACTGAGGACAGGTAAGAATATAAGCCAGAGAGCAGAGCTCCTGAAGAAAACCCACACAAAGGAACAGAACAGATACCGTGAAGGAGAATTCAAGGACACTTTCCTCAGTCACTGTATTGTACACCTGACACTAATAGAATGCTGTATGTCAACTACACTGGAATTTAATCAATTAGAATATTAAAACACTTAATAGAAAGAAAGAAGCATGGCGCGCCTGAGTGGCTCAGTGGATTAAAGCCTCTGCCTTCGGCTCAGGTCATGATCGAAGGGTCCTGGGATCAAGCCCCACATCGGGCTCTCTGCTCAGCGGGGAGCCTGCTTCCTCCTCTCTCCCTCTCTGCCTGCCTCTCTGCCAGCTTGTGATATCTGTCTGTCAAATAAATAAATAATCTTAAAAAAAAAAAAGAAAAGAAAAGAAAGAAACAACGAAAACTTCCCCGAAATTTAAAAAAAAAAAAATTTGAAACCTCCCATTGAAAGAGCAGACATAATACCTGAGAATATCGACCCAGAATGACCAGCACCAAGACATTCTCGTACAATGACCCCGGACTTTTCAAGAAAAAAGAAAAACCTTGTACCATCTGGAAAATCAGAGCATTGGACTTCATAAGGGAAAGAAAATCAGATTATTATGAGACTTTCCAACAGCAACACTTTATGCTGAAAGGAAAAGGAGTGACGTCTTTAAGATACACGAGGAATGGAAGTAAGACGCCAAGACTTTGTGTCTGGTAAAACTAACCTTCAAGCGTTGACGGCTGTCAGCATGAGAGCTGAAACTGGGCCCCCAGACAGGGTGGGCAAGGAGAGCCAGAGGGAAAAGGCAGGCCGCCCCCCAGAGCCTGGTGCAGGGTTCCTAAGCAAGGTAACTTCCTTCCTAGGCTGGTCTCAGGCAACTGCAAGACGAGCAGATCTCCACCTCCACCCACCAGAACCTGAAAAGCTTCTCTAGAAGCCTCCGTGGGGTTCAACCGTGTCTCTGGTCCACATTGCAACAGACTTCGGTCTCAAGGCTGCGTCCTGCTGCCAGCTTCCAGGGTGGGCGAGGCCAGTGGGAGGCCCACTCCAAGGACAGCAGAGAGGGTGAGGGGCTTCTGGTTGCCCCAGCCAGCTCACAGGTGGACCAGTGATCACATCCTCTCAGTGACCTCTTCCAACAAAGACACAGACCCAACTTACTAACATGCACTAAATTTACCGCCCCACCCCCAGTTCTGTCTACGGAAAATGTTTAGGCACAGTAACCAAACTCAGTAGCAATAAGCAACACTAGCAACCAGAGTATAAGTTTCTAAAATACAATTACTCATTCAAAGAAAGCAGTGATTGTCAGAGATACGGCTCCCATGAGGTCTGGAGCAGGAAATATGCAGGATGAACCTGGGACATTCTGTCCTACCAAATAGCAAGAAAACAATTTAAAAAACCACTAGAACGGGCGCCTGGGTGGTTCACTTCATTAAGCGTCTGCCTTTGGCTCAGGTCATGATCTCTGGGTCCTAGGATCGAGCCCCACATCTTCTCTCTCTCCTTCTGCTGCTCCCCCTGCTTATGCACTCTCTCCATCTGTCAAGTCAATGAATAAAATCTTTAAAAATAAAATAATACAATAATAAAAGACCACTAGAGTAAAAACAACAACAACAAACCACTAGAGCTTATCGAAAGGACTCAGGAACAAATTTGAAGAAGCTTCCACTGGCCCAAGACAACAAATGCAATGGATTAAAACCCATCAAATATATTTAAATCTATAGGTTTATAATTATATATATATACATATATTATATATATGTTATATAATATATATAATAATTTATATATATATATATAAAGATTGGAAACCATCAGAGGATGATAAGAAAATAACTAGTCTTAAAAACTGGTCAATAAGGTGAAATACCTCAGCATTTATCCTGCCATTCCTATATGACTACTTACCAATACGTGATAACCAAATAATAAATGAGGGTATCGCTCTACAAAAGTTTTCCAATTAATAAATGAAAAAGAAATAATGGAATTAGAATATGACCATTTTGCAACTATTAATGAACTTGGGCATAAAAAGAAAGACCAGCAGACATCATGCATCTCCCATAGGCATGCCTAAGACTTCAGACTAAAGCTAAAGAAACTGCCCCTGAGTTTTGATCCAACCTCTGATCTAGTTTCCTGGGAATACGGTAAGTTTACTGAGGAATATGCTTAATTAACTATACTATGAGCACGCCATCAGCAAAGCCCAGACTGTGCAAAACTCTGCAAGCCAAATGGCTAGAATTTTTCAACAGATAATTCATAAAGGAAAAAAAGAAGATGAAGGAGGAACTTACAGATTAAAGGAAACTTGCAAGATATATCACATTTTAGGGGGATGCCTGGGTGGCTCAGTTGGTTAAGCGACTGCTTTCAGCTCAGGTCATGATTCCAGGGTCCTGGGATCGAGTCCCACATCAGTCTCCTGGCTCAGTGGGGAGCCCGCTTCTCCTTCTCCCCCTCCCTCTGCTGCTCCCCCCACAGCCCGTGCTCTCTCTCACTCTCTCTCTCAAATAAAAATGAAATCTTAAAAATAACAAAAAAAGAAATCACATTTTTTAATCAGGTAAGACTAATTGACATTGTCCATTGTCCAGGAGCACATATTTGCATAAGAAAATGAAAAAAAGCAAAGTAGTAGCTACTATACAAATCAGGAGAGTGGTTATTTATGGGAAGAGAGGGTGTTGGATTGGGAGAGTGCACGTGGAGGGGTTCTTGGCGTGGGAGCAGAATTTTATTTCTTGACCTGGGCGGTATTGACCTTATAATAATTCATTAAACCATGCATTCGTTACGTGTGGCTTTTTGTATGTGTTTTCTTTTCCATAAAAAGCTACAATATGGGGCGCCTGGGTGGCTCAGTGGGTTAAGCCGCTACCTTTGGCTCGGGTCATGATCTCAGGGTCTTGGGATCGAGTCCCGCATCGGGCTCTCTGCTCAGCGGGGAGCCTGCTTCCCTCTCTCTCTGCCTGCCTCTCCATCTACTTGTGATTTCTCTCTGTCAAATAAATAAATAAAATCTTTTAAAAAAATAAAAAATAAAATAAAAAATAAAAAGCTACAATATGCTTTAGTAATGAGTCAGTTAGGGATTTTCACAAAGGTTCAATGAGGATATTAACCAATAAAGGTTTTTGTAAGGCAATATAGCCGTATCTATCTATATTTCAAATTAACACTAGTCCCATGGGCTTCACAGGGTCAGAAGAAAATAAAATAATGAATGTGGCTCTGGATGGATAAATGTGAAGGTCTACAGACATGCCCAGATAAAGATGAACACAGGCTAATTGAGCCCCTACTTAATGTCAGGGACAGTACTTCGGGACATACTCTGGACACATCCGCTCCCTGAGCCCTTTACACATCTCTGTGAGATAATTACCATCATTTCCAATGTGGCCACAAAGGCTCAGAGGGGTTCAATGACTTACCCAGAGTCAAACAGCCAACTTGGCCAGGACTATAGTCATAGCCAAGGGAAAGAACTTCTCACTTCAGAAATTAGGTCTCCAGACAAAAGGGAACAAGGAAACACTAGCATCTACCCTGTCAATGTATCAAACAATGAAGAAGGATGAAACCCAATGATTTACTGAACAAAATGGAATGCTCCTGGTGACATATACGAGCAAGAAGCCCAGAGGTCTTGCGTGAGAAATTATCCTTTGTAGAAAGTGCAATAATGTTAAATTCATTAGTATCTTTTTAGCAATACCATAAATATTTTTAGAACATCTAAGTATTAAATGATTCTGAAATTTTTAAATGCATGATCATATACATAGGTCCTTGAAGGGACTCGAAGTAAATCCACTTGAAAGACAACCAAGTGAATGCCCAGCTAAAGATTCAGTGCACCCTCTCTAGGGGTGAAGCTACCAGCCTCATAGCCTCCGAGCACCCTTGCTGATCCCTTCTGAGAGAGACCTAGTGTCCTCCATTAACAGGACCACGCCATTCTAGCAGCCTCTGAGCCACAGGCAGAAGTCTGGCTCTTGGATTTCTGGAGATGGGCACCAGGCAAAATTCTGGCAGGAGGAGAAGCCGAAAAGAGAATTCACAGACATGAAAGTGGGTCAGGCAGGTCCCCAAGAGAAATACCATTCATTCCAAAGGCCATTGCAAGAGCAGAAAGAGCACTGAACTCAGAGTCAGGACATCTGGGGTCCTGACACCCATTTACTGGATTTGTGACCTCAGATCAAGTCATTTAATCTTTCGGAAACTGAGCCTTCCCAGGGTATAAAAGGGTTAATAGCACCTGCCCTGCCTACCTTTCCAGGCTGCTGTAGAATCACAGGAGAAAATAATTATAACTTGCATTTATTGGATGCTTACCTTGTGCCCAGAAATGGGGCGTGGCTTTGTATATTGTCGTGCCTCTTAATTCTCCCCCACCCTCTGGAGTGGCTCTGTTGGTGTCCCTCTTTTCCAGGGAAAGAATCTGAAGCTTGGAGAGCGTCAAGGATCTGGGCTATTTAAAAGCAAGTTCACGGACTCTGTGCTCTTGACAGTTAGGCCATACTGCCTCCTGGTGCCCATCCCAAAGAAGGCCCTGTGTTTTTAAAACCGCGCAACAGAAGACACTCGGGCTTCTTCAGAAGCAAAGCAGAAGGGAGGCTTCAGGGACATCTCCAAGCCAAGACTAAAGGGCACAGGGAGCTCTAGCAATGTTGATCCTCCACACCGACATGACAGAACAGCTTTGCAAATAGCACAAGTGAGCACTGTGTCTTCTCTGTGTCCCACCCCCATCCCCAGGGGCAGCCAGCGATGCACTCTGGAGAGGAGAGAATTTCCAGGGCTGCACAAGACAGTCAGCTTTTTGCAGAGGAGACAAGAGGACCTTCTCAGAGCACAGACTCAAGGCATTTGTCACCCTTTGGGTGATGAGACAGCAAGCCCCACCGACAGTCCCCACAGCGACTGCGGAGCACGTATACCACAGTAGAGAATGCATGACACGCAGGGGTAGTATGAAGACCTGGTCCTAAGTCAGCTCTGACATTAACAAGTTGTGTGACCTTAGGTATCCGCTGTTGGGACCCAATGAGCTCCAAGTGCCCTACTGAACATGTGACTCCCATGGTCCCAGCTTCTCTGCCCCACCTGGGCCATGCGGTCCCACGACAGAGGAAGGGACTCCGCTCTTACGATGTGTCTATAATGTGCAATGTACTGTCTGTCTTTTAAAAATAATAATGGCAGGGGCGCCTGGGTGGCTCAGTGGGTTAAAGCCTCTGCCTCTCGGGTCTTGATCCCAAGGTCCTGGGATCGAGTCCTGCACTGGGCTCTCTGCTCAGCAGGGAAGCCTGCTTCCCTTCCTCTCTCTCTTGTGATCTCTGTCAAATAAATAAATAAACTCTTTAAAAAATAATAATAATAATAATAATGGCAGTAATAGAAGTTTCCAAGGGCTTCTTCTGTGCTGGACTCAATACTGAAGTGTCTTATGAATGTTGTAAAGATAAGTTATCCAGAACTGGGAAATGAAACAAAATGATTTCTCTTTCCAAGTCATGTTAGGGCAAAGAAGGGGGGTGGGGTGGGGCACAGCAATCAAAGAGGAGAGAGAGGTTCAAGGGAGACCCAGGAGCTGCAGGGAGGACCCAGGCTGCCACAGAAAGAGAAGCAGTCAGGGAATGCACAGGGGGTCTTCACAAGAGGTTGGGGATCCCAGAGAGCATTCAGGGCATTCCTTGGGGAGAAGGGCAGTGAGGTGGCTGGAGGGCTGAGGGTGATATACTCCTGTCCTGGCCAACTCCTACTCACTCTTCCAAACCCAACTTCAACACAGCCTCCTAGGGGACCTGGGGGCCAAATCAGGTTTCCCCCTCACGCCATGTTCCCAAAGCGCTCTGTCCATTCCCTGTGACCACACTCTTGGAACTTGTAATTATCGGTCTAAGGTGCAACTCAGCCTCCAGGAGGTGGGAGCTGTATCTGTCCAGGACTGCTGGGAATCCTGCATGAACAGAGCGCCTCACACACATGGTGGCTCAGCTGAGATGCTCTGGGGCTTGAGATGGAGGTGGGGAGGGAAGGGGATAAATGATCTGAAAATCCACAGGAGAAAGCAACGGGAGGAAGAAATTACATTTGAAGAAGTAGGGGTGTGAGTAGAGAACAGCAGCATATAAAATAACAGAATACCATTTTGCTGGAACTTCTGGAAATGTTATTTCATTTTACTATGCCAGGCTTTCTGATGGGGAGGCAGGACCTACAATGAGGGAATTTTATCACTGCTTAGCTGTCAATGAGAAAATGCCTTTGCCGGCTGCTGGCTGATTCAAAGTTTCACGGTTTATTCTCAACTCATCATCTATTTTAAAAACTACTGACTTGGGCTTTGCATCTGGCTTCCTAATAGTTCATCTCTCCTTATGCCTCAGGATTCCCTCTTACACTCTACAATTTAACCTCTCAAATAGTCCCAATTCCAAATATTCTCACCTGCTGCCTACATAGACCATCAAAATACCTTAGCAGTTTCATCATTTCTAATTTCATGTTATACCTTCAGATTGGCTTCTCACATCCGAAAACAGCACAAAAACCCTTAGTCGAGCCATGTATCCTGATTGGGGATTCAAGAACCGTGCTTTTGGTCATTTCCCCACATTTACAGAATATGTTCTGTCCATATTTAAGTCCAATTTTTTTAAGCTCATAAAATTATACATCTAACATATGGAGCAAGAATCGAGCCAAATGTTGGAGGGACAGAGATGAATTAAGTAGTAACAGGAGAGAAACATCTTCGCAAATAGGAAGGAGGGAGGGGAGACTGCTCTCTCTGAGGAACTGGTATTAACTTCTCTTACAGACCGTGGGAAGGAGATAGAGTTCGTTGTCCCTTTTTCAGTGGGTGAAATCAAAAATCACAGCACAAGCTAGAATGATAACTATCATTTTTCACTCATTAGGTTATAATAATATCTCGTGATAACATTTTTTATCACCACTTCACTGGGAATTCTCTCATTGACTGTCGGTGCGCATGTCATTGTCATTGACACTTGAGAGAATTATTTCTATCAAAAATTTTAATCAAAATTTTAAACGTGTTTATCTGGCAATTCCACTTCAGGTATCTCTCCTGGAGAAATACTCATGCATACAAAGAGACCAGTATAAGAATGTTACTCTCCTCCTCAAAGATACAAAAGTTACTAAAGCCATTAACTACCCCCTCTGCCAGATAAGTGAAATTAAAAGAAAATAGCTGTTGGAGATATTAAAATCTGGGACCATTCATGTTTAAAAATAAAACAAAAAATTTAAAAAAAAAATTTTAAATTAAAAAATAAAATAAAAAGCACGCATGCATGTACCCATGGCAAGCAGTTTTTCTCCCAAAAGTCATTCCCTACTCCCCTGTCCTCCTGCAAACGGATGCCTAGCACTTCCCCCCCCCCCCCAAGCAACAGGCAGATAGCTATGTGCTCAGGGACAGGAGGCCCCACTACCAGCCCACGGGATGAAGTATGATCAGTTTTATGAAAATTCATCCTTTTTGATAGTAATTGGTCTAGAGCCTGTGAGCCTATTCTGCCAAGGAAACATGAGGGAAAGTCTGCAGGGAGACTTCTAGGAGAGACTTTCTCGTTTGATCAAAAGGAAGAGAGGTGCCTGAGTGGCTCAGTCAGTTAAGCATCTGACTTTGGCTCAGGTCATGGTCACGGCGTCCTGGGATGGAGCCCCATGTTAGACTCCCTGCTCAGCAGGAAGCCTGCTTCTCCCTTGACTGTTTCCCCTGCTTGTGCTCTGTGTCAAATAAATATACAAAAAAACTTTTTTAAAAAGAGACCATATAGACACAGAAACAAATACAACAAAGGGTGTAGGTACCGTGACAGAAGTCCATCTCCATCTTGCTAGATGCACAGTGTTTGAAAGGCAGAGAAAGAAAAGGCAAGGAGGAAGCTTCAGCAAGAACAAAGGTATGGGGGAGAAAGATAGCTGGGCTTATTCAAGGAAATTTCAAGTAGCTCAAGATTTCTGGAGCACAAGGTAAGCGAGGATGCTGGAGAGATGGGAAGAGGCCAAGATAATGGGCCTCTCTACCAAGCGAAGGAGCTTGAGTGTCATCTTACAGGACTGCGGTTGTGATGATGATTACAATGGCAGCGTCTCACACTCACTGACAGCTCGCTCTGGGCCAGGGGCTGTTCGGAGCCTGATAACTAGTCCTAGAAGGCACGTCTGTTATTACGCCTTTTCCATAGTTGGGGAAACTAAAGGGTTTGGGAGAAATGAGCTGTTTAGGATTTTAAGCAAGAGGCGAGTGTTAAGATTTGTATTTTTGAAACACATCTCTATATGTACTCAAATATTTACAGATGAAGGGATACGTCTCGGCTGGGCTTCAAAATAACCAGAGAGCTTGTAGGCGGAACATGAAGATTTCCAGGAGCTGATTATTGTCGAAGTGGAGTGATCCTTCCAAAGAGATTTATATTAGTATCTCTCCTTTTGTATACATTTGAAGTTTTTCCTAATAATTTTTTTTTTTTTAATCGTTGATGGGGTGACTCATTTGGAGAAGTGGCTGCCTTCAGCTCAGGTCACAATCCTAGGGTCCTGGGATCAAGTCCCACATTGGCCCCTGGCTTAGCAGGGAGCCTGCTTCTACCCCTTCCTGCTGCTCCCCCTGCTCGTGCTCTCTTGCTTTCCTGTGCTGACAAATAACTAAAATCTTTAAAAAAAAAAAAAAAAAAATCACTGACTGCAGTATGAACATCCAATTGAAAAATGTGAAGCAGGAAGTAATGACACCCAGCCAGGGGATTAACAGATGAAAGCTGATCAGAGGTGGGGAAGCAGCAGGATAGAAAATTAAGAGGACTTTTGAGAGAAAAATTAAATTGCTTGGTAACTAGTTTGTGATGGAAAATAGAGAAAAATCTCAGGTTTAAATCCAGTCTCATGTACCTAGCTTAAAAGTGACTGGGTTAATGGAGGAGCTGTTCACATTAAAGGGAATACAAAAACAAGCTTGGGGAAGTGGAAGGAAGGGTGTGGAAATGTGTTCAGCTGGGGTGTGTCAAGTTTGCTGCGGCAATAGGTTGGGTCTCCAAAATAATGGCCCTTTTGTGGAAGACCCTTGAGTATATACCCGCCAAAGAAACATATCTGTTTACAGATTATCCACATGATCTGCAGTATAAACACATTTTGCACAACACGGGAGCTCTATTTCCTTCCCACAATCATGCACCACATACTGTGAGTAGAAATGCCCTGCTCTGTCGATCAGTGATCAATGTAAGGATGATGGCTTTAGGGACTCAGATGTTCAACCTCTCTGAACCTCAATTTATCTCCCTATAGAAAGGAAGTATCGGGGTGCCTCGGTGGCTCAGTAGGTTAAGCATCGGACTCTTGGTCACAGCTCAGGTCATGATCTCAGGGTCGTGAGATCGAGCCCTGTGTCAGGCTCTGGGCTCAGCAGGGAGTCTGCTTGAGATTCTCTCTCCCTCTCCTTCTGCCCTGCCCCCTGCTCAAGCACGAAAATAAGTGAATAAAATCTAAAAAAAAAAAAAAAAAAGTTGTGACTATTAAAAAAAGTTATCACTTTAAGAGAAACAATGCGAATTTCCTGAGATTACATGTATATACTGACATAAGCAAAAGTACAGCGCCAGGGGTCCAAAACGCTGTTCCCACCCACGTTCTACCTTCTCCCCACACCTCTTGTCCCAGCCCCCATTTCCTCATAAGGGAATAGACGATGCTTGTGTCTCCTGCAATTTGTGATGATTTGGGAGATACGCATGGGAGGCCAAGGAGCCAATCGGGAGCTGATTACAAGTATGGTAAGCGCTTCCCTTCACGAGCATTTGCTTGCTCCCATCCCGCCGGCTGGCTGAAGCGCAGAGACGCTGGCTACAAGCCCTCCGGTGGGCCACACATTCTGTGCAGACTTGAACAGAGCCCCATTATCCTCACCAGAGACACACGCATGCACACTTAGCACCTGCTACGACTTCTCACCTTGATTTGTCCAAACACCACCACCGATTTCAACAGACTGATAATTCTTTAGTTCACCGACCATTAGTGGGGCTAGGGGAGAGAGGAGTAGGATACACCAAAGATCTCAACTCATCATCACTCCAGATAAACAGAGCACATCCTGTGAGGCTTTGGATGGCAACATATCACCCCACAGCTCAAAACGTCTGCCCCCGAACACACAGAAGCCACGTCCATGCTGTTGTAGCAAGTGCCAACAGAGAACTGTGTAAATGAGATCATGACGGTGGCTCTCCTCTCCTCGAGGACATAGCCTGGCACCAGCAACAAGAAACAATGAGAGCCTGACTCAAATTCCCAACACCCTTCGAGGGTATATAAACATTAAAAGACAAGACGCAGATTCAGTGGCATATCTGTCTGGAGAACAAAGAGCACATTTATCTATCTTAGAGATTAGAACTGGGGATTCTTTGCTCTGCCCCTAAGAGAGTGTAAAAATGATCTAGAGGCATTAAAAAGTAGTTAAGATTTCAACTCCGACTTCCATCATTTTCTCTAGAAAGATAAATTCCTGTAAATCTTTACACTCTTAGGAACTGAAAATCGTATGCAGAATAAGCACATATAAGGCTTGGTATCCACATGTGAAATAAACAATGCTGTAGCTCAAGTTAAATACAAAGTGATGGTAAACAGCTTATAGAGAGCCTTGCCTTTGCAGACTCCCAGTCCAATGCTGCCCTCTAGCACTTCTCGAGAGGAGTAACACTAACAAGTCCACTGGTTTCAGGACTGAAATTTTTAGCACCAATATTTACTATGAAGTTGTTGCCAAGAAGAGGGGACAGGAAAGGGCCTCTACAATTACACACAATAGCCCACCTTAATAGAAAATGTCCTTTCAGAAAGATCCTGTCATTCCAAACATACCATCTAGGGCTGCTCTAGGTCACCTGGAAAGGCCTTGAAGATGCAGAAGATGCCCTTCCCTGAGCTGTTTGTTTGAATATAGTTAACTGGGATCCATTACTTCTTTGGGCAGAGTCAGAGCCATTCTTTGTCACTGGAAAAACTTCCTCCTCTAACTTGACTTTCCCAGGTGCTCGCAAGGAGGTAGGGTGAAGGTTTGTAGCCCCTACTTGATACTTTTCACAACTAATACTCCTTAAATACAGGGTCTAATATCAGTTTAAAGCAAGGTTATACTATAGCCAAATTGTGCAACCAAACTGCCAACCCCAGAACCTAAATTAAATGAAACATTTAAATTGATGTACTAAATATTTCCAGGAAATCGGTAGGACACATGTGCCACGATTTCATGGGACCCCTCTCCAACAAACACCAATGATAACCATTTGAAGTAAAACGCCCAGAAGTCTTCTCATTTCCATTATCACCATTTCAAGAAAACCTGGAAGTTCAAAATTCTTTCCATGCAATTTTCTCACTGCTCTCACATGAAGCCAAATGACCTTACTAGCTCAACAGAGGTTGTTAGCTGATACCCTGAAATACCCTGAAACATGGAGAGCTCTCTGCTGGGAAAGGGGGAAATAGCAATTAGGGTAAACTGAAACAGAAGAATATCTGTCTGTATTATTTCTGGCTACAGACAGGTGTTTCCAATCTCTCATGTTCAGTCTGAAAAGAAACGCATCCAAGACAGTGTGTTTGTGTGTAGGTGGGAAGGAAAGAACATACATTTATTTTCAAACAAAAGTTGCTATTTGTTTATAAGACACCTCTGTTGACTTAAATAAGCACAGCTGGCTCGATACATCATTATACACATGTTATCACACATTCAGAAAGCTTCTGAGAAGATATATTGAGACAGGGTTCTCTTGTGGCTCAACTGGATCTGAGAAAAGAACAGAAGAAATTACACACTTGATTTATGGCTGCTGGTCACCCACAAATGTACGTGCTGGCTGTGTAACTGGGGAGGCAGGACAGCTAGGCTGCTTTCCCCTCTTGGCTAATGTGGTTTGGCTCAATAACTAATCCTTTATCACTCCCAGAGTCTCCTCAATCTGTAGAAAACGTTCACGAATTTCAGAAAAGAGATGAACAGGCCAACTGCAAAGCTCAACCTCAGAACTACCACATCTCCAAGTCAAAGATCAAGCCACGGAAAGGGAAGCATGTCCCATTGTTTTAAATACTGGGCAGCAATACTAATGACCAGCCATCAACTAGCTCTGTGACAAGCTACCATTAACTAGCCACAGGGCAGGCTACTTTTAATCTCTCAAGAAACATACAAAATAAGAGGTTTTGAGCTCATGGAAGCTATAATTTTATCTGAAGATATATCTCTTGTGATTATGTCTATCCTTTGTGGATTAAATGTTCAGTAATAACAATTCTGATGACCGTTACTGAACACCATATTAGAGATCAGACCCAGAAAAACAGATCCAGACTGTTGTGATTTGGAATAAAATTGCCCAAGGAAGGTTCAAGTCCAACTGGGCTCTTCCTGATCTACTTCCACCCTACTCCCCTACCCGAAGATACAGCAACCCAGTGGCAAAGAAACAAAGACCAGACAATGTGGTCCCTCTGCCAAATGACAGCAACAGATGTGAACCCTAAAACCTGAAGAATCAATAAAAAAGGATTTTCTTACTTCAAATATTCTCTTCAGAATTCTGAGTAATGGTGCAACCTGAAAAAGTAAAAGACAAATTATCTAAATAACTTTGAAATGATTACTCAGAGTACTGTCAATGAAAATGATGTTAGGAAGATTTTGGGGGGAAAATTGTAATCATAATCATTCTCACGGGGCAGCTAGGTTAAGACTTCTCAACCTGACATCCTGAAGGATCCTAAGGCTAATTCCTCAGATTTCAGTAAAAGCATTAAGCTTACTGCAAAGCATCAAATGGACTGTATGAAATACCTGCTCAGCCATACCCAGCAGACGTGTCAGTCCAAGCCACTTGCTAGAAATAGTCTCACTAGATAGCAATGCTCTCGAGAAAACGCTAATGGCCTCTGGTGCTTAAACTTAGAGGAAAGAGGATTCAATTATAATAAAACCAAAGCTTTGGGAGAGAATTTCTAGGTGCAGTAGGAACCTGCATTCTTTTTATAAAACCTGAACTGAAAGAATCACTCCAAAAATTACTGGGACTGAGAATGATGGGATATACCAATTTCCCAGTATATCCCATTTTCCTTTCAAAGTAGAACTTGAGACCATATTACTGTTTGCTATATCCTCTCTTCACAATTATCTCCTCAAACCCAATTTATAATCCTCCTTTTCTTCACACCTGATTTCAGTATTTTGAAAGCAGGCCTTCTCTGATACAAATATAAACACAGGGTCCTATGTAGCATTCACCACCAACACAAGGGAGCAAGGACAAGTGCTCTGAGTGAAGTCACAGGCTCCCAGCTCCTCAGCTTCCCGGGAAGAGCCGCCTTGTCACCTCTATCTTCTAGCAACCGTGCAACCAGGGTTGTTTGTTCCTGTTTTATAGCTAAACATGCTGAGTGCAGAAAAGAAATGGACAGAGCATAACTTTTAGACATCTCTGTGGCTGACACCCTTATTTACAGCCTACAGCTGGCAGGGAAGCAGGGAAAGCAGCACCTCTTTCCGAAAACAAATAAAACAAACAAAAAATCACTTAAATCTAGTGGAGTAAATAATGAATTGTCAAATCAGCAAAAGTTAATCTAAACAGAAACCACCAACATAGTAGCAGTACTTTTAAAGGGGCTACTCTTCCTCAAACTGACATTCTCAAAACACAGCTTACCACTCCCAAATAAATTTTTTTTTAAAGATTTTAATCATTTATTTGACAGACAGTGATCACAAGTAGACAGAGAAGCAGGCAGAGAGAGAGAGAAAGGGAAGCAGGCTCCCTGCTGAGCAGAAAGCCTGATGCAGGGCTCGATCCCAGGACCCTGGGATTATGACCAGAGCCCAAAGCAGAGGTTTTAACCCACTGAGCCTCCAGATGCCCCCACCCAAATAAATACATTTTTTTAAAAAATTAATAAATCTCCAGGTGAACTTTTCTGCTAGCCACATTTTATGGTAAAAAAAATGCATTTCAGGGGCACCTTGTTGGCTCAGTGGGTTAAGCTTCTCCCTTCGGCTCAGGTCATGATCTCAGAGTCCTGGGATCGAGTCCCAAATCGGGGTCCCTTCTCCCTCTCCCATTCCCCCTGCTTGTGTTCCCTCTCCGTCTCTTTGTCTGTCAAATAAATAAATAAAAACTTTTAATAAATAAATAAACACAATTTGTTAGATAATTAAGACAGTCCACTTAAACATGCTATAATTAATAATTTATCTGATTATTAATTAAATAATTAAAGTAGCTGATCAACAAGCTATAGAATTAATAAACTACATGTGAACACAGAACTGGGAATGTAACAGCAGTATCTCTTTATATTTTCAGAAGGTGACAGGTATTTCTGATGTTTAAACATAAATAATACGCACCTATAGAGCAGGGCCTTGCCCTTTTCATTCCCCAAGGCAAAATACCCACTTCTGGGAGAAAAATCCATGGTATGAACAAGAGAAACAGTCTTCTTTTTAATGACTGGGAAGTTTGAAAATACTGTACAGGAGGGAAGGTGAACCTGTAGGAAATAACACAAAGCTTTAAATCACAACAACTGTGAACTCATCTTTCTTAAATTTTAGGCTTCATCTATATTTCTGCTGGAACAAAAAGTTCATTTTCATTGCAGTACACACAATGTACAATTATCTCAAAGAACCAAAGTGTCCTGAAATTAAAATTGGCTTTTCCATGTGCTACTGACTGAGAGGGAAAGGAGGGAAGAGAAGAAAGGATCTCCTTGATCCTTCTAATCTAGCATCTAGCATGATGTCCTACGAGACTCTGGTGTTTGCTGAGTGAATTAAAAAAAAGAACACACTCAAGTAAAAAGTCAACAGCAGTACCCATTAATGTTCTAACTTAACAACCACAATGAATACTACTAAAATTTGGTCACAGGACACAGATACTTTAATTATGAAGAGTCTGATTTTATATAACGGAGGCCCAGGAAAGGCCTACCCTACTATTCCAATAGCATATGATTTCCTTTCTACAATTTTCCTTTCCAACCTCTGTTATGTATTCTTTGCCTTTTCCAATCTCTTCTGAAGGACAAACTCATGAGAATACCTGGGTCATCGAGTGCAACTGTGTTCTGATTTAAACAGAGCCAAAAGCTGACTTCTGGGCCACGCCTAGACAAGAGGAGGCACAGTCTCTTTCTCCAAGAGAGTCTACTTCTGGGGAAAAGGAGCCCAAGCCCCAGCCCAAGGCCGACACAAGCCTTCATCCAATTTGTGGATAAACCAAACCCAGGCATGAAACAGTCACCTGAAGGAGACTGGAAGGTCAACAACTCTAGCTTTCAAATACCCTCCACATCTTCTAAAATACACAGCCCCTGGGGCACGTGGGTGGCTCAGTGGGTTAAGTCTCTGCCTTGGGCTCAGGTCATGATCCCAGGGTCCTAGGATCAAGCCCAACATCAGGCTCTCTGCTCAGTGGGGAGCCTGCTTCCTCCTCGCTCTCTGCCTGCATCTCTGCCTTCTTGTGATCTCTGTCTGTCAAATAAATAAATAAAATCTTAAAAACAAAACAAAACAAAACAGCCCCTTCGTGTTCCGGCACGCGCAGACAGCTATCACCCAGCTGTTCACCCTGGTGGTCTGTCACCCGCCACACTTTCAGATGAAGCTTTAAGACATTCAACCAAGGTGATTTTCACAGACCAGCCCTGGGTAAAACCCAGTGATATACACACCTAGTAAACAGGTTTTGATTACTCATTAGGCCCTCTTCCTTCTGGGAAGAGACCTACTGAGCCTTTCATCAAGAAAGAACAGCGTACAGTGAATCTCCAAGTCATCTCGATTATTCTCGACTTTTCCAGAAAGCAGGTTCTTCCTGCACCACATGGCATCAAGACAGAGCAATCAGTACTAACGAGAACTGTCTAGACCCATTAAAGCCACAGAGTTGGCAGTACCTGGACTTGATCTTCACATTTTTTTTTTTTAAGATTTTACTTATTTATTTGACAGACAGAGATCACAAGTAGGCAGAGAGGCAGGCAGAGAGAAAGGAGAGGGGGAAGCAGGCTCCCTGCTGAGCAGAGAGCCCGATGCAGGGCTCAATCCCCGGACCCGGAGATCCTGACCTGAGCAGAGGCAGAGGCTTAACCCACTGAGCCACTCAGGCACCCTTAGGGCTTGATCCCAGGACCCTGAGATCATGACCTGAGCAGAGGGAGAGGCACCCTTGATCTTCACTTTTAAACTTCTTAAAAACCACTCTCTATAAAGGTTCCTTGAAAAATTCATTAAAAAAAAAGAAGTAGTACTTAATAAAGCAGAGTAGTTATTTTAGGAAAGAAGCCACAATATAAATATTGCAGAATTTATTTACACTTAGTTTGGCAATGTGGAAATTATATGAATTTGGTTAAGTGGTTGGCTTCTCAATTGTGTTTTGCTTAGACTAGCGGAAATCTGCATCCTCCAAGCATGTGCCAACTTTGAACAGGTGATCTGAGGCCTCATGGGAACAGACAATCACGAAATCACCATTTCCTACAAGTGCCAACAAGAGGACTGTCCTATGTCCAACTTTTGCTTCCTCCCTATATGTCACCTGGTACTTGTACACTATGCCCCAGATATCTGCTCCTTAACTTTGCTGACGTGACTTTGAAGTCTCCGAAGCCGCTTTTCTGACTCTTCCAAAACAAAACAAACCAGAACCACCTTTCCACTTGAACGACTTCCTAAAGATAATTATATTAAACCACGCCCTTTATTTTCTAAACTAAATTAGAAAAAACAGTCTCCTAATTTGGATTCATGTAACTTCATACTTGGGTCAATCTGCTTATTACAACTAGGGAGCTCAATGTGAGGCAAAAATTGGGGCAAAAAACACATCCATTTTTTAAAGCCCATTTTTACCAGAAGGTCACGGTGTTATTTTTGTAGCCAAATGAACAGAAGAGAGTATCAGAAATACTGTGGTAAATACACACACTTAATAAAGTATGTGATATAAATGGTGTCTCCTCACAACCCACACAACCATACACGGCAGCCCCAGCTTCACACAACAGGCCAGTGTGCTCCTTCTGATGGAGGAGAAACCCCACCTCATCAACAACTTATTTTTAGATTTTACCTCCTCTAGATTTGAGTTATCAAGAGCAAAAACATGTTTACAGTGGTCTCCCAAGAGACCCAGCTGTATCTATTTCTGAAGTTCCCCAGTGGAGTCTCCCCCTGAATCAGCACTTCTTCCCTCAGACAAACTCTCACCTGCTGAGAGGAAATTCTCTTTATGGCCCTTGTATTAAAAGCTATTATTGAACTGTTAATTTAAAAAAAACCCACGGGCTCCTCAATGGCTCAGTCGATTAAAAGGCCAACTCCTAATTTCAGGTCAGGTCATGATACCAGGGTTGTGGGATCGAGTCTCTCCCTCCCTCTGCCCGTACCCCCTACCCCTGCCCTGTGCTTGTGCACGCTCTCTAAAATAAATAAATCTTTAAAAGAAAGGGGAAAAAAACATAAAAACCTAACTTCTTTACCTCAGAAAGTTCGCTTTCCCTCCAACACCATATCTGTCATTACATTTAAGGGCCCAGGTATCAAAATTCAACAAGTAAAAAGCTCACTTATCCTTATTTAATGGATAAGAAGCTCCACAACTTCCTACTACATCAAAGACTGTAGATGCAGTGACAATTTAACTTCTGTGTCTCTTACCGGTGCAACGGCTCGGATTTACATTCACTGCTTTGTGCTGGGATAACAGAGCTGTTTGGATCATTCCGAGAGACTGCATTTAATGACACTAAGGCTGTTTCACTGAGGCATTCTGAGGCTGCCATGCCTGGCTTCTTTCCATTAGATATTATGGTTGACTACCATTTAAAAAATGGGATTTGGCTGTTACTAATGAATTCCTTGTGTGATTTTGCCACAGTAAAAAAACCATAAATGCTGCCGTGATCACTGAAGCAAACGAGGCAGAACTAACTACTAGGCGTCTCGCAAAATGTATTATGTCAACAGGAGGTGGATCCCATGGTTTTCTAAAACAATTTACTACCATTAAAATGATAAAAGGTTAATGTGTGCTAGTCCACTACTCCCATTAGAGGAACGGGGATTTTAAAACCAACTTGAATTAGAACCTTCTCATTCATCAAAGGACTCATTCAGCACAAAGGCAATGAAACACAGTACTGTACTTTCCACTCTTTCCAACAGAATCCTTCTTCCCTCCAAGAAAAGCTTATGGAGAATGCCAACAGATACCACAGACAACAGCGAAGCTGCTCGGTGTGCTACAGATAGGACTTCACCTCCTCCTCTGTGCTACCTGACATCAGAAGTTCTGCACACCTTCTAGGGAGCACAGGAATTCAGCTGGAAAACCACGGATGTCCCAGGAAGAATGGAGAACCTAGAAGCACATGCCCTTTACTGGCTGTTGACTCTGGGTGAGTTAATCCTCGGAGGACTGTTACTTGGTGCACAATTTTTTTGAAGACCTCTTTGTAAATCTTTGTGATCTATACACTATTACCCGAAGCTAATAAAGTATGCAAGACCCTCTGGCAAGTGAACGAGATAAAGGTAAGAGCGTCTGTAGGGTGCTTACAGTCTGGCGGCATACGCGTAATACCGCTACAGGCAGTACCACCATTCAGAGCTCTGGGTCATGCGGGTACCTGGTGTCTGCGGCAAAGAACAGTTCAATAACGAAGAAACCGGTTCTGCCTACAGCATAGGAAGCTTCAGAGATGCAGGGACATGTCAGCTGGGCTCTGAGGTTGAACAGAAAGGAGTTCAGACAGACCTGAGGCTGCTATCCTCAGAAAGGCCTACCTGCAAGGGTGGCCTTTCAATCACGTTTGGCAACTTAACTGGGAAACAGTTCTCTGCACTGATATGACACTTTCCCTAATGGCTAAAGATGGCTCACCAGGCCTGAAGGATTTGTACAATGTGGTTTCTGCTGAACACCTGCCTTTACTTCAGGGAGCCCAGAATTTTGGTGCATGTGAGGCAGAGGGTAGCTCCATGATCAATTGCCAATAAAGACCTTGAGCACAGCCCCTAATGAGGGACTGCCTGACAGAACACACGCCACCCACGTGGTCACAACTTGCTGGAGGAATGAGACATGGCCTTTGTGACTCCACTAGGAGGGGTCCTTTGGAAGCCGGTGACTGGTCTCCTCCAGTCACCCTGTACCCTGTACCTTTGCCCCCTGTACCTTCCCTTGGCTGATTCTACTGCGCATCCTTTCCCTGGAGTAACTCTCAGCCATGAACGAGACCATACACTAAATCCTGTTGAGTCCTAGGAAATCAACAAACCTGGGGGAGGTCTTGGGGACTGCTGGCAGGGAGGCAAACGCACAAGTACGAGCTAGTCGTTTAAAGTGTAATCTGCTTACACAATCTGCTTTCAAGCTCAATTTATGTTCAAAAGCTAAGAACTGCCTCCCCTCCTCCATTATGACGGCAGGCCTTAAAAAAGGCAGGGATTAGGAAAGAAAATTGTAGAAAAATAAAGTGCTTGCCGTAAAAAAATTCCTTAAGGCAAATTTGGGGGCTGCAGTGCATCACCACTTCTACAACCACACCCCCAAAAGCCCCAATACTTGTAATTTCTACATCAAAAGAAGCTACTCTTTTTAAAATAATCCAACACTCTACTCTCCTACTATCTTTCCATGTTTTCAACTTAGTTCTAAGATTCTGGGGGGAGGAAGGAAGCTACTATATATCCTTCAGTACATTTCAATTTTTTTTTTTTTTTTAATTAGGTCCACATCCAGTGTGGAGCCAAAGGATTATAAATGATTTTTTTTTTTTTTAAAAAGACAAAGATATATTACCAATCTGACCGCTTCTTTCATTTCTTCTGAAGCAATTGCCAAGATTTCTGTAGTAGGATTGAAGCTCAGAGAAGTAACACCTGTAACCAAGTTCATTATAGCTTTTATCGGCTTTGGATTTGTTTCTTGGAGACAAGAATCTTGATTGTATATGTTTACCACTCCACAATTAGAACTGCAAAAAGAAAAGGGAATATAACAAATTAAAAAAAAAGAAAATGGCTTTAGCAACCTAAATGAATAGACTGAACCCCACACACTGATACCTGTAGCAATCACAGCATATTGTGTTACAAAGGGACCAGGGCTGTAGGGTTTATCCCAAGGCAAAAAGCCAGACACATTCTACCAGTTCTACCGCAATCTTGCTAAACTCTTGTTAACTCCGATGGCTTTTCAACTGTGAGCTAGAGAATCCAAGAAAGCCTAGATTCTCCATTATTTATTTTTTCAATAAATATTTACTGAATGTCAACTTTATGCCAGGCACTAGATGCAAAGGTGAACAAGACTGAGACCAAAACTGCCACTCCCACAGTGTTTATGGCCAACCAAACATTTGAAAATGAGAATGAGAGCTGCCCTTTCCCTAATTGAGTTCCTCTTTTCTCTTTTTATTCTGTATTTGTGAGAACTGCCAAAATGGTGTCCAGCAGCATCTGTAACAGGTATCTAAGTTCCGCTCTCCTGGGAATATCCACAGTCAAGAATTACGGAAGCAACCATGCACTCGGTTTACTGAAATGTTTACAGCAACGAATTACATCCTGTGCTCATAAAAAGTAAATCCTGATGACCTGCCCATTAACAGAATCATTCACAGACAGAAACTTTCAGTAAATGTTCAGACAACCTCCTGTTATGGGCACCATTTATAAGGAACAGGGACCAGGTACTTGTAAACTTCATTAGCAAATGCAACACAAACCTGAAAGATGCAAGAGCTAAAGCCTCAAAGTCACATGGGTGACACACGGACCTTCCACTAAATGTGCTCTCACTCCCACTCAAACATCCTCATTTATTCTCTCGGTACATACCGCCTGCCTACAATGAGCTAGACACACTGCATTAACGAGACCAACTCAGGTCACACACAGAGTTCTACACCTGAATGACAGCCAACCACACAAATGAGATGTGAGTGCTTCGGAGTCCTCCAACTACTTCAGACACATTTTCTCATTTGATTCTCAGAACCCTTTAAGAAGAGGTAACCATAAGCACTTGGGAGACACAACAAATATTCTTGGTTTATTTAATTTTGTTATGGACTGAATATCTGTGCCCCACTAAAATTCCTATGATGAAATTTAAGCCCTCCCGCCCTTATTAGGAGGTGGGGCCTCCGGGAGGAGGCCTCTCCTCTGGGAGGAGATTAAGGTCAAGACGGTGGAGCCCTTATAAAAGTGACCCCAGAGACTCTCTCCCTCTTTCCACGTGAGGACACAAGAAGGCGATGGTCTGTAACATGGGAGAGGGTCTCCACGGAACCCAGTTGTGCTGGTACCCTGACCTCAGTCTCCAGAAGGAAGAGAAGTAAATTTCTGTTGTTTATCATTACAGCAATCTGAAAGGACTAAGACAAATTTCCTCTTTTCCTTATTTGTATTTGTGACTTGGATCAAAATATCTACTGATTGTATTTATACCAAATCTCTTTTCTTGCTAAACACTGATTTATGGCTAAATCCATCTTAATTAAGGACAAAAAGTTATAATCCATATGGCTATCTTCTAAACATCAATTTTTTTTTTTAAAGATTTTATTTATTTCTTTGAAAGAGAGTGAGAGAGAGAGGACAAGCAGGGTGATGGGCAGAGGGAGAAGCAGGCTTCCAGCTGAGCAGGGAGCCCAACATGGGGCTCAATCGCAGACCCTGGGATCATGACCTGAGCCAAAGGCAGACGCTTAATAGCCACCCAGATGCCCCTTATATCGAATCTTACCATCATGAATATGAGAGGCTCCTTAAATGCCTACCCATTCTTATTTGACTATTGATTAAATTTATGGAAGAAAAATGGCATAAGTTCATCACTTTGATATATGGAAACTTATTCTATTAGTAATATTTCTGCTAACAAAATATAATTGATTCTTGGGCACCTGGGTGGCAGTTAGTCAAGCATCCAACTCTTGGTTTGGGCTCAGGTCATGATCTCAGGGTTGTGAGATCCAGTCCCACATCGGGCCCAGTGCTCAGGGCGGAGTCGGCTTGAGTTTCTCTCCCCTTCCCTCTCCCTCTGCCCTCCCCACCACCCCTGCTCACTCTCTCTAAAATAAATTTTAAAATCTTTATTAAAAAATGGATATAACTGATTCTAATATGTCATTGAGAATAATCAGTATTTATTGAATGTATTAATAGTTACTTATTAATATATATTATATATTTATGTATATATATAATGTAATATACATTACATTAATACAATCAGTATTTACTGAATGAGAACTGTATATCCAACACTATGTAATACAGGAATACAAAATATCAGAAAGAATTATCCCAGAAAAAAATATACCTCCATGAAATAGCCAGAAAAACAAGAGAATAGAATACAGCACACTAAGGTCTGTCTGGGACCTATAACATCAAAGAGAGGGAAATCAGTATGAGGTGAAGCTGAACCAAATGAAACTTTGTGGACATCACAGGACTCGAGATGTGGAAGGCAGACACTAAATCAAAAAACAAACCAGGGACAGCGCCTGGGTGGCTCAGTTGGTTAAGCAACTGCCTTCAGCTCAGGTCATGATCCCCAGGGTCCTGGGATTGAGCCCCACATCGGGCTAAACCTGCTCCGCTGGGAGCCTGCTTCTCCTTCCCCCTTTGCCTGCCACTCCCCCTGCTTGTGCTCTGTCAAATAAATAAATAATCCGAAAAAACAAACAGGAGAACACCTAGGTGGCTCAGTCAGTTAAGTGTCTGCCTTGGGCTCAATTCATGATCCCAGGACATAACCTAAAGAAGCAGACATGACTGCTAACCCTTCCACCCACAACCACAGCTGACTGGGCTAGAAGCAAGTTCCTGCATCACAGGCAGTCAATCCATTAGCAGATCAGCAACCACAGAGTGTCCCGGTACACAAAAATCTTCACAAAGAAGAATGATGGCACTTAAGCCGAATCAGGGTTTGTCTTATGGATTAGGACTGGAAACCACATTGGTGGTGGGTGTGAAAGCTAAAAAGGCATAAAGAAAGAGCATGCAGGGGCCACAAAGAAATTAATATTATGAGCAAGAAGAAACTATAAAGAAGAATAGTAGTCATCAACGAGCGACAATTCTGCCCCTGGGAGGACATTTTAATTGTCACAACTAGGGGATCACCATAGCCATAGACAGCCTACAGAACTTAAAGCAAACAGGCTGAACACAGAACTCAAATCCTCTCCTCTGCTTAATACTCTGAGACTGAACTCTACGGACTTTCTTCTTATCCTCAGTCATCTCTTTCTCCACGGACTCTTGTCCCCAAGGTTTTATTTCCCATCTACCTCTATATCTAGCATTTCATTCACATCTCACTTACTCCTATGGACCACCTAGCTCCAATCACATCTAAATTAGCACCTTTAGGGGCACTGGGTGGCTCAGCCCTTAAACATCTGCCTTCAGGGTCCTGGGATCGAGCCCCGCACTGGACTCTGCTCAGTGAGAAGCCTGCTTCTCCCTCTCCCACTCCCCTTTGCTTGTGTTCACTCTCTCACTGTGTCTCTCTCTGTCAAATAAATAAATAAAATCTTTTTAATAAATAGATAAATAAATAAGTGCCGTTATTCAGACACACCGCACTTCTAACTGCTTGTGGACACAAATGCACATCTTCCCACATTCTTCCTCCTCCTCTTCCCCCCTCATGCAAGGACAAGCCCACCCTTCCAGCTGCTCAAGCCTAGAGCCTGAGAATGTCACTGCTTCTCTCCCATCCCAATTCTCTAATCATCATTGCCTCTCTCATATTCCCATTCCCACTGTCCTTAGCAATGGCCCCATTGCAATGACCTCAAAGCTCCCCGCACCTGTTGCCCCCCAAAAGCTGTCATGGGAATTATCTACTTCAAACCCTAAAATCTATATATGATCATTACTCTCCTCTACTTAAAAACCCTTCATGTTTTCTCTTTCCACTCAATGTAATGTCCACACTCTTCGACACAGTGAGAAGAACTCTAGAAGTTGTCCCCCTCCTGCTTCCCTTTGTCACCGAAGCCCTCAGGAGTCATCCCATCTGCACTCCATTCAGAAACCAAATCTGAATCCTCTCCCTTCCATACCTTTCCTTTCCACTACCTGCAACACCTTTCTCTGAATCCTATCTGGCCCTCCAAAAGCTTAGCTCGAGTGCCAATACCTACAAAAATACTTTTCCAGGTGACAATTACAACAGCCTTCACCCAATCCTTACACTTTTAAGAGACACTGTATCTCAACCGCAGACCTCCTGATGACTTGTCTGGAAAGAGCCATATGGATCCATCTGTCCTCCCCATGGGACCATAAACTATGAGAATGCAACGGCATGCTGTCATTCTTCTATCTCACAATCCCTAGCTAAATGGTCACTGGTTTTATAAATGAGAAAACCAAGGCAGAAACACATCACCGAATAAAACGGGTTTTTCTGACACTGTAAAACATGTATGTCCTGAAGATTCTCTAGATGAACTAAAATGAAAATCATTTTATATGTTCAAGGAGAGAGTTAAAATTAAAGGACTATTAACTCCAGGCCCTAAATACTAATGAATTTCATATTTTCCCACAGCCCTGAATTATCCAGTATTTTCTGAATATAAAAATCAAAACCTTCAGGGGTGCAGTGTGGAAAGAACACAGAATTGGGAACCAGACAACCTGAGTTCCAGACCCAGCTCTGCCAATAATCAGTTTAATGAGTAACAACCAATAAAGAACACTCAAATTACCCAATTCTTAGACCTCAGCTTCCCTATCAATAAAGGGACTGGACTGAACTAGCTTGATTCAACACACCTTCCTGTGATGACAGAAATGCGCTGCACCTGCCCTGTTGACATGGGCGCCACCAGACACACGTGTGACTACTGAACACTTCAAATGAGGCACGTGTCACTAAGGAACACATTTTTATTTTGATTAATTTAAATTTAACTAGCCACATGTGGGAGGGGCGCCTGGGTGGCTCAATGGGTTAAGATGCCATCCAGATACATACAAGGGAGGGAACAGAAACAGGACAATAAAAACACTGAAAATATCCTATAGCACAAAGATGAAAGAGACACTGGGTTATTAGCTTTAAGTTTCAGAAGACTAGCTCCCATATTTTCCAAACCCAGAGAGGTGACTGAAATCAAAAAAATCCTGAAGCAAAGTCTTAAGCTAAGGGCTTAAAACCCAGATGTAAGTAGGAGAAACAGCAATCCAAGGTACATTTAGAGATTTAAAGAGATAAAAGATAAAGCTATGGAAAAGCTGAAACACAGAATGCTTGAAGTAGATCTTCCAAAGGGATTATATACACGGCACAAAAGGATTCATACTCAAGACAAACTGGACTATAAATTCTCTTTGCTTCTTGTAAGATTTTTTAATTTACAAAACTCCTAGTACACTGTACCTTCACATATTTAAAAACACAAACACAGGGAGATGTACCTTCAAAACAGATGTAAAGGGGTTAAAAGCTCCAGCTTTGCCGCCAGACTATTTGGGCTATAACAGCTGGCTTTCCCTTACTCTCTGCGATCTTAACCAAGTTACCTAATCACAGTGCCTCCACTCCCACACCTATGAGGCAGAGAGACTAGTACCTATATTGTGAAGCAAGAAATGAGAGTTACTTTATATGTAAAAATATATATACATACCCACACACACATATAATCAAGATACACACACATATGCACATACATAGTTACATAAGAAAAACAACATGGTAAACGCTGGGGAAAATTTTGCTGCTAAATCTCTTTATTATAATTATGATTCAAAGTCTGAAACTACTTAGATGGGAACCACAATAAAAAGGTAATTTTATTTTATTTCTTTTTTTTTTTTTAAGAATTTAATTTATTTGAGAGCAAAAGAGACAGCGTGGGGCGCCTGGGTGGCTCAGTGGGTTAAGCCGCTGCCTTCGGCTCAGGTCATGATCTCAGGGTCCTGGGATCGAGTCCCATATCGGGCTCTCTGCTCAGCAGGGAGCCTGCTTCCCTTCCTCTCTCTCTCTGCCTGCCTCTCTGCCTACCTCTCTGCCTACCTGTGATATCTCTCTCTCTCTCTGTCAAATAAATAAATAAATCTTTAAAAAAAAAAAAAAAAAGAGAGAGAGACAGCGTGCACAAAGCAGGGGAGGGGCAGGGGAAGAGGGAGAAGCAGACTCTGCAGAAGCAGAGCGGGGAGCCTGATGAGGGGGGGTTGATCCCAGGACCCTGGGATCATGACCTTAACCGAATGAGCCACCCAAGTGCCCCAAAAAGGAAATTTTAACTTGTGTATTTATAAGAAGCTAATGAAGACTACAGTCAACAAATCTCTCATCACTGATAAAACTTTGATTTGAAAATACAAAAATAGGTATATCTATGGCATTGACCGAAAATTCTCACAATGCAAAGGCCCCAAAGTGGTTTGCAGCTTGCAAACCAGTAAAGGCAGGAGAGTAATCTCGTGATCTGGGCCATGGCTGCAGTGGGAGACATTCCCAATTCCCCCACTGTAAGCAGAGAGACTAGAACAATAGAACAAAACAAAAGAGATTCTCCAAGTTACCTTACATGGTCACCTGAATTTGGTGAGCTGCTGTCTGAGGTCCTACGGGCCCCTGCCCACAAAGCGCCGTCACACACAACAGAGAACATGCCATGTCTCAACTCTTTTCCCCTCCTCAATACACAGTGCTTTGTACCTAGTGGACAGTCACGTGTCTCTTTCTTTTTGACTGACTGACCAGCTAGGAAGTCACAAAAGACACCCTAAAGCACTGACACAAGATGCAGCAAAGGTATACTCTAACTACAAACTGCACCCTGCCCCTGAAACCGTGAGACCTCAGGGTTCTAGATCACTCTGTCAGCGACTCCAGTGGTCTCTTCCAGGACAATCCTGACATCAGTGGATGTCTACAGAATGAAGGGTCGTCCAGAGATTTCCCAAGTACATTCTAACTCTGATGTTGCAGGAATTAATATGAAAGCTTTCTAAAAGTATATATAGCAATCCTTACATTAACAAATGGTATAAAAACAGTAACCTAGGGCACCTGGGTGGCTCAATTAGTCAAGCATCTGGCTTCGGTTCAGGTCATGGTCCCAGGGTCCTGCGATCGAGTCCCGCATCAGGCTCCCTGCTCAGCACCAAGCTTGCTTCTCCCTCTGCCCCACCCCTGCTCATGCACTTGCTCGCTCTCTCAAATTAATAAATATCTTTTAGAAAAAAACAATAACATAAATGAATAGAGCTCTCTATTTTCAACAGTTTCCCTACTCCCCTATCAGAGCAAAACTACAAACAAAGCATCTACCTTATGTCAGGACACTGAATCAAACGAATTAAGAGATACAAAACATGAGTTTTTAGATCAAAGGCATCAACTCCTAAAAGCAGAGGCCAAGACAGAGGGGTTTCACAGCAGTACTAGGAGGAAAGCAGAGAGGGCAGCAGAGGGCAGAGAGAGGAGGCGCAGGGCAGAGATGGAAGAATGAGGAAGAAGGGAAAAGAACGCCAGCCAGCCCAGTGGGGTTCAGCTTCTCCTGCCCCTAGCTTCTGTACTACCAGTAACTGTTCCCCACCTCCCTAATAACCTCAGAAATTCCTCTAACAAGGTTAAGGCCTTTCTCTACAGGTATAACAATAAAAAACTAATAATTTGACCAAGCACATCAGAACCAGAATTCCATTACACTGAGCACAATTAAAATCAAATGAATTTAAACTAGTATTAGATTCTTTCCTTTTTGACTAAAATAATAAAAATAATTCAAAAAAGAGAGACAAAGGATCAGAAAAAGACTAACTTCACAAATTTAAATGAAGGTCATTTGGGGGCAATTTTTGCTTAAAATTAGTTTCAAACCAGTCCTCATCTTAAAGGAGTTTTAGTTCCAGAGGGGGGGGAAAAAAACCCACAAAACAAAACAAAAAATAAAAAAATAAAGGAGCCTTAGTGCCAAAAGTTCTGCCAACCATGGGCTGCTGCCACAGTGCACACACTCTGGGCAAACGCTGGGCTCCCCCACTCCTCCTCAAGATATTCCTCCCTCCAGGTCTGTAGCAGGTATGTTGACTAGGGGGAACACAGGACAGAAAGGGGCCTTTGTCAAGGCCTTGGTTTTGACCTGATCTCTAAGCTCCACAGCCTGGTCCTACTATCCCTTCCCCCATACCCCAAAGGTAGGAGGTGACCAATTTTCAAATGGTGGTGGGGATGTTTATGAGGATTTGCCCCAATTTTAACCTTGAAGGAGGGAGTGAAGAAAGAGTGGGGACTATGCTGTGCTTCCAGATGGCATCTCTCAAATAGGAAGATTCGACTGAAGTTGTGTCTAGTCTAAGAAAGTCATAAAAATCCACTGTTGGAAGCTCTAAAGCTACAGGGATTGGTAAGTGATTTGGTCGGTAAGATAATTCAGAAATCCAGGTAAGTCTCAGAGCCATCTTCCCCCCAGTGTAATAACCATTTTCTTCCAGTGGTAACACAGTAACATGTTCCAGATAATATTTTCAAAGTTTCCACAATACTAATGAACAGTATTTCTAAGGAACCTATGTTTGATTTGTACCACTAACCAAAGAAAAACTGCTTAAGTACCTTTAAAACTTAAACCTAAGGCTTAAGTTATTCTGCTTCCTTGTCAATGGCAAGAAGCCAAAACACCAATAAGAAAACTTGATGTGATCAAATGAATATGCCAAATATAAGGAAAAAATATAATGACATAAGGCAGTCCTGTATTTCCTTGTCAAAAGTGCTCATATGCCACCATTAACATTATTAAACATTGCATTAAGATGATAAAATGCAAAACACCTGGGTGTACTGACTCTCTATTACTGAAGAGTTTATACACAGAACTACTTGGGCACTATTTAGTATATTTCTTTTTTTTTTTTTTTAATTTTACTTAGGTATGTCTTTTAGAAAGAGAGTACGACCGAAGAGAAGAGCACAGGGAGAGGAAGAATGTTAAGCAGACTCCATGCCTAGCACAGAGCCTAATGTGCGGCTCGATCTCATGACCCTGAGACCATGACCTAAGCCAAAAATCAAGAGTCGGATGCTTAACTAAGGCACCCAAATGCCCCTAGTATATCTGATTCTTTAGCATTTTCTCACTAGCACATGATTAAGGTCACAGAAACCTCTTTATACTTACCCACAAGCCACATACTGTCCATTCCTAGATGTGGCAATGCTTAATCCATATAAACTGCCTTCATCAACAAATCTGTTAAGGCATTTTCTAGAGTTCACATCCCAAACATAAACTTCCCCATCGCCTGCATGAAAGAGCCAAGAAAGGGTTTGGTTAATTTTGTTTTAAACTTGAATGCCAAGTGAACTTACCATTCTTAGCCCCTTTTTAATACTAGAAGTGACTACAAATAAAAAGTCCTAGATGTAGAAAACTTGCCTAAAAATATTTCTGGTAAACATTCCCATATGTAGAAAACTGCACACTAATCAGTAGTTAATAAACAGTATCTTTTAGTTTAGAGTGAAAATCACAAACTCTTGGCTTGAGTTGAACTTCCAAAAAAATCTTTTACATTTCACTCAGATGAATTATTCGGAGAAAATCTGAAAAAACAAAAAAACAAAATACCCACCATAGTAAGTTCCAACCTCCATCAACAGGCACTAGAGCCCCTCCACATGAGGCCAAGATACTGACACCAAATTGATGATGGTAGTCATGATGAAGGGAGAATGAAGGGATCCAGACCACAAGGGAATTATAATTTAAGATACATACCACTTACCTACTATCAAGTAATTTAAACAATAATAAATGCCAACTGTGAGGGGCCCCTGGGTGGCACAGTCGGTTGAGTCTCCAACTCTTGATTTCAGCTCAGGTCATGATCTCAGGGTTGTGGAATGGAGCCCTGCTCTGGGCTCTGTGCTCAGAGGGGAGTCTGCTTGGGATTTTCTCCCTCCCTCTCCCCTCCCTCCCCTCGCCCCCCTCTCAAGTGCACGCATTCTCTCTCTCAATTAAATAAATAGATCTTTAAAAAAGTAATAAATGTCAGCTGTGACCAATAAGCACAAACAGTTTAGAGAAGGGAAAATGTGTGTAAGACTGAGGAGTATGTTGAATGTGAAGGGAACATGAATACTTTCATGACAGTAAAGACCATCGGGGAGCCTGGCTGGCTCAGTCAGAAAAGCATGCAACTCTTAATCTCGGGTGTCATGAGTTCGAGCCCCACACTGGGTAAAGAGATTACTAAAAAAATATAAACTTACAAAAGAAAAGAAAGAGATGACTATTGCCAAAATTCGCCCTCATTCTTTTTTCTCTCCTCTACAGGCCCATGATACTGATGATCACTCTTCCTCACACGCCCATTTAAAGATTTCTTAATGACCCTACACTCACCACAAAGGTGTTCCTCACGCACCCATTTCATCTCTGCCTTTTCTGTGGATATTACACTCTGGTTCACTTTTCTAAGATTTTATTTATTTATTTACTTATTGCGGGGGAGGGGCGGTGTCAAAAGGAGAGGAACAAGCAGATTCCAAGCTGAGTGTGAGCTGATGCAGGACTTGACCCCAGGACCCTGAGATCATGACTGAGCCGAAACCAATAGTCGGTCACCCAATGAACTGAGCCACCCAGGCACCCCTAAAGTTCGCTTTTCTATATTTTTATCCTCCCAATGAGAATTCAATTAAGCTCACTATTTCAACTATTTCCTTGACAAAGATTAGCTGGCATGAGGGTGTAGATTAAGTTGTAGTAAAATATATTTGAAAAAACTGAACAGGGTCAAATTTGAAAATCTTTGCATCTGTCTGTACAGTAATGTTACAATAAAAGAGGACATTTTAGTTTTACTCTCAGCCCAGCTGGGAACAGACTAAAATGGGAAGAAAAGGGATCAACCGTGGGAAGGTCATCTAGATGTTACCAAAGCCAGACTTTGGGTTACTCTTCCCTATGCTTTTAGGACCTTTATTAGGGAAAATAAGACCTCCACAGTAATGACCAAATCTGTAAATATTTTACATTTGCATCTAGTTCATACAGAAATTTTAGTATCTCTGACCCTCCATATCTCTTCTCTCCCACTCTGACCCTCCCAGGATCCGAGAGCCATTTCATTTGGAACACAGGACTCTGACTCTGAACCAGTTAAGTATCCAACTCTTGGTTTCGGCTCAGGTCATGATCTCAGGGTCCTGGGATCAAGCCCCATGGCTGGCTCCCTACTCAGGAGGGAAGTTCCTCTCTCTCTCTCTCTCTCCCCTCCTCGGCCCCTCCCCCCCACTCGTGCACTCTCTAAAATAAATAAATCTTTAAAAAAAAACACATACACAACTTTTTAATCCAGTTATAAAATAAGTCACAGAGACAATGTACAACATGGCAACCACAGTTACTAATAAAATAGTGCACATCTGAAAGTTGCTAAGAGAGTAGATCTTAAAAGTTCTCATCACAAGAAAAAAAATCCTAATTATGAGTAGTGACAGAAGATTGAAACAGACTTATCGTGGTGGTCATTTTTAATATACACCAATACTGAATGTTGTACACCTAATATGTTATATGTCTGTTATACCTAAGAAAAAAAACTAACGCTATATATTTTCAAGTGCTGCTAGCTGAGGTATAGCAAAAATTCTGCCCAAGAGCCCCACAGAGACTGGACAATAGTAGTCACAGGCAGAACCACTTTGATGTCTCCCACTACCGACCATCGTGAGCTATACGGAGATTACAATGGTCCCAAGACCCTACAGGAAAGAGACTAACAGCCCAAGAAGGCACAGGACAATCAGAAAGGCAAGAGAGCAAAAAAGTGCCAGATTAGAGACTGTCAGGGGTGAAAGCTCTTCTACTGCACCACAGGAATGTCAGAGAGTGAAACCCGAATTGTTTTCAGTCAATAACGAAGAACATTCCAAACACTATCCAAGTGAAAAGGTACTGCTAAAAGAAAAAGGTGACTTTCAAAAGGAAAGACTGAGCATGAATCATCGTTTAAATAACCATTTTCTTCCGGTCTTTTCCCCATACATGGTAACATGGTTAAATGGTTAGCTCTTCACTATTACTAGTTAGTAAATAAGATGGCAAAAGGCAATGACAAAAATCTAAAAATAAAAATTACTTTCTAACACAAAGAAATCTAAACTCAAACACTGTTTTTGGTTAAATCTGAAATGTGAACACATCCAAAGCTTTTAAAAAGCTTTAGGTGAGGGATGCCTGGGTGGTTCAGTTGGTTAAGCCGTTGCCTTCGGCTCAGGTCATGGGGGGATCAAGCCCCACATCAGGCTCCTTGCTCAGCAGGAAGCCTGCTTCTTTCTCCTTCTCTGCTGGCCACTCTGCATGCTTATGCTTCTCTCTATCTCTCTCTCTGTCTCTCTGACAAATAAATAAATAAATAAAATCTTTTAAAAAAAAAAAGCTTTAGGTGATCACGTCATTAACCCACCTGAAGAGGCGTATAGTTTCTTGCTATCTGAAGAGAACGTGGATGCTGCAACCCTTCCATTAATTTTCATGCTACCAATCAGTTCTTTGGTCTGAAAGAATAACAAATATTACTTATCCAATTTTTAGCAGGTGCATGGAAGAATCACACTGGGAATAAAAACAATCTAGTTCTGGTCTGTAGCACCTACTAAACGTTGTCCCTATACTCACAAGTTCTCCCCAAGTCCGACTGTGCCCCTCCACTCAGATGCAGATTTCGTTCAAGACTATCCCTACCCTGGGGTGCCTGGGTGGCTCAGTGGGTTAAAGCCTCTGCCTTTGACTGGGGTCATGATCCCAGGGTCCTGGGATTGAGCCCTGCATCGGACTCTCTGCTCAGCAGGGAGCCTGCTTCCTCCTCTCGCTCTCTCTGCCTGCTTCTCTGCTTACTTGTGATCTCTGTCAAATAAATAAATAAAAATCTTTAAAGAAAAAAAAAAGACTATCCCTACACTCATGTCTTATCCTGAAAGAACAAGCAGCCACTATTAATGGTTGACCTTCATTGACAGCAAATGAAGATATCCAGCAACACCATTTATCAGCAAGAAGGACCCATCTGGAGACACTTCGAAGCTCCTCACTATCTTCTCTTTCAAACCTGAGAGAAGAGACAAATTAATAAAGATTAATATGATTTTCAGTGATGTTATCTTTCACTGGCAATGGAGAATTTCTTTTAAAATATCTAACTGCCTCAAACTAAACCAAAAGTAGGCTCAGACTCTGAATAAGTCTGACCCTATGCATCACTGAGTATGACCCAAGTATAAGGTCATTACCAAGTGCTTCCTTTACCTGTCTTGGTTAACAGTCACCATCTGAACTGTGGCCAAAGATTCAGCTCTCTGAACAGTAAACATACCAACTAATTTTCCAAATGTGAATGGTGACATCTGTAATTAACTAAAAGGATAAATTATACTTCTTTGTCACAAAGTTCATTACCAGGAGGGAAATGCACGGCCATCAGAAACAGCTAAAACATAGTAATATGTACAGACTAGTTGCTGGCCACCAACTAAACACCCAATGATGAAGGAGTCTAGTCTTAACTTCATGGATCCAAAAAGGAAAAAAAGAAAAAAAATACCCACAAAATGTCAGTATATTCAAGAGCTGATTAGTTTCCCAAAATGTGACTCATGCAACCTAATCACATGACCTAAGAATATAAACCAGTCAATTTACTTACTTCCCAAAGGACACATTCCTTTTCCATCCCTAAAAGGCTCATACTGACCATGCAGGAAACTCCTTCCATCAGGACTGCTTAGTGAGGAAACTTACTCATTATGAAACTGCCTGAGAGAAAGGGTGCTGAAGGAATAGATACCACTGGCCCCCTGTAGAGAAGGGAAGCAGGTAGCCAGGGAAATGGAGCAGAGTCAAGTTTTCCCTCTTCACCCTTTTGTATGTATTGGATTTTTGCACCACATGAATGTACTGCTTGGTCAAAAAAAATTATTTCAAAAAATATTTAAGTTGCTAAGTTAAAACATTCATCAGAATAAATAAACTGAGAAAACTCTAGTGAGAAATCCTTGTTCCCCTACAGGAAAATGCTGGCTAAGGCTGCCACAGACCGCCTCCATCCTACAAACAGTTTTCATCCAGATGGTTCACAATCCTACAAACCGGGCCTCCCACTCAAGTGCTGCCCACAAAGACTATACCCTAGGTCTCTGGAGGGAACTCAATCCAGACACGTATTTCCAGCTAATGGGGTACAATCTGAACCTACTCCTCTCTAGGGTAATTTTCATCCCCCTTTCTGGGCAAGCCTTTCGCTTTGACTACAATATACAGAAACAGCTCCACGCATAAGGAAAATCCCATCACATGATGAAGCAGGGAAGGGAGGCTAGATCTCGAAGTGTGGGGCTGCAGCCAGAAACCACACCCCACCCCCAACTTAACCCTACTGACACAGAACTGGACAGGAGGAATGCAAGAGAGAACTCAGAGGCCTACAGCTGGGGATCCCCACAGCCATGGAGGGCTACAGACTGTGCAGGGATTGTCAGAGCAGCAGGGAAGAGTACCCTCACGCTGTGCACACAGACCCAGTGTGGCAACAACAGAGACAACAGCCAGAGGCCTCGTTACATCAAGCCTGCTCTCTGGCACAGGTGGCTCGAAGACCTCCTGCTTGTAGCCTAAGGAATCCTGTTGTTCTGAGGGAATTCAGGAGAGGAGAGTGTCTTCCACAAGGAAATACAAGACTTGCAGCAAATAAAGACAGGCAGTTGATATAGAAAGTAAATGAAAAAACCACCGCATTTTCATCCAAAACTTACAGAATACCAGTAATATGTATACAATTTTGCTTTTAACCTCGCAAAAAATAATAAACACTAATATCAATATTGTAATTGCTTTTTACAAACGCTGAACCTTCCAAAATAGGAACCAGACAAAACATATGACCTTGAAAAAGAAGATACTATGCTTTGAAGATGTCAGATATAAATCTTTCTGTAAATCTGTGAATGACATTTTTAGGTCAACTACAGAGCAAGTGGTAAGAAAAAGAATGGCTGGGGTGCCTGGGTGGCTCAGTGGGTTAAGCCTCTGCCTTCAGCTCAGGTCATGATCTCAGGATCCTGGGATCGAGCCCCGCATCAGGCTCTCTGTTCAGCAGGGAGCCTGCTTCCCAACACCCCCCACCCCGCCCCATCTGCCTGCCTCTCTCTCTGCCTATTTATGATCTCTCTGTCAAATAAATAAATATTTTTTAAAAAAGAGAGAGAAAAGAAAGAAAAAAAAGAAAAAGAATGGACAATTTTATTACAACAATGCCAGGTTCCCCAAGACGGCAAGTGGATTTGCTGTGCTGGGATAGACCCTACGCTGCTTTTACTGTGGGAGCAGCCCCCACCAAGTGCCATGAGCGCTCAATTACCTCTTTTGAACAAACTAGAGGGAAGGAGAGTTGAGGGGTGGGGGGATGGGTGAACGAGGTGATGGGGATGAAGGAGGGCCCTTGTGATGAGCACCAGAATTGTTGAATCATTATACTGTACACCTGAAACTAACAAAACACTGTATGCTAACTAACTGGAATCAAAATAAAAACTAGAAAATAAAACTAAAAAAATTAAAAATGATCTCTTTTAATATTTAGGACCCTCGACTTTATAGAAAGCTGAAGCTCAGATATTACCAAACCATAAGACCTATAAGCAAAATGGCAGCCTAACCAACTAATTTTATTCCCAAATGGTCAAATTCCTCATGTGTTTACCTAGAACAAGGTATCTCTCTTATGACTTGTCCTTCTAAATGATGCAGCAGAAATTGCTTCTGGAGTCTCAATTAGTAATCTGGGGTTCCCAACCTTTTCATGTGTCAGTCTGTGGCTGTTCAAAAACTTTTATAACCAGGGGTGCCTGAGTGGCTCAGTGGGTGAAAGCCTCTGGCTTCGGCTCAGGTCATGATCGCAGGGTCCTGGGATCAAGCCCCACGTCGGACTCTCTGCTCAGCAGGGAGCCTGCTTCCTCCTCCTCTCTCTCTCTGCCTGCCTCTCTGCATACTTTGTGATCTCTGTCAAATAAATAAATAAAATCTTTAAAAAAAAAAAAAAACTTTTATAACCAAAGGACATGCTAAACTTCAGTTCTATGTTGGTGAAAATAGAGATGTAATGTTTTTCCCATATGACTTCATTGGCCTCTAAATTCTATCAGAGAATGTTGAAAATCCATAGACCCCATTATGAACCCCAATGGGTTAATGAGAAAAACCACCAATTCAGAATTCTTCAGAATGCATCAATTCTGTACTCCTCATTTTTCAAACTTACATTTAAGACAAAGAGTTTACAAATGTATAAGTTTGCATATTCTAACCAATGTCCTTAATTAATTTTGAGTTAGAGTGTTTCATAATGAAATTGAAAATAGCGTTCAACAACCAACCCCACACAAAAAAATACATTTACTTTAGCACTATCATCATTACTGCCAAGCTATGCTCGTTGAGGAAAGAGCAAAGAGGGTGAGATAAATGCCACATCTTAGAAGGTAGCGATCAGACGCATACTCCGGCGTACCTGCAGATCCACCATCAACATCACTGACTATCTTCACCAACCCCAGGGATCTGCTTCTCCCAAGAGGATATAAGGCGCCCACTCCTTTTCATTAGTGGAATAACATGTGAAAACAGTTAACAACTACATACTGTTTTCTGCGTTTCAGGGGAAACTGTTTCAGGCTCTTCAACTCAGTGAGGTCCACAGACCAGCAACACCAGCCTCACCCACGAACTTGTGAGAAATGCAGAATCCGGCCCCCTCAGACCTATAGAAGCACATTCTGCACTTGAGCCAGATCCCCAGGGGGCTCCTGTGCACAGTAATGTCTGAGAGGCCCTGCCGTAAAGCACACTTAAACTACAAATCCACTCGGAAAAGGTCACCGAAGTTGACAGGAAACACAAGAAGCAGAAGACTGGAAACACTGATGATAAACCCCATAAATGTTTCTGAAGCTGAACTTGTTCACTTTGAACCATTAGCAGAAAAAAGGCTGTACAGAGCTACCCCTTTCCTTTACAGCCCCAAACATATACCCAGTTTAACAGGGAGACTGCCAGGGAGCCACAGCACTGTTATCAACGCCTCCCAGGGCGTATAGCGCTAACCCAGCCAACCCACCACAGGGCTTTGGTCCACAGAGGGTTCCTGAAGGTGTCACTGGATTTTGCGGTGATGCGAGGAGGGGCATGCGGGAGAAGAATGGGGAAGGCAGAGGAAGATAAATTTTCAAATAATAAAACATTTTCTTAAGCAGTCTTGAAAATACATTATGATCTCCAAAAGCAGTGCTTTATTTCCTTTAAACATAAACCAAATATCTATTATAACAGACACCAGAAGGACGAGAGAGAATCCAAATCTCCAGAAGACTAGAGAGGGGAGATACTCTGTCTGAGGACTTGGGACTCGGGTCTTCTAGCTCCCAGGCTCTTTCTGCAGTATCACCTGCCAATCTTACAGCCTTGTGTTTGCAACTGCTTTTCTGCTCAGGGAGATACAGATTCCCAAATTCCAGTTTTCCCAGAAATGCTCAATAAAAAGTTTACTATTTTCATTCAAATGTATCATCTCAACACAGTGACATTTTCTGAATACTAAAACTAAAAAGATTCTTATTTTTAAGAATCATGTGGGGGAAAAGTGGTCATAAACACTGTTAAATGAACTCAGCTGTGGGGCTGACAGGGCAGAGGGGTGATGGGCGGCATGTTTGATAGAAACCTTACCTCTCACTTGATGCACAGGAATTAGCTTTCCAGCCAGCATATCATAGACATAAAGAACCTTGCTGTGGATGCTCGTGGCTAAAACCTCTTCTCCAGTAGCACTAAAACAGGCCTTAAATATTGGAAACTTCTCCAAATAGATGCTCTGGATTTTAGGATTTGTTTTTCCATCAACCTATAAGGAGAGGCAAAACATTCCTTTTGGTTATTTCCATAGACTGTATCCTGTGAGTAAGTACTTCTCACCACGAGTTTCCATTTAAAAAATGCACAGCACAGGGTGCCTGGGTGGCTCAGTGGCTTGGGGCCTCTGCCTTGGGCTCAGGTCGTGATCCCAGGGCCCTAGAATCAAGCCCCGCATCGGGCTCTCTGCTCAGCAGGAGGCCTGCTTCCCCTCCTCTCTCTCTCTGCCTGCCTCTCTGCCTACTTGTGATCTCAGTCAAATAAATAAATAAATAAAAATACACACCTGAAACAGCGACACGGCATTATCTCGCGCGGCAACCATTACAACTTGCGCACAAGGATGGAACTGCACGGATGAGATCCGAGCCGTGGTAGGACGTTCCGCGTTAGCATGGAGACAATTCTTAACCTGTGGAAAAAGACAGTGACAACTCTATCAATTCAAATGAGTTAACATTCTTTTTTTTTTTTGAAGATTTTATTTATTTATTTGACAGGAAGAGAGAGACAGCACGTACAAGCAGGCAGAGCAGCAGGCAGAGGCAGATGGAAAAGCAGATTCCCCGTAGACCAGAGAGCCCAGATTCAGGGCTTCATCCCAGGCTCCTGGAATCATGACCTGAGCCGAGGGCAGATGCATAACTGAGCCACCCAGGAGCCCCAACATTCTTTTCTTTAAAGCATGAAGGAAAGACAATTCAACATAGCTTATGCTGAGAAGGAAGTACACTGGTATGGTAACCACAAGACCACAGCTCTACTACCAACTAGCAAGTCATTTTACTAAATAATAATCCATTTTTACCATCTTTCTAACAAGGGGATGAAATAGTTAAGGTCTTGGGGGGACCAGGACAGTCATTTCCTAGGATATACCATACAGATTAGGAGACTGACTTTAAGCATATTTTACATAAAATTGCTACTCTAGCATTTTTGCATTCATGGCACAAAATAAAAGGCACTCTGTAATGGTCCCCATGGTTCTGTGGTTGGCATGGACAGCTATGTTCTCCTCTCAAAATACATGATTCCTAGCTTAAAACAATGATGACCTCATACATCATGCATTAGGCTATTTTCAGTTATTTCCTAGTTTTTACAGGTTGCTCTCTCTCCATTAAAAACTCAATTATAGGGCACCTGGGTGGCTCAGTTGGTTAAGCAACTGCCTTCGGCTCAGGTCATGATCCTGGGGTCCCGGGATCGAGTCCCGCATTGGGCTCCCAGCTCCACAGGGAGTCTGCTTCTCCCTCTGACCTTCTCTCCTCTCAGGCTCTCTCTCACTGTCTCTCTCTCAAATAAACAAATAAAATCTTAAAAAAAGAAAAAAAAACTCAGGGGCGCCTGGGTGGCTCAGTGGGTTAAGCCTCTAGCTTCCACTCAGGTCATGATCTCAGGGTCCTGGGATCGAGCCCCATATCGGGCTTTCTGCTCAACAGGGAGCCTGCTCCCCCCCCCCCCCCGCCTGCCTCTCTGCCTACATGTGATCTCTGTCAAATAAATAAATAAAATCTTAAAAAAAAAAAAAAAAAACTCAAAGGAAAAAACAGAGTACTAGGTGTATGTTTTGTTTATAAGAAACGAACTTAGATTCTTACAATAACTGCATTATCTGTGGATGTGAATCTACCCTACGAAGAGCTGACTGAACTGTCTTCATAAGGTGGAGGAAACACAATCACTCTGTCTCCTAGTAATCTGCCCTAATAGGGTTCCCTCCCCCATCTAAAGGATGCTACCATTTTATAATGGAGAAAAATATCTGTCAGAGATCTGTAACAGATATCTAACTGAAGCACTGGGCTGGGCAGGTACTTATTACCACAATGAACAAGTCTCACTAGTGCAGACCACTTTAGACAAGAGAGCCAGGAATAACCTTCCTAAGTGTCGTCTGAGCTGAAGGGTACGGACAGGTTTGGCCATGAGCAGTGCTTGAAGGACAGACAGGCAGAAGCAAGAGCAAAAGCTCAGAGGCAAGAAAGGACTCGTTGTGCTCAAGAAACAAAAAGAAGGCCTGAGGGAACCTGGGTCAGAAACAAAGGGGAAACTTCTGGGACGAAGCTCAGATACACGCAGACACCAGATTATAAAGAGCAGTGGAGACCATGATAAAGAATTCAAAAGTTTTCAAAAAGCAATGAAAAGTGACATGACCTGATGTTTTAGAAGCCCCTCCTGGCTACTACTAATGAAGAACAGGAAGAGGAGAGTGGAAGTGGGAGACACCCACTTCCAAGTCACCAAGTGACTGCAGTGCATGAGCTAACAAAGAATGGCAGCATGAACCAGGCTAGTGCCCAAGGAAACGCAGGAAAACGCAAAAGGAGAAATCAAACAATTGGTAAAAGATCCCTGGGAACATAATTTAATCTTCTTGATCATTTCTGCAGAAGAGTAATAAATGACAGCAACATGTTTAATCCCACAGAGAACACAAACCCACACACTGGATGTCAGAGGTAGTCAGCTGGAGGGGCCTAACTTGGCTGACTCTCACCTTTAAGATTCCTTTAGGAAGAGAAGCTGATGTAGATATGAAATTCCCAGTCCTTTGCAACAAATCATCTTCATCCTCTTCACTTTCACCTAAGTCAAACAAACCCACAAGGCTGAGTTTTAGAATCAACGAGATGGCCATTCCCTTCCCCAAACATCTCTATATTTCAAACTTCAACTCCCCCATTCCAGCCGCCAATCTCAATCACTTTATTTCAACTGCAATTGGTAAAAGTAAAACAAACTAAATTTGAAAGGGAGGGGAAAATGACACAGAGTCCAATATATATGGTTAAATACAAGCTTGACTCTGGAATGAAAGATATACATTCACAGACAATGACTAAAACAGGATGAAAAAAATAAAAGTTGAAGTCAGTATTTAATTTAAAAAGAACAATTCATAATTATGGCAAAATTGGCAATAAGGTGGACAGCAGATCTGGCTTAACCCACATGAACAAGGACTAGCACTTCTAGTTGACTGAGAGACCAAGATCAGCAAACGTGTGTATCAGAACTTCAAAGAGAGCTAACAGGGCTTCTTTTCTCCTGAGGATTCTAGTAAAGAGAGCCAAGAAGCTAAGCAACATTTTTAAAACACCCACATGGGGGACATCTGGGTGGCTCAATGGTTAAGTATCTGCCTTCAGCTCAGGTCATGATCCCAGAATCATGGGATCGGGCCCCAAACTAGGCTCCTTGCTCAGCAGGGAGCCACTCCCCCTGCTTGTACTCTCTCTCTGTCAAATAAATAAAATCTTTGGGGCGCCTGGGTGGCTCAGTGGGTTAAGCCACTGCCTTCGGCTCAGGTCATGGTCTCAGGGTCCTGGGATCGAGCCCCTCGTCAGGCTCTCTGCTCAGCAAGGAGCCTGCTTCCTCCTCTCTCTTTGCCTGGCTCTCTGCCTGTTTGTGATCTCTCTCTCTGTCATTAAATAAATAAAATCTTTAAAAAAAAAATAAGTAAATAAATAAAATCTTTTAAAATTAACTAATTAATGAAATAAATAAAACACCCGCAGGAAGAAGAGGGTAAAAGCCAGCACTAAAAGCCCTCTAAGATTCTTAAGGGGGTCTGGTAAACCATCAGGCTTCTAATTAGAGCCACAGAAGTCTACACCAAGGATTAAGGGTGAAATCAAAAAATTGTAAGAATTATAGGAAAATCCTCCACAGGGGCACCTGGATGGCTCAGACAGTTAAGTGTCTGCCTTCTGGCTCAAGTCATGATCCCAGGGTCCCGGGATCAAGCCCCTGCTTCTCCCTCTCCCTCTGCTTGCCACTCTACCTACTTGTGCTTTCTCTGTCAAATAAATTTTTTTAAAAAAGAAAAAGAAAAGAAAATCCTCCATAAACTGAAACCCAGCTTTGAATCCTTACCATCTCTCACTTGAGTAAGATGCTGTGGGACTATAGTGCCCCTTACCCAGCGACTACCTAGAAACAAATGTACAAATTCTCTGGAGAAAGATATCCTTGTTCTCTTATTAAGCAGCACTATTTTTTATATACTGTGCTCAGCACCCAATGAAATATAACTAGGTTAATAATGACAAGGTAAGGTAACTTGATTGAAAAACCTAAGGAATAACAAACAATTTTCATAGGAGATCTAAATAACTGTGTTTTTCAGACTTAAGCTTTTAAAGTACTATGTTTAATATTTTCAAGAATAATGAATATTCAGATACTGAACCAGAGAACTATACTACTAAAAAAAGAACCATATGTTAATTCTAGAACTGAAAACTACAGGAGTTAAAATTAAAATCCCAGTGGTGTTTTTAACAGCATATAAAAATTAGCTAGAGAGACAATTAGTAGTCTGGAAAAAGGATCAGAAAAAATATCCAGCCTATACTACAGAAAGCAAAAAGGATCAAAAATGCAGAAAAGAACACAAAATACATTTAAAAGAATAAATAAAACATTCAACGCACACCAACTGGTGTTCCAGAAGAAAAGGAAGACTGAACAGAAACAGTATTTGAAGAAAATTAGTGAGATTTTCCAGAACTTAAAAAAGACATCACATGGGGCGCCTGGGTGGCTCAGTGGGTTAAGCCGCTGCCTTCGGCTCAGGTCGTGATCTCAGGGTCCTGGGATCGAGTCCCGCATCGGGCTCTCTGCTCAGCAGGGAGCCTGCTTCCTTCCCTTCCCCTCTCTCTGCCTGCCTCTCTACCTACTGTGATCTCTCTCTGTCAAATAAATAAATAAAATCTTTAAAAAAAAAAAAAAAAAAAAAAAAAAAAGACATCACACTATATTCAAAAGCACTGTGAAGACCAGGCAGAATACAAAGCAAGCTAGAAGGATCAAAGGTTGGGGAGTGAGGGGGAGGAGATAAATGAACAAAATAGCAATAATAAAAGAATCCATCATATTAAGGAATTATTGTTAATTTCCAAAGGCCTATGATGACAGTATTCTAATTATGTTTAAAGTGGGGAGTATTTCCCTTTTAAAGATACTGTGCAAAATATTTACCAATAAAGATAACATGTAAAGCTAGGGTTTGGTCAGCACTGTGCCAATAAGAAGTACACCTTGAACAAGTCACTTTTATCTTTTTGAACCTCGCTCCCTGGTCCTAGGTAGTAGACCAGGATATCCTGATGGTAGCTGACTGGCTAATAAGTGACCTAATCCATTTCCTTTTTCTAATGAATACAAAGACAAACTTCATTTCCTGGGAGTCCATGAAGTTAACGTGGCCTTGTGACTGAGCTCTGGCCAATAAAATCTAAGTCAAAAGTCCATGTACCACTCCCAGGACAGGCCAATAAAAGTCTCTTTTGGGTGAGCCACTCACTCTTCCCCAATAAGCCACCTGGATGTCAACCTCAGGAAACTTTGAAAAATCCAGCATGAAGCAGGCAGAATCTCTTGGGTGCCTAAAGCACACCAACCCCTCCTCACCACAATTTTTACATGCATGAAAAAAATAACTTCTATTGGATTAATCCACTGGGACATGGAAGGTTTTCTGTTTCAACAGCCAACATAACCTTACCTATTAATTACATAGATCCAAACGTTCCATGAAGGGGCACCTGGGTAGCTCAGTTGATTAAATGTCTACCTTCAACTCAGATCATGATCCCAGTGCCCTGAGACAGAGCCCCGTCCGTGTTGGTCTCCCCGCTCAGTGGGGAGTCTGCCACTCTCCCTCTGTCCCCCACTGCCCCTGCTCATGTTCTCTCTCAAAACAAGTAAAATCTTTAAAAATAAATAAATAAAATAAAATGGCCTACAAATGCAGCATTCTAAAATGGATAGTAAAATTATACTTCATTGAGGAGGGCAAACTGGTAACTAAGGAGGTTAAAATCATATATGTAAAAAAAGGTTAAAGGATCAGGGATGTTAAACTTGTTAAAAAAACAAACCTGGAAAGATATTTCTTCAACAACAGAGTTTTACATGAAACAAGAAGTAAAATAAACTGCACACTGTTTTTAGTTTTTTTAAAACTGTATACTTTTAAACGGTAGGACTACAGAGTGTATGGAGGTAAAGCTTGAAAATGGAAAAAAATTCTAACAATTAGTCCTTTAGAAACAGAGAAGAGGGAAAACCAGTCCAGTAAACAGCATTATTTGATGTGTTTAAGCAGAGGCTGAATTACCATCTAACAGATGCTGTAGAGAAAGATTCCTGCAGTGGATAAATTCAGGCTGTATCACTAAGATTCCTCCCACCTCTAAAAGCATCTGGCTGGAAACCAGAAGGTAAATTTTGACTTAGTAACAGATTGGGTTTTCTAACAGAATTGCAGAAAACAACTGGTTCTTTAAATGGGCTCCTTGTACTTGAATACCATGAGGCCTGGACTCAAAGGGCCGAGAAGAAGGGAGGGAGAGGTGGTAGTGATAATCAAATGGAGGCTCATCAGAAATCAAGAATGCTAAGAAGAGAGCTCCTGCATCATGTGGGAAGATATACTGCAGACTCCCTAAAGGATTTAGGAATAGAGATTCGTTTACTAACTTAAACAGGTATCAGCACTCACCATCTGAAGATGTCTTCCGCTTATTAGTCTCTGCCCAGGCAGGTACACCCCCCATGGCATGCTGGAATCTAAGCAAAAATACAAAAATGAAATTTTCTGTTGGCTAATAAATGTTCACCAAACTTCAAAGACTTAAAGGGTATAAATTAGCTCATCCTTGAAAGCATGTATACAATCTCTGCCAAAAGAATTATCATCTTGGGGCGCCTGCATGGCTCAGTGGGTTAAGCCTCTGCCTTTGGCTCAGGTCATGGTCTCAGGGTCCTGGGATCAAGCCCCGCATCAGGCTCTCTACTCAGCAGGGAGCCTGTTTCCCCCCTCTGTCTGTCTGCCTCTCTGCCTACTTGTGATCTCTGTCTGTCAAATAAATAAATAAAATCCTTAAAAAAAAATTATCGACTTTAACAGAAAAGCTACTCACAAAGAATAGTCCCAACTTGCCAATATGGGAAACTTTTGTGAACCTCTAACTGTATAAACTAGTCTTGGATATAGAACAGCTGGATACATATTTGTTAATTATTTTTGTCTAGTTACAGGTCTACTTATTTGCTCATATCAACACATCTCAGATCTTGGAACTAAGTGAAGAACTCTATATGCGGTGATAAACCAATGCTACAGTAACAGAATACATCTTAAAACACATCTGAAAGACTGGTAAGAATATACAAAACACAATCACATATCCTTTGAATAAAATTGGAGCATTTCACTCTGGAAAAAAGCTAGCTTTATGAGAAGCATATTCTGAAGTGCTGGTTTCTGAAAAAGTGCAGAGTCATTCTAATAGTTTATTACAGAAGTGCAGACAAAACCACCAAACTCAGCCCATTGGCCATAAACAACTAGAAAACGAGACAAAACATATGAAACTGTTTTCAAAAATTGGAAAAAAACATAAGATTGTGATCCCTGAGAGAAAGGAAATAACAAGGTAAGTGCTGCCATCCCAGGATTTCCCCCCAAAGGCAATTTTTTGAGACCTTGGCACAGAACCAGTGAGAAAAAGTCAGACTTGAAAGAGGCTGAGAGAACTGGAATTTGAGGGGCACTGAATAACAGAAGAAAAAAAGAAACAGCTCCAGGTGCCTGGGTGGCTCAGGTTGTGTGACTGACTCTTGATTTCAGCTCAGGTCTTGATCTCACGCTTTTGAGTTCAAGCCCCAAATTGGGGCTCCATGCTGGGTGTAGAGCCTACTTAAAAATAAGAAAAAATTTTTAAAACTTTTAAAAAGGATTCGCCATATTAAAATATAAATGAAAGAAAAAAGAGTAAATTTTTTTGAAAAAGTGGGCACCTAGGAGACTCAGTCAGTTAAGCATCCAACTCTTCATCTCAGCTCAGCTCTTGATCTCAGGGTCATGAGTTCAAGCCCTCACATTGGGCTCCATGCGGGGCATGAAACCTACAAAAAGCTCCAAAATCTGCACTGGGGTCCACAGACATTTTTGCTGAATACTAAGCTGTACATTCACAGGATGAAACTCCATGAGACCAGGCAAAGAACTAGCAGGGAGCTGTAAGTTGAATAACAGCAGAGTTCAGACACTTGAGTTTCAACCAGTCATGGAAAGGTCCTTACTAAAAACGCAGGGCATTCAGAAGAAATGGCAAAAGAGTCTATCTTAGACATGGGGCTAAACCAGCCTAGAGTAAATGCTACTCTACAACAAAACTAAAAACAAATCCTGAGAGGATCAAACTAATCTCCAAACCAATCAACTGCTTGCCTAGACAAAGTCACTAAAAGTACTCACTCATTCAACATTCACTCATTAAACACTCATTAAAAGCCAAAATCAAAATCCAGACACTGATCAATTTACCACTCACACTGCCCAAAATCCAATCAAAATTTCTAGTTTTTCTTTTTCTGCAGGGAGGCAGAAAAATATGAACCACAACCAGAACAAAAAATCAGTCAATAGAAAGACACAGAAAAGACAGACATGAAAGAATTAGCATAGACTCGGAGTTCAGAGCCAATACAAATGAGAAAATGCTCAACATCATTCATTATCAGGAAATACAAGTAAAAACCATGATGAGATACCATCTCACACCCATCAGATGGTTAAAATTAACAACAAAGGAAACAACAAACATTGACAAGGATGCGAAGAAAGGGAAACCCTCTTGCACTGTTGGTGGGAATGCAAACTGATGCAGCCACTCTGGAAAATAGTATGGAGGTTCCTCAAAAAGTTAAAAATAGAGCTACCCTACGATCAAGAAATTGCACCACTACTACCCAAAGGATACAAAAATACAGATTTGAAGGGGTACATGCACACTGACGTTTACAGCAACATTACCAACAACAGCCGAACTATGGAAAGAGCCCAAGTGTTCATGAATTGATGAACAGATAAAGAAGATGTGCTGTTTATATGCATATACACGAAATATTACTCAGCCATCAAAGAATTAAATCTTACCATGTGCAAGAACGTGGATGGAGGTAGAACGCATTACGCTAAGTGAAATCGGTAGAGAAAAACAAATTCCGTATCATTTCACTCATACGTGGAATTTAGGAAATAAGAGAGATGAATTTACAGGATGGGGGAAAAAAGAGAGAAGGAAACAAACTGTAAGAGATTCTTACCTAAAGGAAACAAACTAAGGGTTGATGGAGGGAGACTGGTGGAGGGAGGATGCTCTAGATGGGTGATGGGCATTACGGAGGGCACTTGTTATGATGAGCACTGAGTGTTATACGTAAGTGATGAATCACTAAATTTTGTTTCCAAAACTAATATCACACTGTGCATTAAATAACTAGAATTTAAATAAAGGTTTAGAAGAAAAATAAATGAGGTTAAGGTAAAGTACCAAGTTTTCAAATACTCAATGTTCAAATACTTAAATGTTCTTGAAAGTTAAAACCAGTTACTTAATCACTATAATGTAAAATTAAATTTTTAAAATTTCTATTTTTGATGTAACTAAAATGTAGGACACTAAGCAAAGTAAGTCAGTCAGAGAAAGACAAATACCGTATGATTTCACTCATGTGGAATTTAAGAACTAAAACAAATGAACACTGGGAAAGGGAAGGAAAAATAAAGTATGCTAAAAACAAAAAGGGAAGGGCGCCTGTGTGGCTCAGTTGGTTGAGTGACTGACTCTTGGTTTTGGCTTAGGTCATGATCGATCGATCCATCCTGGGATCGAGCCCCTCGTCAGACTCTGCACTCAGCACAGATTCTGCTCAGGATTCTCTCTCCCTCTGCCTCTTCTCTCCCCCGCTTGAGCTCTAAAATAAATAAATAAAATCTTAAGGGGAAAAAAAAAACAGAGAGGAAGGCAAACCACATGAAACTCTTAAGTACAGAAAACAAACTGAGGGTTGCTGGAGAGGAGGTGGTCGGGGAATGGGGTAAATGAGTGATATGCATTAAGGACAGCACTCGCAATGAGCACTGGGTATTGTGTGCAAGTGACGAACCACTAAACTCTACCCCTGAAACTAATGCTACACTACACGTTTACGAACTTGAATTTAAATAAAATATTGAAAGAAAAAATATTTTTGAAGATCTGTAAGTCTGAAATGGAAGAATCACAATGAAATCATCATTTTATTTTACTTACCCAAATTTTTTAAAGAGAGAAAGACTTTTTTTTAAGATTTTATTTATCTGTTAATTTAAGAGAGAGAAAGAGAGAAAGGAGTGGGTGGCCAGGGAGGGAGAAGCAGGCTCTATGCTGAGCCTGGTGCCCAATGCAGGGCTCGATCCCAGGACCCTGAGATGACCTGAGCCTAACTCAGAAGCTCAACCAACTGAGCCACCTGGGCGCCCCATGAAGTTATTATTTTAAAATATACATACATCTCCCAGCTCTGCTTAACTAAAAGAACCTAAAAGTCATGGAAAAGAGATGGTTTACCACATACAAACAAACAAGCAAGTAAGCAATACCATCACTGATTATATGTGGGTGGTAGGATTACAAGATTTAAAAAAAAAAAATTTTTTTTTTAAGATTTTATTTACTTATTTGACAGAAAGAGACACAGCAAGAAAGGGAACAGAAGCAGGGGTTGTGGGAGAGGGAGAAGCAGGCTTCCGGCTGAGCAGGGAGCCCAATGCGGGGCTCAATCCCAGAACCCTGGGATCATGACCTGAGCCAAAGGCAGACGCTTAACGACAGAGCAACCTAGGAACCCCCCAAAAACTCTTTTGTACTTGTATTCCCTCTCCCTCCAAAATACTAAAACTTAAACCATTTCTTCCAGTAGCAATGTTCTTACTACTTCAAAATGGAAACTCACTACCCAAAAAATTGTTCTAGCCAAAGACTCAGTGAATCCAAATAAACCACTCATTGTAAGTTGTAAGTTAAAGCTTGGTAAATCACAAGGAAAAGGACACTTACTCTTCCTTAAGTCTTTTTTGAAGCTTGTCTTTTGAAAGTTTACTTTCACTGGCATTTTTCATCATATCTTTCCGGAACCGATTGCTCATCATGTCAACCCTATTAAAAACAGAACAACAGTATGCTTTAAATGACCTTAAAAGATTTGTGGCAACTAGTTGTTGCCTTTAAAAATTTGAGAACACATTTAACCAAATATAGGTCAAGACCTGTGAAGTGCGCAATATCAAATACACATTAATTTTTGAAAAAAGATAAACACGTAATAGAGAATGCTCTGAAAAAATACCAATGACTAATGACAAAAATCACACAAATGAAGAAGTTATTTCCTGCCCATTAAACTGATGAAGTCTGAAAAAAGATAAGCATTGTTTTTAAAAATGGAGTGAAATGGACACCTTTCAATGGGAAGGTAAACTGGGAGAACCTCCTGGTCAGTCTGGCAGTTTTTATCAAGACTCTGACACATGCTCATGCCCTTTGATTAAGTAATTCCACCTCAGAAAATCCTTCTTACAGAGCAATTAGAAAGGAGAAAAAGGTTTATGCAGAAAAACATTTGTCTCAACATCAACCTATCAAAGGGAAAAATAGGAAAACCTATCTGACAATACCTACAAAAATTGTAGTTAATTCATGTAATAGACTATAATACATTTAAAATCATTTATAAACATTTTTATTCTTAAGCGGGGATAAACGCTTGCAAGACCATACAGTTTCATCTCTTAAAACCATAGTACTGACTGTTAGCTTTTTTCCTAGCCTTTTCTCAGTTTCAGACATTGTGCTAAGAGCTCCATATACATTATTTCACTTAATCTCAAGAACCTTCTGATATTACTAGTATTATTATCTCTGTTCGAAAGAGAAACCTTGCCCTTGATCACTTCGGAACGGGCCACATTAAAAGACAAACTCAGATGTGACACCAAACACTATGCTTTCTTTGCCATTCAATACAGCACACAAGAGACGAGGGCAGGAGAGAAGAAAGCCAACACATTAACATCGGTTCTCCCTCGATGTGAGTTTATGAATGACCTTTTCCTTTTTCTGCTTTACAGTATTTTTCAAATCTTCACGTAATCATATATTTGTAAAGAGAACTTCTTTAAAACTTACAAAATGTTATTTTAAATATCCAAAGGGAATCTGGAAGAAAAAATAGGCAACTTACATTTCATCATTTTCATCTTCTTCATCCACCCAAACTGGCTTCTTTTGAAACAGAAAATTATCTTTTGCTTCATTCTCCACTTCTAAGTCACCTGAGTCTTCCTGCACTTGAACCTAGAGAAGACAAATGCCCTCAAGCACTGAGTTTTTCAGCAGACGCACACACCTTACAGCTGGAATCCTTCTTAGGCCCGCTGATGGAGTAACGAGACAGAATGTTAACCACGGCAAATTCTGGAAGCAGAACAGAAAATGCGGAGAGGAGAGAATGGCACCGTATGCTGGAAAGGCAGGCAGGATGAAAAGTCAAGGAGTGAAAGCTGACATGCTGAAAAGAAAGGATCAAATAAGATGAGAAAAACAAAAGGTAAGTTGACAGAAGAGGAAAATGAGCTGGAAAAATCCCAGAACTACAGAAAGCATGGGACCAGAGGCAGACTAACATCAAAAATTATGTGACTGGGGCGCCTGGGTGGCTCAGTGGATTAAGCCGCTGCCTTCGGCTCAGGTCATGATCTCAGGGTCCTGAGATCGAGTCCCACATCGGGCTCTCTGCTCGGCGGGGGGCCTGCTTCCCTTCCTCTCTCTCTGTGATCTCTTCCCTTCCTCTCTCCTACTGTGATCTCTCTGTGTCAAATAAATAAATAAAATCTTTAAAAAAAAAAATTATGTGACTGAATACTCTAAGTGGCATTTCATTATTCTTAGACATACTGCTTCTCCATTGTTCATAACAATTCTTGACCCCCTACCTCAAGAAAATTTACCCTAGACTATTAAATCTAAATCTTCACCGCAGAAAACTCCCAGAAGTTGAGCTCGAGCTTTCCCAAAAACCGCTAATAGACATGTCCAAATATTTTCTCGCTCTTCTGTTACCAGCCTATGATCCTTCAAAGCCCGATAAATCCCACCTCACAAAGACTGTTCCTTTGTTCTCGACTATAAAAAGTCCCAAAGGCCAGTTTTCCAGTAACAGTTCTCTATCTGCCAAAGAGATTTCTGCTCATAAGCACCCAAAGGAGATACTGACAATCAAATGACACTGGCCACTTGTGAAGTTGGTATTCATTCACCAAACAGTATTCTCGGTGAGGCTTTGCTTGGCCACGTCTCCTAAAATTTCACTGGCCTCTACACACACTCGTCTTCCTCTCCCAAATGCTTTTTTTTTTCTCTTCAGCACATGTCTCTGACATATTTGCATTTTACTTTATCTTCTTTTTGCACCACTAGTACACATGGTCTAAAACAGCAAGGGACTTTTGTGTTTTTCTCCATTGCTGTGCCTCCTCCGTTTCCTAGAACAAGGCCTGGAACTTCCTACCTTGGAAGAAATATCAGATGTAGCATAAAAGAGATAATTAAAAGTGGCTCCTAAAAAGTGACTTAAAATGTGCAAAGGAAGGTGGGGGGGTGGCTCAATGGGTTCAAGCCTCTGCCTTCGGCTCGGGTCATGATCCCAGGGTCCTGGGATCCAGCCCCAAACCGGCTCTCTGCTCAGCCAGGAGCCTGCTTCCCCCTCTCTCTGCCTCTCTGTCTACTTATGATCTCTCACTGTCAAATAAATAAATAAAATCTCTTTTTTTAAATGTGCAATGGGGGTAAAAAGGGATGATAAAAAAGCAAGCAGGGTTTTCATTGCCCGAAAAGATATGTGGCCCCCAACAAACGCACAATGATCTGGTGAACAGACAAATGCACGATCATTCTCAGAAGCTGGCCAGTCCATCACTTGGGAAGCTGTTAAAAACGCACGTTCTGATTCCGTAACTCCTGAATCCCGACAAGGTACTGAGGCAGGGGATCGAACGGCCACAAAGAAAGAAACACAGGGTTTCGATCTGAGCCGCGACAAAATGCTCACGACTGCCCTGCGCTACACATACGTGTAGAGCGCCTGCTGGATACCCGGCGCAGGGGCTCCCCCGCCCCCTCCACCCCGGGGGCGGGGAAAAGCAAGGTCTCCGCCCAGTGGAGACTTCCAGTCCGGCCCCGTCGGCGCCCGCGTTCTCGGGCGCCCGCCGACCTGAGCGCTCCCGGCGCCGCAGGTCGCCCAGGCTCCGCCCCCGGAGGCTCACCGCCCACCGTGCGCCCCGCCTGAGCGCGCCCAGCCCGCGCGCCGCGGCCTCCCTCACCCGCGAGCCCTGCAGACGCCGCAGCAACGCGTCCTCGTTGTCCTCGACGTCGCCGAACACCAGCTCCTCCAGGCACCGTTCCACGGCCGGTTTGTCCTCCTCCAGCGTCAGGCGGTTCCGCTGCCGGAGCCGTCTCTCCTCCTCCGCCGCGACTGCGATCGCAGCGGCCGCTGCGCTCGGCCGGGCCGGCGGTTTCCGCTGGGATGAAGGAGCAGCCTTTCGGGGCGGCCCGCCCGGCCCTGCTCCGGCTCTCCGGCCCGGCTTCGTTCGGCTCTTCCGGTCCAGACTCACTCCGGGTCTCCGGTCCGGTTTCGTTCGGCTTCTACGTTCTGGCGGCATCGTTGGGTTGGAGAAGAAACGCAGGCGCTCACGTGGAACCTCGCTGCGCGTGCGCCGAGGCGGTTCGCTGTCCGCGGCCGCTGAGGCCCCGCGGGGTCGGAAGGAGCCTGCGCGGCCTGTTAGCACGTGACCAACACTCTCTCCCTACGTAACGCCCACTCCCCTCAGCAACCCCTCCCCGTAGGGGAGTTCCTCCGGGAGGACCGATCTTCCGGGTGGAGGGGGAAGCGGCGTGACTGGAGTGGAAAATTTTTCCAACACAACTTCGCAGCTGCAACTGATTGAAGGGAGCACAAGAAAGCAGGAGTATAAGCTGGGATGACTGAATGAAACTTCTGCTCTTCTTCCTGACTTTTAACCACTCGACTTAACACGAGCCGCGGTTGCCTTTTCCACCCCCTCGTCTTGGTACGGCCCTTGGAGTACGGAGCCTGCAGAGGGTCCCACGCTGGAGGAGAGAGAGAGGAGGGTATGTAGGGAAGTGGGCCAATCGGGGCGCGGGTCACGGCGCAGGCGCGCTGGGGAGGGAGGGCTATGCTAATGTTGTTGATATCCTGGGGCCACCCGAGTTAAAGGGGGGAAATCCGGGGGCTGCCGCAGCCGCCGCCGGTCTGGGCACAGCGGGGGCCCCCCCCGTGTAGTCGCCGTAGTCCCAGGGAGAGGCGCCTGCCCCCAGCTCGGGGAGGGGGCGCCGCGGGCCCGGGGAGCACGGACAACCCCTACCCATGAGGCCCTGATGGAAAACACAAAGGATCTGGTGAGAGCCGAGCGCGGCAGCCGCTTTGTGTGCCAGGTGGGGGGGACGCCTGCAGCTCCCCGACCCCAGCAACCCCTGCAGCTCCCTGACCCCCGCTCCCAGGCCTGCTTCTCCATCCCACGCCCCCTCAACCTCCAGAGTCCCCCTCCCCCTACCGGCCGTTAAACGATTCGGGGGGTTCCCCTCCCCCCACCCCCTCAGCCCGGGGCTTGGCGGGGGTTCTCTCTACTCCCTCCACTCTTTGGGAGAAAAATTTTAGAAGAAAGTTTTTCTCTGCGTCCCGCCCCCCCTCTCCCTTCAGCTCTGGCTGGTGCGGGGGGAGAGGGAGGCTGGGTTGGAGACTTTTCCTTTTTTAGCCGTCCAGGGTGGGAGAGTGGAGTCCTCCCTTGCCCCAGAGGGGCCTGGTTTGGGTGCTTTGCGGGGGAAGGTGCCTATCGGCTCCGGGGCGAGCGCCGCGAGGCATTTCGCACGTGGAGGTGGAAATATTGAAAGGGGGCGGGGTGGGCACGTGTGGGAGGGAGAGGTGGGAGTGGTGTTTGGGCAGCAGCCACCTGGGCCGCATCTTTAGAAGGGGTCTAGGTCGGTGGGCTTTCGGGACCGTTGCGTTCTCTTTTGTGAAATGAGAATCCTAACATTTCAGAGTCGGAAGAGACATTAGAGGTCACCCAAAGCAGCCGTCCCCTCTGCAGCCTCTCTGACAAGTGGTAGGTAGTCTGGTCTCTGCTTAAACCTTTAACCAACACTGAACGCTCTCTGCTGCCCCGAAAAGCCCGTTCCTTTTGAATTGTTTGCCTACCCTTATTAGACCCTCTAGTCTCATTCATGTCCTTGTTAAGTTGCTCCCTTTTTTACTTCTCAAATTTTCTCTCACATCCTCCTCACCCACCCACCGCTCATTGGCCTATATTTTGTGTGCCAGGAAAGAACAGCAGGGAAGTGGAGGAAGGAGGATTTGAGTGAGAGTGAGGGCCAGCTGAAAACTTTGCTGGGTCATTTTCAAATGCGCTGGCTTGTATGCCTGAGAATGGTTGATATGTTTCTACAGGAAGCTTGGGAATTACAGTCTGGCTGTTTTCTCTCACTAGTGCATCTGTCCGAAGGCAAAAAAAAAATCAGCAGCAACTCTGTATTTCTCCTCTCTCAAAGTGCATTTGTTTGTGCCTAAATTTTCTCTAAAGCTGTCTAAAATTCTCTTTGGGAGGTAGTACTGAGGCTGTTAGAAGCATCTCTTCGTACACGGTGGCCAGTACTGCGCCCCTCCCCCTTCCTTTTGACCTGTGTCTTCCTTTCAAACTGGACTTCCTTCTCAAGTCCCTCCTTCACAGTACTTTCATTTCTTTTTTATTACTTCTGAGGTTCTTTGATGAGATTTGAATTTTTTGTAGCATACAAATTTTTTGTAGCGTAAATTTTTTATTTGCGTACAGTTTGCAATAGTTTTCATGTTCTTTACATTAGTGTATGCCATTTATCACTCAGTCGTTGAGGTGGTTCCCTTTCTGCTGTTGTCCGTTAAGGTTTTCTAATGTTCTTCATTTGGTGAGCTGTGCTGCCTTCAAAAGTAGTTTTGTTGGCATAAAATCTTCAGGGTACTTGTTTTTTCTCTTCCTAATATAGTGAAGTGGAATCAAGACATAACAGATAAGATGTAGAAGTAATGATCTGGTCTAAAAGCCAGAGAATAAATTTCCTCTTAAAACTACCAGTACCCTGTTTAAAATACTGAAACATTTTTCTCTTTCCTCCTGTCATGACTTGAGACTCTTGTTCTGCTTTAACATGCTTACTTAGACTCTATTTTTTTGTTTGTTTACCTCAACACCAGTGAGTATTTAGAAAGAAAGTAGCTGGTTTTTTGTGGTTTGGGGGGGTTTTTGTTTTTGGGGTTTTGGGGGGGTTTTTTTGTTTTTTTGCACCATCTCTTTCTCTGAATAACAAGTAACTTCTATTTATATAGAACCCCATCTCAGGGTTTCTGGCTGCCTTGCAAATTACAGCAAAACTGTCTTGAATAAGTATTTGTTATAAGTATCTTATGTTGGGCCATGTTTTTCAACAATCCAGTTTTTAATTTTATAGAGTTTGAGGTCATTTTCATCTTAATCTAGTGACTAGAATTTAACATGGAAATGAATAGTAGGTATAGAAAAAAACTGATAGAGCTGTGTAATTCTGTCTTTAAAGTTCTAATTACCATGGAGTTCCAAGTTATTTTCCTGCTCACTTTAAACATGAACTGTCATGACTTAAGCTGACTGACTTTGGAGACATTTGCATTCTGATCATACTAGACAGGAACAACTGGTTTTATTTTTAAAGAAGACACTGTTGTATTTTTTGTGACTGGTTATATGTTGTCCTGGTTAGAGTCTAAACCTTCCTACACAGATGCTTCTAGGCGCTCAAATTGTTGAAAATATAATAGTCGAAAGAGGGTAGAGCTGTAGGTTACAAGTGAAAACAACATATTAATGTCATAAATACAAAACCGCTAGATCACTGAAAGCCAGGAGTGCTCAGTGGTTTGAGTGACCACATTCTAAAATTAGTATTCACTATTTTTTGGTTGCTCTTTCTCAGTTTTCTTCTTTAAAGTGTTTGCTGAATAAGATGTAACCTTTTCGCATTTAAATATTAAGGTTAAGCCAGTTAAAATGAACATTAATTTCAGGGTTTTGATTCGAGAGCAAGATAAAAACATGAGGTCAGTAGAAGAGGAAGGAATTAAAATAAGCAAGATAAAATATGCCTCTTAACACTAGGGTATTGATAACTGTCCAACACTACCTTTAGTTTTATGCAAAAATTGCAGATTGGTTTACATTTAATTTTTTTTTTTTTAAGATTTTTATTTATTTATTTGACAGAGATCACAAGTAGGCAGAGAGGCAGGCAGAGAGAGAAAGAGAAGGGGAAGCAGGCCCCAGGCTGAGCAGAGAGCCCAATGTGGGGCTGGATCCCAGGACCCTGAGATCATGACCTGAGGCATCCAGGCATCCCAGTTTACATTTAATCTTTTTTTTTTTTTTTTTTTTTTAAGATACACACACACACACACACACACACACACACACACACACAGTTAGACTTTTGCATCTTACTTTGCTGGAAATAGGAAAGGAAATAATTTCCATATGAAAAAGCCTGATTGAGGTGGGATGAGATGATACAGTAAGAGAGGTACTGGCAGACTAGGATAGTGTTTCAGTTCTGCCACTGACTAGCTTCATAGTACTTGTCAGATGAGATCCTGGGCCTCGTTTTCTCATCCTCATAGTTGAAGGGCTGGTCTAGAAACAGCATTGTCAGATAGAGCTTTGTATGGTGATAGGAATGTCTTAGGTGTGTTTTCTCCAGTGTGGCAGCCACTAGCTAGCTACACATGGCTGTTGGACACTTAAAAGGTAGCTAGTACAACAGAAAGACCCGGTTTTTCCATTTGATTTAACTGGTGTAAATTTAAATAGCCATAGGTCTGCCATGTTGGACATGGCAGATATACAAGAGCATTTTCCAAACTTAACTACTCATTAAAACAACCTCTTGGGGCTCTTGTAACCATACAAAACCTCTCTCCCGGTGATTATCATTCAGTAGGTCTATAGTGGGGCCTATAGGTGCATGCCTGACAAAGTTTTTATCAGATTGCTTAGGGAGGTACTCCAGTTCTCACTTCAGTATTGATGACTTAAAATGTAATGTAGTGGAAATAAGCTCTGGACAAAGTTAGCAAACTGGCCAGGCTCTCGCTCTGCCACCTCCTGACCTCTGATCTTAAGTAAATTTTGTAACCTCTTCATCTTTCTCACCTAAGTCTGGATTGAGCTTCAATTCCCAGGGTTTCTGTAAGCCAATTAGATGTGATAACCAGCATACAAGAAATTGCGAGCTGCTGTAAAGTATTAAGGTGTCTTCTCAAAATCCCTTTTTCTTTTCCCTTTTTCACTACTAACCTGTTACTACTTCTTATGGAATAGGTCCCATACAGTAACTCACTTAATTTAGTAAATTCTTTTTTTTTTTTTTTTTTTTTTTTAAGATTTTTATGTATTCATTTGTCACAGAGAGATACCACAAGCAGGCAGAGAGGCAGGCAGAGAAAGGGGGCCGGAAGCAGGCTGCCCGCTGAGCAGAGAGCCCGATGTCAGGCTCACTCCCAGGACCCTGAGATCATGACCCAAGCCGAAGGCAGAGGCCTAACCCACTGCGCCACCCAGGTGCCCCTAATTTAGTAATTTCTTGTTCCCCCCCAACTATAGTTTGTAATCCATGTCGAGGATATGTACAGTAAATCTAACACTTCGTTGTATTTCTGTTGCTTAGCATAATGATCTGTCTATATTGCTCAATAAATACTGGATGATAGAGCCCATTGCTTTACTTTTAATTTTCAAAACTTTAGTTAGTTGGTTGCAGATTATTTTAGACAACAAATAACCTCCTTGTGTACACATATGCGTTTAACCCTGTTTTTTAATTTTTTCATTATTAATACCACATGGTTATTATTATCCAGTGAAAGTGTATCTTTTACACGACCAGCTCCAAATATATTTTCAAAAGATAAACACCATAGACACCTGGGTGGTTCAGTGGGTTAAGCCTCTGCCTTCGGCTCAGGTCATGATCTCAGGGTCCTGGGATCCAGCCCCGCATTGGGCTCTCTGCTCAGTGGGGAGCCTGCTTCCCCCTCTCTCTCTGCCTGCCTCTCTGCCTTCTCTCTCTCTCTGACAAATAAATAAATAAAATCTTAAAAAAAAAAAAAAAGATAAACACCAAGAGAATATCATCACCTTAGCTCAGTGTTTATACTAACAAATGAACTCATTTGATTGCTGAGACTGCGTTTGCACTACAGCCCCAGCTTTAGTACGAATTCTGTTATTTGTGGTAGAGAAGATAGCTAATGATCTTAAGGTCCCTCTCAGCTACTGCTTTTCAGACTTAATTTTGATGCGGTCATCTTTTTTTAATTAGTTCTTAGGTTCATAATTAAGGATTCATAGCTTTTTTCTGAAAAACTGAAAGCCCATTTATGTGAGTTATTTTATCAGACATCATTCCTGTTGTGGTATGTGATGTTTTCCTTATTTTGAAGAGAGGGGAAACTGATACCCAAGTAATTGTTACATCCAAAGTCATAGTGTGGAGTGATGGAACCAGAACTTGAACCCAGACAGAAATGTGTATTTCTTATATATCTAAGAAAACCTTCCTTTTGCTCACTGTTGCTTTAAGCTATAGAATACTGTTGTATAGAATATTGTCCTCTCCTGTCATTCCCTGGTTACTTTTCAGTTTCTTTAAGGGAGTTATTTAGTATATTACTGTTTTCAGTTTTCTCTTGATTATATCATTGACATGAATTTATTCTTTCACATTGGTCTTGTGGAAAACAAAAACCCAGTAATCTCAAATTCTCACCATTTATCATCCTCCTAATAGTAAGCTGGGAAAGAAGAAAAGCATTTAAGGCCTGTGAGTTGTATCACCATGCCAGACTGCTTTTCATCCTGATGGTAGAATGACGAAAACCAGCAAGAGCTAAATAGCTCTCTAGCTCGTATTGAGTCCAGTTGTCATAGATCCCTTAATTTCTTAGTTTTAACTTTGTGAGTTCACACATAGAACCTTCCCAAATTCTAGGATTTAGGACACTTCATGACAAAATCCTGGGAAGTTATGTGGGCTACTGAACCCTATTGGTTTGGATAATGGAGGGTTGATTAACTTAATGATGAGTTTATTCATGTTGAAATTATGCTCTTATTACTTTGTTGTGTATTTATTTGTGCTTGCATTTAGAATCTCAAATATTTTCTGTAAAATTTTTGTTGAAAAGTTTTACCTTTCAACTCTTTTGTAGATTTTATAAGGTGGAAGGTTCATCAGAGTGATAATTACAGTAGGGAAATGAAATTTAACTGTGATCTGTGACTCTTCTTTACATTTTGTCACTATGAAAACCTTTTTATTTTTTCACTATAGAAGTATTACACATTTGCTGTTTAAAAAAAGAAAATGAGGGGCGCCTGGGTGGCTCAGTGGGTTAAAGCCTCTGCCTTCGGCTCGGGTCATGATCCCAGGGTCCTGGGATCGAGCCCCGCATCGGGCTGTCTGCTCCGCGGATAGCCTGCTTCCTCCTCTCTCTCTTTCTGCCTGCCTCTCTGCCTACTTGTGATCTCTGTCTGTCAAATAAATAAATAAAATCTTTAAAAAAAAAAAAAGAAAGAAAATGAAATCATAGAAAAGTTAAAAATCATCCTCTTATTCCATTGTCAGCCTGTTAATAGCTTAGCTGCTCCTTCTAGGATCTTCCTAAATGCATATGTGAACATAGATACATTAGTCTGTGCGTATACAGCATACGTTGTTTCTTTTAATAAAAAGTGAGTCATGCCATTTCTATTTTGCTATTTATTTTTTGCCCTCAGTATCTTGCCTGTTACTAATCTTTCCCCTACTGGTGGTTAGATGGCCTCCAGTTTCTCACTATTAAGTTATTGCTTCAAGAAACATCTTTCCATATAGATTTTTGTGTCCTGTGAGTATTTCTGAAGGGCAGACTTGAAAAAGTAGAATTACATGTTCAAAAGGCATACTCCTTTTTTTTTTTTTTTAAAAGATTTCACAAACAATGTCAGATTGCATTCCAAAAAGATGGCATAAGTTTTCCTTTCTATAAGTATATGGGCTATTTCACACTTATATTTGATCATACATACATATCATACATGATATGCCAGATATCATCAATCTCTCCATCTTTATCAACTTAATGAATTTTAAGAAGGGAATTTGTGCTTTGTAGAAATTGACCTTTGTTTTTATAAAAATAATGAATGTACTTGATAGTACAATGTTAAACAATGGTAAAAGTGCCCCCCAAATAGGATCCTTTACAGCAGTCTCTTTCTCTTCCCTATACAGCCCTCATAAAACAAGTACTTATAATTCTTGCAGTTTTTTCACCTAGAATATATCTCTGTAATTCTAAATATTAGGCATACATCACTCAGCATATGAATCCTAGGAATTTTTACTTTCTCTGTGGTCCATATATGCCCATACCATATATACCCAAATATTAGGTGAGGTTTTTTCTCCTCCAGTCATCCCATCATCATCTACTCAAGATCTTAAATAGTCACCTAACATGATTTTTCACTTTTATTTTGAAGAGTAAAATGTTCAAAAGGGCACATTACTTGAAATAGTTTTATTTGATCCTTATTACCTATGCTTATAGAAGGTAGCTGACAGAAAAATAATTAAGAGGGAAAAAAAGAGAAAGGTTGAAATTAAACATAGATCTAAGATTATTTTCTTGACTCCTATTGCTAGTATTCATTTTAGTTGTATGACCTCGGACAAGTTGCTTAGCTTATTTGAGCCTCTGCTTCTTCATCTATAAAATGGGAGTAAAAATAATTGTGAGGATTTAAATACATTACCATTCATTAAGTGCTTAGAATGTGCCTAGCACATACTGAGCATCCTACAAATATCAGTTATATTAATCATAAGAGACCTTTTACAAATCACTAGCAAAAATAGTCCAGTAAGACACTATTATGGGATTTATGAAAAAAACTCCGTAGAGCAAAATGTGTTTCTGAACCAAATTAGATGAAAATGTAGACGACTTACTCTAGGAAACTGTTAGGTGATACAAAAAGTGAATCTAATAATGATAGGTAAAGTGTTTCAGAAAATGGGAAAACCAGTGTTTCTAAGATAGTAATACTTAAATATGAATGTGTAGATTTACAGTTTTGGAGAACAGTGGCAGCAGCCTGATCCAATTTTCCCATCCACCTTTCTGTAAACCTTTAAAGCCAACAGAGAGCACATATCCATCACACATCAGGTTTCAGCATTATTAAGAAACAGGTTACCACGACCTTCAGATTACCTCTATATAGAGATATAAATCAGATTCCAAGAACTTCTGCCCAATCCTATGGATGTGAAGAGGAAGAGAGAAAAGGCTTAACAGGTTCACTGATAGAATTTAGGGCCATGCAAGACTTCAGTGTAGCCCAGAATATCACGTCCAAAAGAGAATCCGCCACTGAGGTCCAAAGTATTGAACACAGCTTTGAGGGCACCTGGGTGTCTCAGTGGGTTAGGCCGCTGCCTTCGGCTCAGGTCATGATCTCAAGGTCCTGGGATCGAGTCCCGCATCGGGCTCTCTGCTCGGCAGGGAGCCTGCTTCCTCCTCTCTCTCTCTCTCTGCCTGCCTCTCTGCCTACTTGTGATCTCTCTCTGTCAAATAAATAAAATCTTCAAAGTATTGAACACAGCTTTGAAATTTGGTAGTGTGCCCCTTTAGCCACAGCTAGGGGCTTGAAAGTTAGCAGTGCCCAGAATCAGTAACTTCAGTTAAAGCAGTACTTTATAGGGAAGGGGTGGACACATGGCAGTGAGGAGAAAGAGGGAAGAGGAGAAATTAATACTCTTTCAGAAAAAGAAAGAGAAAATCAACTTAGGAGTGTTCTTGAACCAGGAACTTGACCGTGAAATGAATGGCAATAGGAATGAATGGACTACATGTAGACAGAATACATAGGAATATTTTCTACTACAGGAAAAAATGTGAATCAGAACATCTCAACTGGCGAAAATCTTCCCTTCCCCCACCCAAAAAACATAAGGCAGAAGAAAATGGACACAACACTCAAAATGAAATAAAATGTCCTCAAACCATTGTTCGGGGATATGAGGAAAAAAAGAAAACCTTGAGTCAGAAATCTAAAACTAAGAACAGAAACAGCAAGAAACAGGGAAAAGATCAGAGTATATTAAACTCAGAAAAACAGGGGGCGCCTGGGTGGCTCAGTGGGTTAAGCCTCTGCCTTCGGCTCAGGTCATGATCTCAGGGTCCTGGGATCGGGTCCCACGTCGGGCTCTCTGCTCAGCAGAGGGCCTGCTTCCCCCTCTCTCTCTGCCTGCCTCTCTGCCTACTTGTGACTTCTCTCTCTGTGTGTCAAACAAATAAATAAAAAATCTTTAAAAAAAAAAAACCCTCAGAAAAACACATATCAGAACTGAAGACTAGTTGTAAGGTTCATACCAAACATTCGAATGCAGATATAATAAATGACATGGAAGAGCAGCAGGAGGATAGTCAAGAGAATGAAAATGAGATTATTTTTTAATTGACATTTTAAGTGGAAGATGGGTCCAAAAAGTCTAATGTGTAGTTGTTGCCTCTCAAGAAGGAAGAATAGTAAAGCCATAATATCCAAGAAAGCTTTCTGGAAATGAAGATCTGAATCTCTATATCAGAAGTTCATACCAGAAGGTAAACTGCAGGATACATTCTAGTAAAGCTGTAGGACTTTAAAGATACAGAAAAATTCTCCAGGCTTCCAGGTGAAAGATGAAGTACATTAAAAAAAGGCCGGGGAAGTGGACTGGTATTCGATTTCTCAAAAGCAACATACAAAGCAAGACAATAGTGGTGTAGCATAAGGAAAGAAAATGCTAAGCAAAGATTTTTTATATCCGCTCAGCTGTTTTTCAAGGGTTAAGACAATAGAAAAAGCTTTAAACATGCCAAGAATTCAGGGAATACTGCACTCACTAGCCCTTCCTGAGGAAACCGTATGGGAAATTTTCTGCAAATAAGATGGATAGTGATTGCATGTGTATTTGAACTAAGGTTAAAATTAGGAATAGGGACATAAGTAGAATAGTACATAAATGTTACAGGTTCTGACAAAGTAGAAAGGGCAGCTAAAAAATGTGGGAGGGGAAAGGAAAAGAACTAAGACTAATAATTATAGATTAGTTATCACAAGGGACTCATGTGAAACTAAAAGCAGAGATTAGCTAAGGAAAATGATATATGGAAACAAAGGATTTAAAGGTAAGCTTTAGAAAAAAAAAATACAAACCTTTAGAAACACTGAAATGTTTAAAAGGCCAAAGAAAACCATCATAGAGAATCATGATGCCCACAGTAATTATAACAAAATAATATAACAGAATTGAAGTCAAACCTACCAGTCACATCAGTGAGGATTCTCTCACCAATAAAAAGATTTTCAGATTGGCTCAAAAATCAAAATCCAATAAACTATTATTATATGTCAATTATATTTCAATAAAAATAAAAGAAGGGGGGCGCCTGGGTGGCTCAGTGGGTTAAGCCTCTGCCTTCGGCTCAGGTCATGATCTCAGGGTCCTGGGATCGAGTCCCGCATCGGACTCTCTGCTCGGCAGGGAGCCTGCTTCCCCCTCTCTATCTCTACCTGCCTCTCTGCCTACCTGTGATCTCTGTCTGCCAAATAAATAAATAAAATCTTAAAAAAAAAAATAAAATAAATAAAAGAAGGAACAAAATCAGAATCCAACTTTAATATGAGGCCCTTAAAACAGTTAAAAAGACGGACAAAGATCAACCAAGCAAATAGAAATAATATGAAAGCAGGATTGGCAATACTGAAACCAATTTCACAAAGTAGAAGCCAAACAACAGGCATTAAACAACAAAGGAGGACAGTTTGTAATATTAAAACCTAAACTTACAGCAAAGGTATTAACACTTACAAATACATATGCACCAAGTGACAGCAAGAATCTTGACAAAACAAAAGCTAAAAGAAATAATAAAGTAATAAAAAGAAGCACTAAAAATTGGACACTGACCCGCTTACCACAAGATAGGTACAGTAGATAGAAAGTAGAGATATAAAAGATCTAAACATAATGAGACACATCTTCAGGTCTATCTATCACAGCATCCTACATACAATATACTCTCTCTTAAACACAAAATAGTCACAAAAATCTTTTCGTAGTTAAGAAAATATCAGTAGGTCCCATAGAAGAAAACAAAAAGCGAAAGGGCGGGCACCTGGGTGGCTCAGTGGGTTAAGCTGCTGCCTTCGGCTCAGGTCATGATCTCAGGGTCCTGGGATCGAGTCCCGCATCGGGCTCTCTGCTCAGCAGGGAGCCTGCTTCCCCCTCTCACTCTGCCTGCCTCTCTGCCTACTTGTGATCTCTCTCTGTCAAATAAATAAAATCTTTAAAAAAAATTTTTAAAAAAAGCAAAAGGGCATTTCCACCTTGAACAAGAATTTCCAGCCTTGTACAAGAATGATCATAGTGACTCTATTCAAAGTAGTCAAATACAAATGGAGAATGGATAAACAAATACATTGCTGAAGTGCATTATTAGCAGGACACCTGGGTGGCTCAGTTGGTTAAGCATCTGCTTTGGCTCAGGTCATGAAGTCAGAATCCTGGGACATTGGGCTCCTTCCTCAGCTTCTTGCTCTGCTTCTCATTCTGTCTGCCATTCCCCCTGCTTGTGCGCACACATACTCTCTCTGAAATAAATAAAACCTTCATTTTTTAAAAAGTGCAATATTAGCAGTAAAAAGCAATGAACCATTCATACATATGATAATATGGATAAATCTCAAAAATACTATGCTGTATGAGCGAAATTAGATATAAAAATGTCTGTAGCCTTTTATTCCATTTAAATAAATGTATGCAAAATTAACCCATAGTATTAGAACTTCTGGGGGAGGAGGAGAGAGAAAAGGACATGAGGGTCCTTTTTGGAGTGACAGATAATTTCTCCATCTCAATACACATTCAAAATGATGCTTCATTTAAAAGAAAATCTTGGGTAAAGGGGGAATATAAACAAATTACAGAGTTCCTAAAAAATTATGATAATGAAAATACACATGTAAGAATCTGTGGAATACATTGAAGACAATGAGCAGAGGACAATTCATAGTCCTAAATGTTTGTTAAAAAATAAAATTCAAGTAAATTTTTTAAATCTTACTGACTTTATTCAGTCATTAATAAGTTGTGCAACATCCAATCTAGCAGATATTGTTATGACCCAAGTGAGTGGGAACAAGGAAGTACACTGGGCATTTGCTAATTGGTTAAAGCTGGGTTGCTTTTCTTATTGGAGCAAAGGGAAGTCTTGGACCTAGGTCAGGCACTGTATGCTGAGTGAGTACTCACTGATAATTTACCAAAGCCTGCCTTTCCAGGGAGAGAGGAATATAGAAACTTCGGTACTAAATCTTGGTTTGCTGAGGTGGCTTAGCCTGAACAACTTCATCTTGGACCTAACCTGGTTACTTTATCACAGTAAAAGTAATAGTAATAATATTAATTAATAAATCCCAACTCAGAAATGAAAAAAGAACAACAAAGTAAACCAAAGGAAAAAAAAACCAACAACACAGAGAACTAAAGATAAAATTAGAATATATGAGTTAACAGAAAATCTGTACTGAATCAGTATAGATGATGAATTGATGAATCAGTCCTGGACCTTTAGGGGGAAATCCATAAAACTGGTAAGCTACTCGCTAGTTTAATCAAGGAGGAAGAGAAAGCACAAAATATACAAAATAAATGACAAAGCAAAAAGAACTTGATACAGAAGAAATTGAGAAATTCATATGCAACCATTTTACACACTTAGACGAATAAATTTGAAAACTTAGATGAAATGGATTCTTAGGAAAATACAGTTTAAGAAAACCTCATTAGAGATTTTTTTAAAACTTGGAATACCAGGGTGACTCAGTTAAGTGTACAGTTCTTGATCTCAGCTCACGTCTTGATCTCAGGGTCGTGAGTTCAGGACCCACTTTGGGCTCCACGCTGGGCATGAATCCTGCCTAAAATTCTCTCTCTCTCTCTGCTTCACGCCCCTCCCCCACCCTCTGTGTACACAAGCTCAGTCTCTGTCTCAAAAAATCAAAATTTAAAAAAAAAAATTATTTTCAACTTAATGGAAGAACATTTATCAAGGAGCTAGCCCACAAAACACCAAACCTATGTGATTTCACAAAGGAATTCTATAAAACCTTTAGAGGCTGTACATTCCAAACACTACATCAATTACTTCACAACATAGAAAATGCAGAAAAACTTTCAGCTTTCTTTTTTACAGACTTTCCTATTTATTTATTTATTTATTTATTTGGCAGAGAGATCACAAGTAGGTAGAGAGGCAAGCAGGGGGGTGGGGGTAGCAAGCTCCCTGCCGAGCAGAGAGCCCAATGCTGGGCTCGATCCCAGGAGATCACGACTCGAGCCAAAGGCAGAGGCCCAACCCACCAAGCCACCCAGGCGCCCCAGACTTTCAATTTTTATGAAGCAAGAGTTATGGCAATTTCTAAACCTGTTAAAGCTGGTACAAAAAATATACAGAATATTAGAGCTCTATTTATGAATATCAATGCAGTATCCTAAATATTGTGCAATCTTTAACACTACATCAAGAAAATATATCCTGATGAAGTGAGGTTTATAGTAGGAATACAAGGATGATTCAGTATTTGGAATACTTGATACAGTTCACCATATTAATGGATCTAAGGAGAAAAATCATTCTCTTTATAGTTGCTGAAAAAGTCTGTGGCAAAATTCAGCACCTATTCCTTTAAGAAAACGGGAATGGATAGATCCTTAACATGATTTTCATAAATACACATGCACATATATGCATACATTCACCTAAATCCTAAGACCAGCATCTTAAGATAAACACTAAAATCAGAAACAAAGTAAGGATATGCATTGTCTCTGGTATATGACATTGTACTACAGATAGGAAAAAGTGCAGCTAGGAAAGAGAAAACAATTGTAGGCATAGTAATGGGAAAAGAAATAAAAGTCTCTTTGCAGATGACATGGTAGTTCATCTGGAAAGCCCCAGAAAAGCAATGACAAAACTATTTCAAAGTAATTTAGCAAGATTGAAGGTTATAAAATAAATCTTCATGTACTCAGTAACCAGTTACACAATATAATGAGAGAAAATTGTTTTTATAAAGCAAAATAAAAAAGTTCCTAAGAATTTGGTTTTAACAATGAAAATCTACATAAAGCAAACTATAAAACATTTCTTAAAGACACAGTATACAATTGGGGAAACATTCCTTGTTTTTGGTTAAGACCTCAACCTCATGAGGTCACTTTCTTCCTGAGTTAATAAATTTAATGAGATCCTAATAATATCAACGATTTTTTTAAAAGGTTTTTATTTATTTATTTATTTATTTGAGAGAGAATGAGTGAGAGAGAACATGAGAGAGGAAAAGGTCAGAGGGAGAAGCAGACTCCCCAAGGAGCTGGGAGCCTGATGTGGGACTCGATCCTGGAAGTCCAGGATCATGACCTGAGCCAAAGGCAGCTGCTCAACCAACCGAACCACCCAGGTGCCCAATATCAATGATTTTTGGTGTAGAACTAAACTAGTTAATACTGAAGTTCATTTGGAAAAATAAACATGCAAGAATATCAAAACATTAAGGGGGGAGATCTCTGAGTGGAGTATAGCCCTACCAAATATCGAAATATATTAGGAAGCCTCTAGAATTTGAAAAGCAAGATACTGGCACATGAATAGACCAGTAAAACACTGTTAAGTCCAGATATGGACACAGCTACATATGGAAACCTAGTGCTTTATTGAAGTGGTATTTCAAATCACTAAAACAAAAGGGACATTTTTTTCCCAAAGATTTTATTCATTTATTTTGACAGAGATCACAAGTAGGCAGAGAGGCAGGCAGAGAGAGAGGGGGAATCAGCCTCCCTGCTGAGCAGAGAGCGGGATGCGGGGCTCCATCCCAGGACCCTGAGGATCATGACCTGAGCTGAAGGCAAAGGCTTTAACCCACTGAGCCACCAAGGTGCCCCCAAAAGGGACATTTTAATAACATGGCAGCTTTAGACAGCTACTTAGGAAAAGATGACGTAGGTCAGTTCTTCACACCATGCATAAGAATAAACTCCAAGTGGATCAGAGGTCTACATATTAAAAAAATGTACAGACAGCAAAATATTGGTGAATTTTTTTCTATACAGTGGTTATAAGGAAAAGTTTTCAATGAGTCAAAATCAAGTTATAATAAAGAAATACGGATAAATTTTACTACTTTTAAAATATTAATTACATGACAACTTTATAAGCAAAATCAAAATTTCCTATATATTACAAAGTTCCTAAGTACACAGAACTTTGGGGGAAAAAAAACTCAGAGTCCTGGGATCGAGTCCCGCATCGGGACTCTCTTCCTGCCTCTCTGCCTACTTGTGACCTCTCTCTGTCAAATAAATAAATAAAATCTTTAAATTTAAAAAAAAAAAACCTAAGAGACTAAAAACCCTAAAGAAAAAAGAACAAAAGAACACACATTGCGGGGCACCTGGGTGGCTCAGTGGGTTAAAGCCTCTGCCTTCGGCTCAGGTCATGATCCCAGGGTCCTGGGATCAAGCCCCGCATTGGGCTCTCTGCTCGGCAGGAAGCCTGCTTCCCTCTCTCCCTCTGCCTGCCTCTCTGCCTACTTGTGATATCTGTCTGTCAAATAAATAAATAATATCTTTAAAACACACACACACACACACACACACATTGCATCAATATACAAAAGAAAAGAAATGGCTCTGTGTAAAACAATAGTGAGCACATGTTGGTTTTTAATACCATTCCTCACTGAAAAGAATGAGAGCTCCTTGGAGAAATGGTTGAACAGTGTAGATAGAAAATGATCCTGGAATATCTTGATATGCCAGAAAGTAAGTCAACACTTAATAGGTAATGATGGGAGCATGTCACAGGGATGTAGCAGCCAGTTTGAGGGAATCCAAGTAGCTGCATATGGGATGATTTGAGCCCCAAAATAATTGAGGACAGTGATGGATTATAAAGCATTGGGGTGAAAAAGAGGTATGAATTCATACTGATAATAAAAGTAGATAGGTAGACAAATACATGAGGATGGTGGAAGAATTTTGTGCTGACTGGTAAGAGTACTAGAATTACAGAATTATTTTGTAGCCATCATAGTAATGTTTGGTTTGGCAGGAGTTACTGGATGCTAACTTTAGGGGTGGGGTGGAGTGAGATTTCAATGAGAAACAATATTTGCACATTTTAAAATATGTTTGCAAGATTTCTCATTAGTTGTAAGGAGAAATATAGTAAGTGTACAGTGGAAAACTGGAAAGCGTCTTGAAATAATGATTAAAATTAACACCAGCAGAGAGGGCCGCATAGTTATCTTATGCCTCTGGATGTAATGTTCTGAGAAGGTTATCTCACTTATATAGCATTATCGGGATATAACTTGATCTAATGCGGAAACAGGAGGAGCATCAAATGAGAAACATTCTATTAGGAAGGTGGAGAGGGAGCCTGCATTATTCAGAAGTAATCTTCCAGATTAAAAGAAGCTAAGGACACAAATAGGACATGGCATCCTGGATGGAATGGAAAAAGGCTATATAAGGACATTATTGGTCCATTGGACTATGGATGGTAAATTGGGGGAGAGTATCACATTAATGTTAAATTTCTTGAAACTGTTAACTCTGTGGTAGTTATGAGAGAACAATTTTATTTTTAGAAAATTCGTACTGAATTTGGGGTGGACAAATAGATATTAATTATACACCTTACTCTCAAACGGCTTAGCAAAATGGCTATGTATATAGAGAGAAGAATAAGACAAATGAGGCAAAATGTTAATAATTAGCAAATCTCAGTGGAGTACACAGGATTTCATTGTACTATTGTCCAGTTTTCCTAGAAATTTGAAGTTTGTTCCAAGTAGAAAGTTTAAAAAAAAAAAAAAAACTACACTGACATACCATTTTTCATCTGTTACATTGGCAGAAATAATCTCACTGTTGCTTATGCAAATGCAAAATGGTAAAATTTCTATGGAGGAAAATTTGGTAATACCTAAATAAATTATATGCACATTCACTCTTCGACCCAAAGAATATACTGTGAAAGTATACCTCTGGCAGTAAATGTATACATAAATGCGTAAGTTTGTTCATTGAGGCAGTGCTTGTAACAGCAAAACACTGATGTTTTGTCTGTCCAAAGGAGATTGATTGAGTAAACACACACACAGCAGAGTACTGTACCACTGAAAAAAGAATGAAGAGAAGATGTCTCTGCACTGAAATGGAACAATTTCTAGGATATATTTCTGAATTACTAAAAGCCAAGGACAGAGGAATTTAGTGTGTGGCCTTTTCTGTAAGAAAGAAGAAGAAAATAAATACACCTTTTTACCTTTTCAAAGCATACACATACAAGAAGGGTGAACCAGAAAGCAATAAAGTTAGTTACTTGCCTGCAAAGGTGGATGGTGAGGTAGGAGATTTTTTCCAAGTTGGAACTTTTTATAGTTCTTTATATTTGGAAGCAGAACAGTGTTTTAGACAGGCCCCAGAAATGAAATTATTTCAGTAAGGATGGCAGGGAAAACTAAAAACCAAACTCCGTTTATTTCAAATCAGTAACATAACCACAGTAAAGGAGGGAGAAATAAACAATCCAAGCAACTCTTAAACTCAATACTCTGACCATTAATTTAAGGAGATGGGACTACAAAGAAATTCTGGACTCGTAAGTTTGTTTTTCGCAGCAGTATGGATGTAATCCTGCAACTACTAAAATGTATGGAAGGATTGAGCAAATGAGTATGTGTAATTTGGGTGGAAGCCAGGGTTTTCACTGTGGAGGATGAGAACTCCAAATACAGATGTGGGAAGATAAGGGAAAGCCCTAAAGGATGGATTGGAATTGGATTAAAAATTGTGAACTCGTGATTTCCTAAGATAGCATACATGTATGTATATATTCCAGTTCCATCTACTAAAGGACCCAGAGACAGAGACTTCAATAGTGCTGAGCACATGGAGTACCCACATCTTTATTTCTATTTATTTATAGCCCCCACTAAAAGAAACTGGGGCTCTCTGAAGAAATGGTTGACTCTAGGGTTGGGACAGGAAAATGAGTGTCAGATAAACCTGGAATATCTTGTTATGCCAGAAAGTAAGGAGTTGCTCAAACAATGATACAAGCCTGTCAGAATGACATGACTCAGCTGGATGGGCTCCCATTGGCTAAATCTGGAACAGTTGAAGCTCCAGAAAACTAAGGACTATAATGAATTATAGGCCACTGAAAAGTAGGAATTCATGAGTGAATACCCATAATAAGAGAAAAAAGAAGGATCTTCCCTACAGAGGAATGCCAACTGAGAATATGGAAGAAATTCTGAGGCTGGCAAATCCCAGTTACAGATTGGGCAAGATCCTCTTTGGATGCTAAATCTGCAGTGAAATTTGGATGAACAGCATTTGTATAGACTTTAAGTATCTCTCCATAGATTGCTTATTAAAAGAGGGAAAATAGTAAGGCTGCAGTGGAAAACCAGACCACACCTAGACCAGGTCTTCAAACTTCTCATCACTGATAAGACGCAGGTGGAAATCCCATCACCTGACTTTGCTACCCTGAGAGACATTGTCAACTGGAGACGTCCAACAGGAGAGAAAACCTCACATAAACCTGAAAGGAGGAAATCTGTGTGGAAGAACTCCATATTATTTGTGTGGATGCACAGCTGTCAAGGAGAGGGAACCTAACTCCCCACTTCACAAGTGTAGACTTCACAAAGTGGCTTCCGAAAAGTATAGTGTGTAGAGGGGTTAGGAGTAATTTTATAACAAAAAAACCTGAAAAATGCAGCTTCAGGTAGAGGTGATCAAGGTCAATACCAACAGGGATAAGTCATGTTAGTAGTAGGTTTCCTTATATGATTTGATGAAAAGGGTACTTCTCAGTACCGCTGATCTTTTTTCCAAAAAACCACCCTGGCCTGATCCTGGGGAAACCATGAGACAAACCTCAGGAGAGGATCATTGAACAAAATACCTGACCAGGGACTCCTCAAAACCTTCAAGGTCATCAAAAACCAGGAAAGGAAAACCTGGAAAATTGTCACAGCCAAGAGGAGCTTTAGGGGACATGGGAACTAAATGTTACTTGAGGCTTGGAAAAGAAATAGAACATTAAGTAAAAATGAAGGAAATGCAAAAATAGTTCACATTTTCTAAAGTTTTATATAAATGGAGTCCTACAGCATGTGCTCTTGTCTGGTTTTTTGCTCAGTGTAATTATTTTGAGACTTATCCATGTCATGTATATCCGCTCATTCCTTTTTATTGCTGAGCAGCAATATGGAATCACTATGTGGATATGCCATAATTTGTTTACTCATTCGCCTGTTGATATTTGGATTATTTCCAATTTTGAGCCAGTACGACCATTCATGTCTGTGTGTGGATGTATCTTTTCATTTATATTCGGTAAATAGGAACGAAATGGGTGATAGGTGGCATATATTTAACATTTTAACAAACTGCCTCTTTTACAAAATACTTTTGTACTATTTTACTTTCCCATCTGCAGTGTTTGAGAGTTCTGTTTGCTGCATAGACCATAGAGGGTTGGTATTTTTGTTTTTGTTTTTAATTTGGGGCAATCTAATAGATGTACAAGAGTGTCTCGTGGTTTTAATTTGCATTTTCCTAATGACCAGTGCTCTTGAGCATCTTTTCCTGACTTTGTTTACCATCCATATATCTGTGAGTAGTTTATTATTGTGTTGTATCTGTTTTTTTAATTGGACTGTTTCTTTTTTTTTTTTTTTTTTTTATTTGACAGAGAGAGATCACAAGTAGATGGAGAGGCAGGCAGAGAGAGAGAGAGAGAGGGAAGCAGGCTCCCTGCTGAGCAGAGAGCCCGATGTGGGACTCGATCCCAGGACCCTGAGATCATGACCTGAGCCGAAGGCAGCGGCTTAACCCACTGAGCCACCCAGGTGCCCCTAATTGGACTGTTTCAGTTGTTGAGTTTGGGTAATTCTTGGTATATCCTAGATACCAATCCTTTATCAGACATGTGATTTGCAAATAACTATTCTCCAGTCTGTGTCTTGCCTTATTCTTTTAATAGTATATTTCAAAGACCAGTTTTTAATTTTGATAAAGTTCAAATTGTCAACATTTTTCATTTATGTATCATACTTCCAATGTCATATCTAAAAATTTTATACCTACCTAAGGTCATGAAGATTCTTTCCATTTTTTTTTCTAGAAGTTTTATAGTTTCAGTTCTTTTAGGTTGGTGATCCATTTTGAGTTAATTTTTGTAGATGACGTGAAGTATAGATAAGAATTGGGTTTTCTTTTTGTTTTTTTAATTTTGTAATCTATTTAATTTTTTAATTTCATCATGTATTTAATTTTGTAATCTATTCAGTCCAGCACATTTTGTTGAAAAGACTATCTTTTTTTCCACCAGATTACCTTTTCTCTTTTTTTCTTTAATTTTTTTAATTGTATGTGGTTGACACAATGTTAACATTGGTTTCAGGTGTACAACATAGAGGTTATCTTGCCCCTTCTGTTTTTATACTTCAAGATTTTGTTCAGGGATGGTGTTCTGTTCTTACATCCCTGAAGAATTTCATTTTTTTTTTTTTAAGATTTTATTTATTTATTTATTTGACAGACAGAGATCACAGGTAAACAGAGAGGCAGGCAGAGAGAGAGAGAGGAGGAAGCAGGCTTCCTGCAGAGCAGAGAGCCCAACGTGGGGCTCGATCCCAGGACCCTGGGATCATGACCCGAGCCGAAGGCAGAGGCTTTAACTCACTGAGCCACCCAGGCGCCCCAAATTTCATTTTTTTCTTAAAGTTTTTTTTAATTTATTTATGAGAGTGTGTGTGCATGAGCAGGGGGGAGGGGCAAAGGGAGAAGTCGACTCCCCACAGAAAAGGAGCCTGATGGAGGGCTCTGTCCCAGGACCTCAGGATAATGATGACCTGAGCCAAAGGCAGATGTTTAACCAATGGAGCTACTCAGGTGCCCCATTAATTTTATTTTTGAAGGTTTTGTTTTGTTTTGTCTTTTGCTCCTTTTATTGCTTCTGTTTCCTTATAGGTTGTTTTTTCCTGAAGATTTGTTTTGGTCTTTCACATTCTCAGAGGCCTTTATTTTAAGATTTTATTTATTCATTTGAGAAAGTGAGCGAGAGAGAGAGCCCAAGAGCACGGGCAGAGAGAGAGGGAGAAGCAGGCTTCCCGCTGAGCAGAGAGCCCAATGCAGGGCTCGATCCCAGGACCCTGGGATCATGACCTGAACCTCAGGCAGAGGCTTTAACCCACTGAGCCACCCAGGTGCCCCTCAGAGGCTTGTCTTAAATGATTGGTGATCCTTGCCTATCCTTGCCTATCCTCTTATAGCTTAGTTCAGTCACTAAGCTGCTGATTGTACTGAATGAGCCTGAGGTTGGACTTTTTAAGGAATAGGATTCACTGTGGTGATTGGTCCCTTTTTAAATCTTGAGTGGTTTGCACTGATGCTATGATCTGTTTAAATGTGTTTTTCTTTTTCTCGTGTTCTATTTGTTTTTAGTGTTATTGCAGAATTCTCAACCAGTCTTTCATTCAGCATCTCCATATTCTCTCCTCTGAGAATTCATATTAGACATTTATTAGATCTTTATGCCCTTTTAACCTCTTTTTTATATTTCTGTTTTTCTTTGTTGTGTTTTGGTTGTTTTCTTAATCTTCCATTTCCTTATTTCTTTTTTAGCCATGTTTGATCTATCCATTGAGGTGTTTTGGTGGGGGGTGTTTTTTCCATTACAGCAGTTATATTTTTCATTCATAGAAGTTATATTTGAGTCTTTTTAGGTCTGTCTGATGACTTTTATTCTTTTCTTCATTTTTTAATAATAATTTTCCTTTTTTCAGATTTCTTTCTTTCTTTTTTTCTTAAGATTTTTTTCTTTAAGATTTTATTTATTTATTTGACACAGAGAGAGAGAGAGATCACAAGTAGGCAGAGAAGCAGGCAAAGAGAAAGGAAGAAGCAGGCTCCCCACTGAGCAGAGAGCCTGAAATGTGGCTCGATCACAGGACCCTAGGATTACGACCCAAGCCGAAGGCAGAGGCTTTAACCCACTGAGCCACCCAGGCGCCCCTAAGATTTTTATTTAATTGAGAGATTGAGAGATCATGAGGGGGGAGAGGGTTCCAGGGAGAAGCAGACTCCCTGCCTAGCAGGGAGCCCAATTCAGGACTCAGTCCTGAGACTCCAGGATCATGACCTGAGCCTAAGACAGTTGCTCAACCTACTGAGCCACCCAGGGGCCCAAGATTTATTTATTTCGGAGAGAGAAGAGAGCATGCACACACGTGTGTGGTGGGAGAGGGGCGGGGGTGGCATAGAGGGAGAGGAAAGAGAATCTCAAGCGGACTCCCTGCTGAATGAGAAACCCAGTGCAGGTCTCATCCACAGCCATAAGATCATGACCTGAGCCAAAATCAAGAGTCAGTCACTTAACAGACTAAGCCACCCAAGTGCCCCTTTTTATTTCATCTTAAACAGTTTTTGGGACCCCTGGGTGGCTCAGTCAGTTAAGTATCTGCTTTCGGCTCGGGTCGTAATCCTAGGGTCCTGGAATCAACCCCCGCATTGGGCTCTCTGTTTAGCTGTGAGCCTCTTCTCCGTCTCATTCTTTCCTCCTCCCTCTCTCTGTCAAGTAAGTAAATCTTTTAAAAAAAAAAAAAAAAACAGTTCTTGAATAGTTCTTTTATACTCTGTCTAGCAATTTCTGTGCCTACTTGGAATTCCTAATCTATTTCTACTGACACTTGTGATTGATTGCTTATTATATGTTTGATTCTTGATTGTGTACTCATACTTGGTCAAATCTGTGGGAATGCTGAAAGGCCTGAGTTGTAGGTGATTATTTCTTGCAATGATTTAGGATGCTTTTGCTGGGTTTCATGGGGCACTAGTGGCCGGAAACTACTTTAATGTCTTGAGCTGGGGATTCACTGACCATCTAGGGTAGTGTAAGTTATATCCTCAGAGGTACAGGAGAGCAGGCCTGTGATTATAAAATCCCAGTGTAGCCTCTCCACCCAGAACATGGGCAGAAAAGACTCACTTGTAGGTCCTCTTTTGCATGTAGTCAGATGTTTTTTTCCTACCTACCCTTTTATTGAAGTCGCAGCCCCCTTAGGGATTTTGGTCTCATTCAGGTTTTCCAATTAAGTTCCCCTGCAGTAAATGGTAAGTTTAACATAGAGTAAGTTGATTATAGTTCATATGTATAGTTCATTAGTATTCTTTCCTAATCTAAGAAAAATATACTCAAGGAACACCACTTCCCAAGTAGAATGTAGCTCCCCACCTAGTGTGTCCTGGATTTGTCAAGTTAATTCATCCCTGCAATGCTTGGGATATAGTCAGAGGCCTCAGGCTAGGTACATTCAGGGGCTTATAACCCTTGCATTGTATAGCTGATCATTTTCTTTGTGTGCTGGAACTATGGAAGAGACTGCATATTCTATATCCCTCTTAAATTACCATAATGTTCATAAGCATATTAAAGGTTTAAAGAGGCCTGAGGGGCACCTGGGTGGCTCAGTGGGTTAAAGGCTCTGCCTTTGGCTCAGGTCATGATCCCAGGGTCCTGGGATCAAGCCCCACATTGGGCTCTCGGCTCAGCAGGGAGCCTGCTTCCTCCTCTTTCTCTGCCTGCTTCTCTGCCTGCTTGTGATCTCTGTCAAATAAATAAATATTCTTCTAATAAATAAATAGGCCATGAAATAAGGAAAATTTTCCAAATGTATTTAACCATAATACTTTATTTTTAATACTTTTTTTTAAAACGTTAACAGCCTATAATGTTGATACCAAGATGTTTATCATTGTTGACTCCCTGAAACTACAAGGTTATATTCGCTGGCAAGTAGAGTCCGAATAAGATACTCTGCACTGACATTTAGGGGTCAGTAAATATGCATTAGCTGCTAACTGGGCTGGCTGTAAAGTGGACTACCTTCTATGACAACTTTGGGTATAAAAGATCCATCTCTGCATGGATGTGAGCTGTGTGAATCTACTAGAACTTAAAATTCTAGCCAGTGTTTATTAAGTGTGCATTCCAGACACTGTAATAAATATTTCATAATGTCTTTCCATTCCCCTCAGAAAAAAAGAATGTATCACTTCTTTGCCCTGGCCTTCAAGGGTTCTCATGATGTGGCCTCTTTATCGTCCTGCAAACCCATCTTATAGACCTTTCACACGACACAAGCCACACTGGCCTTTCAGTGTGCCACATATGTTCCAACCTTGTTCTTGTTCTTTGCTCTGCCTAGAATATCCCAGCACCAAATATTCAATTGACTGCCTTTTTTGGCATCAGGGTCTTATCTCACCAAGGCCTTTCCTCACCCCTGAATCTTAGCTGACCACTCCTGCCTCAGTTTGACTCTGACTTCACGTGGCCTTGCTTGGATTCCTCCCTGCCAGTAGACTCGTAGCCTGTGTGAAAAGCATGAGTCTTGTCTGCTTTATTACACGACTCTGTCTTTAGCTTCTGCCACTGTGAAACACACAAATGCTTGGTAAACAGTTGTTGAATGTTGAGTGAATAGGGAAAGAAGCTCATAACTTGTTTCACAGCTGAGTTCACAGCCAATGAATGGCAGAGCCACAACCCAAACCTAGGGCTATCCGAATTCTGTGCTGTTAGCACCACCCCTCACTCTAACAAGGACTATTCCATTCCTTACCACCTTATCAGTTAAAAATGTTGCTAGACTTTCTTTTGGCATTACCCTCAGAATCTTACTCTTGAAATCTGGTGGTAGCAGATTTTGATTCTTTGAAAGTACATTTGATTTTTTTTTAATACCTGCAAGTTATTCTGTGAGGTAGTCAAGCTAGGGAAAACTATTGAGGGAAATGGAATTACCAAGTAGCCACATACAATACGGTTTTCTTCTTAAAACTGGATTTAAAAGAGAGTTCTAAAAGAAGGATACTAGAAGAAGAAGAGGCCTTCTTAAAAGAAAGTATTCATTTGGGTATAAAATATTTCTATTGTGTGGATTAAGAAACTGATTGAGTCACTTTCATAGTTATACCTGATACATGGGAAAATCAGTTTCCCATATCTGTGTACCTAAAAATAATTGCTCCGTAGCTCAGTATCTCAAACTTAAAGATGCATTTGCTTGGTTTTATTTTTGTCAGGCTTTGAATAACAGATTTCAGCTTTGTTATTGGTCATAGTTGAAAGTTAAACCAGCCTGGAAAGAAACTGAGCAAAAAGTGTAAAATGATACCCAAAAAATACTAAGTGAAGCAAAAGTATAAGGATAGGTGCCAAACTCTAAAGATTGTTTGGTTGATACTTGGCCCTCTAGTTGTAACTCGCTGTGTGTTTACGTTGTATTTTTTTTGAAGTTTTCTTTTGTTGCCTGTGTTGCTCCTATTTCCTTATAGATTATTGTTTCCTGAAGATTTTGTTTCTCTTTATTTTCCTGTTTTCTTTCTGCTTTCTTCTCACTAATCTCAAAATTTTACGGTGTATTATTATATTATTGTAGATATCTACAGTTCCAGAGCTGAAAGGCAAATTGAGAAATCATTTTTTCTGTTCATTATGTGTATTTCACCACAATTTAAAAAAAAAAAAGACAAACCGTCTAACCTACTCTTTTTTTTTAAGATTTTTTTTTTAATTTATTTATTTGACAGAGATCACAAGTAGGTAGAGAGGCAGGCAGAGAGGGGGGGAAGCAGGCTCCCCGCCGAGCAGAGAGCCAACACAGGGCTCGATCCCAGGACCCTGAGATCACAACCCGAGCCAAAGGCAGAGGCTTACCCCACTGAGCCACCCAGGCGCCCCTAACCTACTTTTTTTTATAGAGAAGTGACCCACCTAGTTTATGGCAAAGCTTAAATTATATGGTGATCTTCTGATCCTACTCAGTGTTCTTGCTGTCACCATTGAAGTTCTTGTTTGTTAACATGGTAGCTAATGAAGTTGCACCTTAAAGAAAGGGAAGCCTCTGTTTTGAAACAAGCGTTTCATTACAAAATAAAATTATCATTTCTGGGAGCTAGATCTTCATTTTTCAGATGCCACTTACCACAATTTGAACTAAGTTAATTGAGGGGGGAGGGGGCATATTCTTTCTGTGTCATGGATCACTGATTTCTTCTACTTTCAAGACCGAACATTCTTCACGCTCTGAAAGGAAAAGGAGAGACTCATTCGGGATGTTTGACGGTTATGATAGCTGCAGTGAGGACACGAGTAGCAGCTCCAGCTCAGAGGAGAGTGAAGAAGAAGTTGCTCCTTTACCTTCGAACCTCCCAATTATCAAAAACAATGGACAAGTGTACACGTACCCAGATGGTAAATCTGGCATGGGTGAGTATTTCCAGCCTTCCAGTGTTACTCAGCTTCATGATGGGGGGTTATGTTCTAGTTTGATTTTTTCTGTCATTTCCCTTCCTTAGAATTTTTCAAGGAAAAAAGAAACACAGTCTGAAGCTTATAGTTGTAGATGAGACCCTAGATTTCGGTTTGAACTCTTTATCTTGCCTACCTGCCGTATTCTGGCCGAAGGCAAGGAGAACAAAATAAAAATAAAAGGCTATTGAGAAACATAATGTGGACATGAATTCAGTCTTCAGATAGTAAATCCCCGTGTAACTGAAAGTGTGTAGGATCATAGGCTTGTAGAGTTAACAGATGCTTGCAAGGTAAAGTCTCGTGTCTCTACAGAAATTCCTCATGGGATGTTTTCTGTTAACACTTCCAGTGATAATGTATCTGTGATTACCAGAATATCCTTTATATTGCACCAAAATTATCCGTGCTCTGGATTTTGTTGTTGAGTCTTAATTTTGCCTTTTAGAGCTACACGAATAATTCTAATCCTTGTTACAGTGGTCTCCTTTCCCACTAGAACACTCTGAGTAACTCTAGTTGCTTCAGTGATTTCTCATAATATTACAGTGTATTTTAATTCATCGGTATGTCCTGCTCACCATCTTCTAGGCATACTTCGAATTAGTGGTAATGGGGTAACAGCCTGTCCTGCCTTGCCTAAGACTGTCCTCTTTTTAGGATTTGAAGTCCTCTACCCTAGAAAGCACCTCAAGCAAATGTTTGGTCACCTATGTAATTAGGACAGAAGATAGTTACGCCTTCATCTCCCTTTCTCAGGACTGTGTTTCCACTCATGCCGCAGAATTGCTCTAGCTTTTTTTTTTTTTTTTTTTTTTTTTTAAGATTTTATTTATTTATTTGACACAGGGAGAGAGATCACAAGTAGGCAGAGAGGCACATAGAGAGAAGAGAGGAAGCAGGCTCCCTGCCAAGCAGAGAGCCCGATGCGGAGCTCAATCCCAGGAGCCTGAGACTATGACCTGAGCCGAAGGCAGAGGCTTCATCCTACTGAGCCACCCAGGGGCCCCTGCTCTAGTTTTTTTGAAAGTAGCACTGATTTTGCATATAGCTGAAACTCTTTCATCTTTTCTACAACTTAATCAGTAAACCAATTAAACCAATTTTGTGCATTTGCAGTTAACTTTTTTTTTAAGATTTTGAAGTAATCTCTCCACCCAGCACGGGGCTTGAATTTAGAACCCCAAGAACAAGAGTCACATGCTCCACCACTGAGCCAGCCAGGGACCCCAGCTCTCTGTTTTTAAATAAATGATATGAGGCTAATTTGAATATACTTTTAGGAAAGGCACAAGCAAGGGCTATGGGAGCATGAAAGGCATGCGGAATCTTCACTGGGTCCAACCAGAGAAGGCTTCACAGGGCAGGCAGCCTTTGAGCCAGCTTTGAAGGACAAAGGTAGAAGGCGTGGGAGAAGCCTGTGAAAGGAGGGAACTATACTAGCAAAGGTTAGGAGGTAGGACTTTGAAGGAATAATGCTGGGCCATTCAATTATGGCAGACACATAGGCGACTGATCACAAGAAACATCACTGAGAGATGAAAGACCTGGAAATACAACCATTTTGTGTCCTGCAGTACCTGAAAACATATTTTTAAATCAGTCAGTGCTCACTGAGGGCCTCCCACACGTTTCTGATACTTGCTGTCAGCAAAAAGGCTTCCTATTGGCAAAAGCTGAGGGACACACTCCCACTTCATTTGGGAGCCAGACAAGGTCATCTCCAAGGACATCACGAAGACTCGGGCACAGGGGAAAGAAGGTAGATTAAGCAGATTTGGAGTTAAATTTTTGGCCTTGGGCAGGGTTCTAACCCACTGAGCCTGTTTTTCTGTCTGTACAGTTGAGATGTGGTTACCTGCTAGGCAGAGTGGCCTGAAGGCAGGGGTGAGGGAAGTATCCCCAGAAGCCCCATCTGGGGCTGCATACACCAGGGATGCCTGAAAACACTGAATGGGAATAGGATCCAGCCTTGTTTGATACCACTTAGATTCTGAAGTGAGTCCGCCATGATACCATTCTGATTTTAAAATTGAGGAATGATTCCGGGCCTGAAGAGGACCCAGGAATGATTTCAAACTTACTCCCAGGTTGAGGCTGTAGTGAAATCAGTTTCACATTTCTCTTAATGCCTCTCTTGATAAAGGGAAGCAGAGTAACAGTGATCAGAGCTTAAATAACTGTCATAGAACCTCAGCTGCCAAAAGCCAGGTTCTGAGGCCTCGCCATGGGTCTAAGGGCAAAAGACTGGCTCTGACCTCCACAAGCCTGTCCATCAGGATGATGGGCAGCAAGTATATATGCAGAAGTTTCCCCTGTGGATACTGGATGAACTACACACTGTGCTGGTCCTCAGAGACCTCTCTCTGAGTGTGGCAGGATATCTGGTAAGAATTAGGTTCTTTCTCAGTCCCCAAAGGACAGGCTCTGGGTTTGGAAACAGAAAAGCTTCTGGGGGCTTTCCTTTTGAGACCCGCCAAGTTCTAGCCCCTTTCCAGCTACAGTTGATTTTTTTTTTCTTTTTTTAAGATATTATTTATTTATTTGAGAAAGAGAGCACACATGCACGCCCAAGTCTGGGGAAGGGGGAGAAGCAGATGCCCCACTGAGCTGGGGGCCCGCCACTGGGTTAAATCTCAGGACCCTGGGATTGTGACCTGAGTCGAAGGCAGCTGCTTAACCAGCTGAACCATCCAGGTGCCCCTGCAGTTGATATTTTAAATCCAGTGCTTAAGACTTTAAATTATTCTGGGAGCAACCGGTTGGCTCAGTTAAGTATCTGACTGTTGATTTCTGCTCAGGTCATGAGATCCAGCTCATCTTAAGCCTGCTTAAGATTCTCTCACCCTGTGGGCCTGGATGGCTCAGTGGGTTAAGCCTCTGCCTTCGGCTCAGGTCATGATCTCAGGGTCCTGGGATCCAGTCCCTCATCGGGCTCTCTGATTAGCAGGGAGCCTGCTTCCTCCTCTCTTTCTCTCTCTCTCTCTCTCTGCCTGCGTCTCTGCCTACTTGTAATCTCTCTCTGTCAAATAAATAAATAAAATCTTTAAAAAAAAAAAAGATTCTCTCACCTTCTCCCCTCCCCACTCCTAAATAAATAAATAAATAAATTTACATAGCCTGTTCCTTACTTAATTTTGGTCTTTTTAGAAATTTTTTATTTCTGATTCTGTCATTTAATGTTGAAGGTTGTGTTGTATGATATTCTAGTTTTGTGCCATTTTCAGATTTGATGATAATGCCCTATTGGTCATATTCTAGTTTTTCAATTAAAAAGCTGAACAGCACAGGGCCTGGGGCAGAGATGTAGGCCATATCAAAAAATTTCCCATGGGGCGCCTGGGTGGCTCAGTGGGTTAAAGCCTCTGCCTTCAGCTCAGGTCATGATCCCAGGGTCCTGGGATCAACCCCGCATCGGGCTCTCTGCTCAGCAGGGAGCCTGCTTCCTCCTCTCTCTGACTGCCTCTCTGCCTACTTATAATCTCTGTCTGTCAAATGAATAAATAAAAATAAAAATTTCCCATCACTGGGGCACCTGGCCGACTCACTTGGAAAAGCATGTGACTCTTCATCTCAGGGCCACCATGAGTTTGAGCTCCATGTTGAACGTAGAGATTACTAAATAAATAAATAAAACTTTTTAAAAATTGGGGTTGCCTGGCTGCCTCAGTCGGTAGAGCATGCAACCTCTGATCTTGGGGTTGTGGGTTCACGTCCCACATTGGGTATAGAGATTACTTAAAAATAAAATCTTTAAAAATAAAAAAAAGAACTTCCTGACATTTATCAGGACCAACTAGGTATGGTCATGTGGTCAGTTAAAACCTACTTGGATGTCTTCTACTTCACCTTAAATTTCTTGGTCACTATTGACAAAGCTGCATGAGATTTTTTCAAAGTGTTAACTCTTTTTCCTCTTTTTAAGTTGGTTTTTGTTTTGGTTTTTTTGACAGAGATAGCGCAAGTAGGCAGAGCAGCAGGGAGAAGGAAAGGGTGAAGCAGGCTTCCCACCGAGCAGGGAGCCCAACAAGGGGCTCGATCCCAGGACCCTGGGATTGTGACCTGAGCCAAAGGCAGACGCTTAACTGACTGAGCCACCCAGGCGCCCCTAAATGTGTTAACTCTTTAAAAAAAAATACTATTAATACATAAGTTGACCCTCGAACAACACGAGTTAGGAGCCCATCCCTCACACAAATATGTGTGAAACCTTTGACTCCCCAAAAACTTAATTACTAATAGCCTACTGTTGACCAGAAGCCTTACTGATAACTTTAACAGTCGACTAATGTGTTTTGTATGTTTTTTACATTATATAATGTATTCCTACATTATATAATACAATATATACAATAAAGTAAGCTAGAGAAAAGATTTTTAGGACAGTCATAAGGAGAGGATACATTTACAATACCATATTTACTGAAAAAAAATCCACATACAGGTGGACCCACGTAGTTCAAACCCATGTTGTTCAAACTATACTCTTGCCATGGTTTAGTTTTACCAGTCCAGTACTAGTCCTTATCACCAAAGGAAATAAGGCTTATTGAGGCTTTATGTGTCCAGGTCTATTTTAAATACTAGAGATGCAGAGAGAAACAATACAGAATAGTCCCTGCCTTGGTGGCGCTTACAGACTTGTCCTGGGAATCATAGTTGGATATGTAGAATTCTTGACAAAGATTCACTGTCCCTTAGGATCACAACTTCTTTACCTAGAAGGTCACAGACCTTTTTACTTATCTGTTCTGTAATTTTTTCAACAGAGAACTGTTTTTTTCTCTCTTTAAACATCCTTTCTTCATCTCTAATCCTGTGGTACCTTATCTTTCTTTCATCATTTCGCAAGAGATTTTTAAGTACTGGTGGAACTACAGGTCCCTCCAGTTTAACTGGGTGGAGATTTAAACCCACTCAGGCATTTGTTTGCTGTGTTACTTTCTGGGTTTGTTTTTTTTCCCCCCTCTTTTGAGGAATAAATGACAAATATGGTTGTATGTATTTAATATGTACAACGTGATGATTCTGTATTTATACACGTACATACATACATGTTGTTCAATGATTACCAAGATCAAGGTAAGTAACCTATCCATCGCTTCATATAGTTCTTCTGTGTGTAGGGTTGTGGAAAAGAACACGATATCTACTCCCAGCAACTTAACAGTATGCAGTACAGTATTACTTTTTTTTTTTAAGATTTTTTTTTTATTTGCCAGAGAGAGTGTGCACAAACAAGGGTGAGCAGCAGGCAAAGAGAGAAGCAGGTTCCTTGCTGAGCAAGGAGCCAGATGTGGGACTGGATCCCAGGACCCTGGGATTATCACCTCAGCCAAAGGCAGACAGACACTCAACCAAAAGGCATCCCCACAGTACAGTATTATTTACTACACTTACCATGCTGTATGTTAGATCTTCACAATTTACTGTTCTTATAATTGAAACTTTATACCCTTTAACCTACATGTCACCAACCCCCCAGAGGCTGGCAGGCACCATCCTATTTTCTATTTCTATGAAATCGGCCTTTTTTTTTTTTAAGGATTCCCCGTGTAAATAATCCCATACACTATTTCATTTAGCATATTCCCTCCAGGTTTAACCCTGTTGTCATAAATGGTAGAATTTTCTTCTTTTTTTGTGAATGAATAGTATTTTATGTGTGTATATATTTACACACCACATTTTATATCTCCATTCATCTTTCAGAGTACATGTAAATGTTTTAATTTTCTTGGCTTTTGTGACTTATGCTGCAGTGAACACGGGAATGCAGATATCTGATTGAAATACTGATTATCAGTCAACTAATTATTGAAAAGGGCAAGAAGAATACAGAATAGGGCGAGGACAATCTCTTTAATGAATGGTGTTGGGAAAACTGGATATGCACATGCTAAGGAATGAAACTGGATTCTTGCACCAATCAACAGAAATTAACTTGAAATGGATTAGACTTTAACCTAAGACCTAAAACTAAAACACAGGAAAATAGGGGAAAGCTTTTTTGACACTGGTCAAAACACTGGTGATTTCTTAGTTTAGACACAAAAGCAAAAACAAATGGGACGGGGCACCTGTGTGGCTCAGTGGTTTAAAGCCTCTGCCTGGTCGGGCTCTCTGCTCAGCAGGGAGCCTGCTTCCTCCTCTTTCTCTCTCTGCCTGCCTCTCTGCCTACTTGTGATCTCTGTCTGTCAAATAAATTTTTTTTTAAATCTTAATTTTTAAAAAAAAATGGGACTACATCAAACTAAGGAGTTCTACCCAATAATGAAAGCAGTAAGTTGAAAAGGCATCTTACAGAATGGGAAAAAATATTTGCAAATCATATCTGATAATTCCTACAACTCAGTAGCATAAAAACAAACAAAAATTCAAATGAAAAATGGACAAGGACCTGAATAGACATTTTTCCTAAGAAGACATACAGATGGCCTACAGGTACATGAAACAAGCTCAACATCACTAATTATCAGGAAAATAACGATCAAAACCACAGTGAGATGCCACCTTACACCTGTTGGGATGACTGTTACCGTTACCAAAATGATAAGAGAGAACAAATGCTGGTGAGGATATGGAAAAAAGGAAACACTTACACACTGCTGATGGGAATGTAAAGTTGTATATAGCCATTATAGAACAGTCGGGCAGTTCCTCCGAAAAACTGAAACTAGAACTGTCCTGACCTAGCAGTCCCACTCCCAGTTCATATCTGCTTACCTATTTTGAACTTCAGTTCTTGTGACCCTTCTTCTAATTCTGCCTTTCAGATTGTTGTCCAGTGTACAAATTTACAAAAGAGGCACATTAGGAAGCAGAGTCTTGTTTTCCTCTTATCAGAGGGAATAATCAAGCATCTACCTCAAGCTTTGAGCCTGTCCTTTCCTTCTTGTCCTCTGAACATAACATGAAAGAATCTGTGTATTACCCTTAGCATTTTCCCGAGACTTGGCTCTTTCAAGGTCGTGCCTCATGTTAAACGTTGCATTGCACCACTTCTTATGTTTTGTTTATAATCCTCTCAAAAGGCTAGCACTCTTAGTGTCTATGAAAATGCCTGGCACATGGTGAGCACTAAGGACATGTAAGTGGAATCTGCTTTATATTTGTTTGTGGGTTCAGACCCTTTGTAAAACCTGTTAGACTTTGAGCTACGGCCAAGACTTTCTGGAGCCGTAGCCATGGCATCATACCAGTCTTTTCTCTAACTTTCGTGGAGGATTTTCCATCATTTCTGTAACAGAAGACATTGTATGTCTCATGTTTAAAATAAAACATTTAGGTAATAAGTTAATAAAACTGTGAGATTAAAAAAAAACGGTTTTATTTTATGACCATGACACCAGTGTTTTCGTTTTCTTCATTAGCTACCTGCGAAATGTGTGGGATGGTTGGTGTGCGAGATGCTTTTTACTCCAAAACTAAGCGTTTCTGTAGCGTTTCATGTTCACGAAGCTATTCGTCAAACTCCAAGAAGGCAAGCATTTTGGCCAGACTTCAGGTAACGGTACAGAAACCTTCTTGTTCCTTATATCTGTTATTTCTATGGTTTTCACTGTTTACCTTTCATTTGATTGTGATTCACTGCACTCCACTCTACCCAGTTGGCCAGCTCCCACTTTATACCCTCCCCTTTTTTTTTTTTTTTTTTTTGGAAATATATGGTCCCCAGGGTTTGCTCAGTCCATAAAATGAAGCAGCTGTTATAAATAGACAAGACACACTATCCAAAGTAAACTATGAACTGTTTCTATAAGTGAATGAAAAATATGTCTTCTTTTTCTGAATAAGCATAAATATAATAAACACCTTGTTATGTACAGGAACTGAAGCCTTTCTTTCCCCCTGTTTTCTTTTGAGTTAATATCAAGGTAGAATCATTCAGTATTGGGGGAGAAATGATTTACCCTTTGGTATTATTTCTCCATCATCTTTGCGTTCTACTACAGATTGCAGCCTGTTTGATACCTTGAACAAATGTGTTTGGTTAATCCAACTAACCTTTTTGAGAATGTTCATGGTATAAAAAGAAATTCATCTTTCTTTAAATGGACAGCAATGCCTACAAAACGGAGATTTGACCATTTAACTAAGTTGTTACTATTAGAGCATATAAACAATGTTTTTAAGGCACTTAATTGATTTCTGTAATAGATTTTATTTTGATCACATTTTGCTTACTCTCCTTTAACTTAGCTGTGATCATTACATAGCACTGAAAGGATTATATAAATTCCCCAGATTAAGGAAATACATCACTTAGATGTATTTCTATATTTCAGATAGACATTACGTAAGATCCTGAGCAGTGGTCTGTACCCAAATGGATGGCAGTTTGTCACACTGTGAATTTGGCCCATGATCATTTTGTCATTGATCTTTTGCGTTAGCACTAAAGGTATAAACCTCAGTCACTTGCTCTTTAAACATTAAATTATCTTCTCTTACCATATAAATAGCAATGCTTGGCAACCTGCATGAGTGAATAACCACTGGTTTTATCTAGTATAAGAAGGAATCAAGTATCCACCACAGCCTATGTTTAACATCTTATGGGATATAATTTTTTATTAACATATTAATTTGCATATTGCTGTTTTAGTCTGTGCCAGCTCTGCTACCCATGTTAGATGTCTACATTGTAGCAGAACTCAAAAAGACATTTCTCATATTAAAATATCTTGTATGTTTCCTCTGCTTTAATAATTTTCTAAACCCTTGATGTTACTTAAGCAGAATGAGTAGTATGCAATCAGGTTAATTTTTTCGGTGGAGGGGGGTGGATGAGAAAGAATCCTATTTACTTAACTCTTCTTGTTTCAGGGTAAGCCTCCAACAAAGAAAGCGAAAGTTCTTCAGAAACAACCTTTAGTTGCTAAACTAGCCGCATATGCTCAGTATCAAGCTACCTTGCAAAATCAAGCAAAGACTAAAGCAGGTAATATCGGTGAATATAATAGAGGTGAAATATTTGATACTGATTCATTTAGTTTGAGTTAATGACATTTTAATTTTGCATTTTTGTTAACTAAGCTACTTCTAGGCCCAACTGGTATATTATGACATTAGGTTTCCTCATGGTTGTTTTGGTTTCAGTAAATTATTCTAGAAGAGAGTAGTTGTATTCCCAAGTTCACAGTGCTTGGGGCAGTATCCTTAGCATTTTTTATCTGGCTTATTATTTTCTGTGTACAGGTTCTCTATGCTGTGGATGGTGGGGAGCGTTGAGGATATAAAAAGCAAAGAAATAAGACGTTTAGCAATATTTGCAGGAGAAGAGAATAGCAAGAAGAATAGATTGAGGAAAGCATCATTTCTAATAGAAGATTCTTGATAGGAGGGCGACTAGGTGGCTCAGTTGGTTAAGCAGCTGCCTTTGGCTCAGGTCATGATCCCGGAGTCCTGGGATCGAGTCCCATATCAGGCTCCAGCTCGATGGAGAGTCTGCTTGTCCCTCTGACCCGATCCCCTCTCATGCTCTCTCTCACTGTCTCTCTCTCAAATAAATAAATAAAAATCTTAAAAAAAGAAGAAGATTCTTGACAGGAAAGCAGAGAAGTAGGGAGATGTAACAGGGAGTAAAGCAATGAAAAACCCTCCTAAAGGTATCTGTGGCAGATACCGGATAGAGATCTCATTGCGGTGCCCAGTAAAAGCTGCTTGGGAATAAAAACCCAAAAGCAGTCATGGCATTCTTTGAACACTTCTGCTCTCAGCTGTTCTTCCCCGCTGATTACTGAAGAGCTCTTTCTTTTTTCGCTTTCCAAACAGCTTATACTATGTATGGAAGACTTAAATTGCTTTTTGTTTGCAGGTATGATCTATGCAAAAGTTCATGTTTATTCAGAAAAGTTTTTAAATCTTTACAGGAAAAAAAGAAAACTTTCTTTCAAGGTGATAAGTTAATTTTGTATCATTTCATATTGTCTTGTAAATAAAAGGTTTGAGAATTGTAATACATCTACATGTATTTTTTTTCCCCACAGCAGTATCCATGGAGGGCTTCAGCTGGGGTAACTACATCAATAGCAATAGCTTTATAGCAGCTCCTGTTACCTGCTTTAAACATGTGAGTATGGAATTTCTCACCTATTGAAATGCTTAGTCATTGTTTAAGGCCGAAGATACAATAACATCCAAAGTATCTTGTCTTTAGGAGGTCTTTATTTTATACTTTGTCATAAAAATGTTACTTTTTATTATACTTACTAGTAATAAAAACAATTTCTAGAAGATGTGCAAGTGTTCTTTAAAGAAGTTATCATTTGTGGGCAACCCTCTCAGGTCCCAGGACCTCCCTATTGGGGAGCTTTGTGCTATCACTTTGCTATTGCTCAATAAACCTTGCTTTCCTGCCCACCAAAAAGAATAAAATAAAAAGTAAATTACAACTTGAAATTACTCAAATAGGGAAAAGTACTAGTCTTCTCTAATTTTCATATTAAGCTGAACCATACACAGTTGCTGCTTTTGTATGTCATGTGTATTGGCAGTGTCGTATGGTTCAGCGTAACACAAACCTCCATCGTGCATGTTACCTAAATCTTTCTGAGCTGACCTGATATTTCAGAAAAGGAAGGATCTTTCTTCCAGTTATGTTTTTGTCTCCAAAGGTAAAATCAAAAAAACAGAGAAGGAACTGTTAGTAATGTAGCATTGTGGGCTGAAATATATGACACATACCAGAAAACCCTTTGCAGGATGTCCTTTTTGGCAAGTAGATCTTATAGAGTATATGAAGTAATTCAGAATTAAGTTAAAAACATTATCCAAAGATAACTTTGTTCCTTTTGCTCCTCTTCCTTCTTGTTAAATGATCTGTGATTACTTCTCTCCAATTTTTTTTTTACCTTACTACAAGTTTAATTTATATTTAAAGATTCTATCTGCTATTTAAAAAAAAACAAAAATAAAAACAACTTTGCTACTATGTACAAAAAGAAAAGAGAATTTAGAAAATTAATGAATGAAATTTTGCTTACACTAAACATTTTCTTAAGTTAGGACTTCACTTTCAAATAACAGCATGTGGGCAAAACTGAGCTTGAATTCTTGCTGTGGAAACTCAAATGAATTTTAGTTCACAGCCAATACAGACTCTTAGTCAAGGCAGAGCATATGAAAGCTGTGGTAGAAATATAAACTAAAGCTGAGTCCTTAATTTGCTAGTTTTCTTTCCTGAAAGTACAGGTGTTCAGCCTTAGTTGGTGGTATAAGTGGGATCCTAGATAACTTTATCCAGTGCAAAGTAGGTAAAATCCTTCACCGTAGGGTGGATAGTAGTGTCACGTTTGTGAAATAGATTAAATAAATATATAGCAACAGCAACAGAAAAGAACGGCAAAGCAGATCTTTCTCTTTCTCTCTACAGTTCTTTGTGCTTTTGAGAAACTCAAACTCAGCCTAAGTTCTCAATTACAATTTAACTCCTTCATCTCAGATACCTGGAAATTTGTTGTCTCTTCTGAGTAGCCTTTATCTCTTTTCCTGTCTTTAGTATTCTGGGGTCCGTTTATATTTTGATACCACAAACCATGTAAAGCTGTGTTATGTAAGTAGTTAAGGTATTTTTTTAAAAAAGCATTTCAAAATCTGAGAAGCACATTTTATTCGTGTCCATGTCTATTAAAGTTCTTTGTAAGAAAAATCTCTAATAATGAAACTGGTTTTGTTTTCAACTTGGCTTTTTTAAGATTAAAGCGTTCTATCATGTAGATTAAAGCAGCTAGCCTTATTGTATTATTAGCCTTATTGCATTATTTTGTGCACTCCCATTTCTCACTCAGGAGCAAAGCATCTGTCACCCAGTGTCTTCCTTCTCCACTCATCTTTCTTTACTGCCTTTTTCTCACTGAGTAGGAAAGCGACTGATAACGATAATTTCTTAGTTTATTTTAGTACAAATGAGTTTGCTTTGTTGCCTTAACCAGTATCTTCACTTGAATCCCTTTGGTTTTAGTCAGATCTCACGCTGCACTTGATTTTATCCCTCAGAGCTGGTTCTTCCCCCAGGTAGTTTTCTAGGTCTCCAAGGAGAGTTACTGGCTTTGGCTTTAGGAAGTCTGTTGTCAGGAGCTGCTGGGAGCGCAAGTCCCTGCCTTGTTTCGTCCATCTCCTAGTGTTCTAAGACTCAAACTGCCTGCCCTAAAACTGGTTGATCAGTAAGGCCAACTTCTTCTAAGTTCCACTTCTGCCTTGTCCCCAACTTGAGCACAGGTTGGGGGTCATTTCCTGCTCATAGGGGATTATTTTCCAAACATAATTTTAAGAAACATGCAGTGTGTAAGATGGAAGCAGAACTATTCTGATTGAACCAAAAATTGGGGCTGGGAGCAGTGTCCGAGCCCTGAGTTGAGTGCCTTGCTACTTTAAGGTAACCCAACCTCTTCTGGAGTAAGGATCATAGGGAAACAAACACTTTATATTTCCTGGCACTTAAGTGTGATTGTCATTAGTTTTAAAATCATAGGATTTCAGCAGTGGATCTCTTTTTTTCCACAGTCTATCGTTAAACTTCTGGGAATAAAGTTTCTACGAAGTATATCGTAGGACTATGTCCTCTTTGATAGTTGCTGTAATTATTCACAGTGCCTCACTGAGTTACTCAGTTACAGCAATGTTGACATTTTTATAATTAGCAAAGGAAATTGAGCCTCAACTGTTATTAAATATACCTGCTTCCAATCTGTGTATCATGATTGCCATGTACCTAGTATATCTTTCATCCTGTGTAGGTTGTAGTTTGGTAGTTTTGAGACTTTTTCTTTTTTCTGGTTTTTGATTTTTGGGGGTTTGTTTGTATAAGCTTCAGAATTATTACTCTTTTCCCTAATAGACATAGTCAGGTTAAGAGGAAGCTGCACTGACTGTCCTGGCAAGGATGGGGTGGGGTGGCCAAAACCTTGGCCCCTGACCCTTGGCTTTCCCTTTTCTGGCGGTCTCCGGAGTTGGAAACCACGGAATTAGGTAATAACACTTTTAATTAATCATAAATCATGCGGTCACAAAACTGTAATATATCTCGGAGGTGCCTGGGTGGCTCAGTGGGTTAAGCCGCTGCCTTCGGTTTGGGTCATGATCTGAGGGTCCTGGGATCAAGCCCCACATCGGGCTTTCCGCTCAGCAGGTAGCCTGCTTCCCTTCCTCTCCCTCTGCCCGCCTCTCTGCCTACTTGTGATCTCTCACTGTCAAATAAATAAATAAAATATTTTTAAAAAAATAATAAAAAATAAAAATAAATAAATAAACTGTAATATATCTTAAAAATCATCTAGTTCATCTAATCTGTCTCTTATTGTAAATGAAACTCTTGCTACTTTTTTCAGTAGCTGGATTATATATCAGTTTTGGGCTTTGACCTTCTTCTCATAATTTAAATTTTTTTGTTTTGGGTTTTTTTTTTTTTTCATAGTTTTTAATTAAGCCTCTATAGGGAAAACGTTCCTGTGCTTCTTTTACTCATACACTGCTACCACACGGTATTTCTGACACCAGATGTGTAGGTTTTCCATACATCAGGTAATTCTCCAACACCAGCTGGGTGTCTGACAAGTCAACTCGGTTCTGACACTGTCTACCTGGAGTTAATCATATCCCTCAGGTTAATCATATCCCTCAGTCCCACAAGACTAGCCCTGCTTCAGTTAACAATCTGAAGTCCCAGCTGTTACCTGTGCTTATGACCAACTGGCTGCAAATAAGGGTTCCCATGACCTGTTCCTTGAGTTCGGTAACTTGCTGGAATGGCTTACAGGGAAATGAATCCTTGCATTTGCCAGTGTTTTTTTTTTTTTTTTTTTTAAGATTTTATTTATTTGTCAGAGAGAGTGAGCGAGAGCGAGCACAGGCAGACAGAGTGGAAGGCAGAGTCAGACGGAGAAGCAGGCTCCCTGCGGAGCAAGGAGCCCGATATGGGACTCGATCCCAGGACGCTGGGATCATGACCTGAGCCGAAGGCAGCTGCTTAACCAACTGAGCCACCCAGGCGTCCCCTTGCATTTGCCAGTTGATTATAAAGGGGATAACAGGTGAACAGCCAGATGAAAAGATACATGAGGCAAGGTTATGAGAAGGCACATGGAACTTCCCGCTCTCTCTGGGTTATGCCACTTCCTACCAGCCCCATGTAATCAGCAACCCAGAAGCTCTCTGGGCCCCATCTACAGATTCCCTCACTATCCAAATGTCCGCTGTAGACTACTCCACTTTTACAAAAGGCCTGCATTAGTACTTGCTGTCACCAACCAAAAGAAACCAGGAAAGGATTTTTGCTTTCAGGAAACAAAAAGCATTTCCTCACCTTATGCTGTTTTGGCTTACAAGAGGTTTAACAGTTATAGTTAAGATTGATTTTATCTACTTCCGGATGGCGGGGGAAGCCTGTATTTTAGGATTCTGATGAAGGCTTTCATTGTATAGGCAGGATCAGTCATGAGCTCAGTCTCCACACCCTTACCCTTTCCCAGGGGATGGGGACTGGGGCTGAGAGTTCTGAGCTTCTACTCATAGGCTCATCTTCATGGTGACCAGTCCCATCCTGAGGCTATCTAGGAGCCCACCCAGAGTCTCCCCACTAGAACAAAAGGTGCTTCTATCACTTAAGAGATTACAAACCATTGAGGAGCTCTATATCAGGACCCGGGTCAGAAACCAGTGTAAGAACAAAAGATGCTCTTAGTGCTCTTATCGCTTAGAAAATTACAAGGGTTTTAAAGGCTCTGTGCCAGGTACAGGAGCAGAGACTGATTATACACACACAGATACACATATATATGTATCTACATATATTTCTATTTTTTTCAATATATATTTCCTGTTTTTTCACAGCCTCTAAAAGCAGTATCCATATCTATCCTAACTGTGGAAAAATCCACTATATTACTGCAGTACCAGTGCCAGTTAGGTGTGCGGTATACATTCATGAAATTCACAGGTGATTTTCCTCTAGTAATTTATGTTTGAACCCAAGAGAGCCTCCAGTTGATCAGTGTGTATGCAGAACATTGAATTTTAAAGCAATCTTAATTTTTTTTAAAGACTGTAGTCCTTTTTTTTAAGTTGGTTTTTTTTTTTTTTTTTGGACAAAGGGATAGAGAGTACATGTAGGCAGAGGGAGAGGGAGAAGCAGGCTTCCCCCTGAGCAGGGAGTCTGATGTGAGGCTTGCTCCGAGGACCCCAGGATCATGACCTGAGCATGCTACTTAACTGACTGAGCCACCCAATGACCTGAGCTGAAGACAGCTACTTTTTTTTTTTTTTTTTTTTTTTTAAGAATTTATTTATTTGACAGAGAAAGATCACAAGTAGGCAGAGAGGCAGGCAGAGAGAGAGAGGAGGAAGCAGGCTCGAGCCTGATGTGGGACTCGATCCCAGGACCCTGAGATCATGACCCAAGCTGAAGGCAGAGGTTTAGTCCACTGAGCCACCCAGGCACCCCCATAAGAGTGTAGTCTTTTAAATTGAAGCAGTCCTTTTCCCATGACTCACCTTTTAAAGTTAAGTAAAACATTTCTCTCTAGACGTTACAGCACAAGCCAAATGTGCTATTATCAAGTGGATGTGAAACATATAAACCAAACCTTTAGTCATGTACTTACAGATTTGAAATTTCTTTCATTTGATACTGGACTGTATACTCTGGTGTCTTTGCTAAGACCAGAAATCATCTTTCTTTTTTCTCCCTTGATAATAGTTGTAGTTTTGTTAGTTTTTTTTTTTAAAGGCCCTTTGTACACATGTATACTATAACTTTAAAGCTGACTTTAGGGGCACGTGGGTGGCTCAGTGGGTTAAGCCTCTGCCTTTGGCTCAGGTCATGATCCTTAGGGTCCTGGGATTGAGCCCAACATCGGGCTCTCTGCTTGGCGGAGAACCTGCATCCCCCCATCTCTCTGTCTGCCTCTCTGCTTACTTGTGATCTCTCTGTCAAATAGATAAACAAAATCTTTAAAAAATAAAAAATTTGAAAATTTAAAAAAATAAAGCTGACTTTACTGCCTCCACAAATATATCTGGTATCACTTACATGATACATTCTAATCCTCTCTTAAACACCTGAACTATAAGTCAGGTGTTTTGAGAAGGTAAGGTTATTTGTACTTCTTTGCAACACATAACACAAGTGTGTTTTGGATTTTAAGGTCAAAAACACAAGTAACTTTGTGTACATACAGTAACAGTAGTTTCTCTTTATAGTAAAACTTACGATCCATTTCTCAAGTATGTGTTTATTAGTAAAGTAATGCATTTCAAGTAAAAATTTTTTTTTGGCTTTTTTCCCTTAGCCTAGATTACACATACACAGGACTCCACTAAAAGTTGAAGTACTCATGTCCTTTCTCGCTGAACTCAGAACCTCCAAGATGTCATCCTAGATTGCAGAATTTCTTTCTAATGGAAATAAAGCTTCAGTTAGTTCCTGGCACTCGTTAGTGCTCCCGCTGAATTAGCTGGCACAGGCCTCACCGTGCAGTAGAATTTGTACAGGAAAACAGTAGACTCTAGAATAAGAGAAATCACTTGTCATGTTTTTATGTTTTAAAGAAAACCTAAATAGTCTAGGTTATTTTAATTTTAGTCTGTTTTCTAAAGTGGTTCTTGATTTGATCTCCTGATTGTTCAACAGTATTGACTTAATACATTGTTTTTGGTTTTTTTAATGGTGGGCTGTTTTACGCCTTTCAAATTAGTAGTCACTGCTTCCTATCCCTTTTTACACACACATAGCCTTCTCCCATTCTTAATCTTGCTTCCAGCCCACGCATCCCGTTTTCCTTTTATGCTCTCCTCACACTCCCCCTCATCCTGCTGCCACCACCTCAAAAAGTAGATTTTGGTCTCAAATCAAAAGGTGAGTGGACTTTCCGGAGAAGGAACTTTTTTTTTTTTCCTATTTCAACCAACCAATTCCACTGAGTAGCATTTAGGAGTTCTCCTTTCTGTCTAGTTAATTTCCTGTAATGTTTTCTTCCCTTTTGGGCCAAAAAGTATTTCATCTTTCTCTACTGGATGAACCTTAATACTCATATGCCTGTTAGTCTTTCATTGGTGGCTTTTTGTACAGTTGTCATACCATCGCTGGGTTAGATTCTTTCTTGGTTACCTCTGTGCAGCTTCAGGCCTAACTTCTGCCCACTTGTTGAAGATTGTGGGTGGTTATCAGAATAGGTTGGCAGTTCTGTGGAGGGAAATTTGTATTTCTGCCATGAGGCATCATGTGTACAGTGTATCAGCCCTCTGAGAGTCTAGCCATCTGGGCTGTTGGACTATCTGGGAATGTTGTTGAAGTGCAGGAAATAAGACTTCCACCCAGTTATTTTTTTATAGACGACAGTCAGGTGGAGGTGGTCATTCATTTGTGCTGGGGAGCCCTCAGTGTTTGGATCTGGCCATGTCCTGCAGGACCTGATGACAGCTTACCTTGCAGGGAAGGAGAGTCGCTCCCAGATAGCCCTCACGAGTGGCCCTGGAGCAGGAAGTGGTGAAGCAGATCTTCCTGATTTGGGAGGAGCCTGAGGTGGACCTCTCGTCCTGAGTCTGGAAGGTAAATTTGTTGTTACCTGTAAATTATGGTTCTGCTAGTTCATGCTATGCCAATCCAGACTTTCAGAGGTATCCCTCCTGCCAGCAAGAGAAGACAGATGACTTGGATGAAGATGGCTGTCAAGCCCTGGGTCATTTCGTCTTCCACAATTAAGAGTATTCATTTTAAACAAAAGGGCAGATATATCTGTGAAATTACCTTATTATTTCAACACATTGAGCACGTGCTATTTAGAAACTATGGTGCTCTTTTTGGTTGTTTTTGTTTCTTCATTTTTTGTTTCTTAGAGTGAACCATATGGATTGGTTTAAGAGGGCCTAGCAGAACCACAACCTTACAGGCAAGAACAAATGTCACTTTCTGCTACTTTCTCCTATACCAATCCAGACTGTAGGGACAAAAACATAATATCCCCCAATAAAGTGAATATTATCCTTATTTTTTAATAAGCCTATTGACCCTTTATTTTCTTTAATAAAATGTGACTAAAAACTATTTTCTGCAAATAATTGTTAAGGCCCAAAAAAAAAAAAAAAAAAAAAAGCTGGTGAAATTGTCCTATCTAGCTCTGAGAGGAGTGCTCTATGCCAAATTCACTTAGGAGTATGCCAACCTAACCCCCAATTTATCAGCATAACCAGGCTTCTTTCTTCTCGACAAAAAATAAACCCATTCCACAAGATTTGGCAGCCAAACAAAGAGGGGTGGATACCCTGCCTTATTGTAGCATAAATTCATCTGCATCTGTCTGCTCTAATTGGTTCATCCTCACAGAAATGAAAACATGGTCTTTATGTTAATACATCTTAGCTTAACCTACGTTATCTATCATCTTTCCAGCCTCTCCTTTTCTGATCCTATCTGCTGGCAATAGGGATGGCCCTACAGTCTAGAGTGATATAGGGGGAGATAGCAGAACCTGAAGAGTCCAGTCTTTCAATTCAAAAAGAGCAGAAAGGGGTAGTCATAACAGATGTATTGTTTTTTTGCAGAGTTCAGGGAGATAGTTACGTGGACCCTTCCAGAATCACAAATATTTGAGATAGGTCGCTGTCTCTAAGTACTTTGTTGCTTGTGCTACTTAAAGTAATAGCCATAATTTGATTCTGTCTTTGGTGCCCAGATGTACTCTAGTTCAGGATTATTTGACCTTTTCTTCCTCTCCTTCAGAAATGTCATGAACTGTTGAGAGGATAGGGGTTGAGTACTATTTTAGGCTAACCCTTCTGTTGGGTTGGCATCCACCGAAGTATGAGAAGCCTTGCATGGAAGACATTTACCCAATGTTCAAATTGGCTAGATCGTGTAACTCCTAGATGTCTTTGTTTGGTCATCTTTGAGCTCTGAAGCTGTTTTGTCTTTTCCTGATTTGTTCATATGATCAGGTCTTTGATATCCTTTTCTCTATGTTCAAGGTTCTAAATTATTTTTAACGAGGAGCTGATTGTCAGAGCCACAGAGACTGTTTAGTATTACCAGCATTCCTAAATTCACTTACTTTATTTAATTAACCGTTGCCTAAACTTCAAATAATTATAAATGGTCTCAAGTTTTAAGGATCAAAATGTAATGGAAATTGTAATTTGGGCATGTTAGACTTGGGAAAATCTCTTCATGATACTCATTTAATCAGTTTTCTGAGTCCGCATCCTAACAAGTAGTGTGAAGGCTAGTGATTATCAGTTCTAACAGTGAATGTTGTCTCTTTGTTTATAAGTAATAAATTATGTAACAGTTTGCCCCATGATATGCATCTCCAGAAACTCTTCAACTCCACTTTTTTAATAACTTTAGCTGGTGCTTTTGCCACATGTCCACTTTAACAGACTGTATTTCTGTTTTATGAATTTATCTTAATTTGAAAATACGGATAACTAAGTTTTGTTTCTCCTGTTACTGGAAACCCCATTGCTGATTGGAAGTATTTTTCTTTCTGCTCTTTGGACAGACCCTTTAAAATTAGAGGTTAAGGTAAAGTGCATTCATTAAGCATATATTTTAAAAGTAATAAGTTTATCTGCTTTGTCCTGTGAAATCTATTGAGTTTGTGATAGCTTTAACAAAAAATGCTGCTCGGGTCTTGTATTAGAACAGTATTGAATTTCAAAGCTGGCATGGATCTATTCTAATATATTTGAAATTCTGTTCATCTTAAGCTTGCCCCTCACACCGGCTTTTTCCAAATAGAATTCTGTGAAAAAGGAAATAACAACTCTATTTTTAGAGAAAAATGAATGAATTAAATGGCATTTTTAATTTAATATTTCTGTTACTGATGGGAATGCTTATTTTACAAAATGTGTTTTGGGCTTTATGTTAATAAGATGATAACTTAATAATTTTTATATGACAGGCACCTATGGGGACCTGCTGGGGTGATATCTCAGAAAATGTGAGAGTAGAAGTTCCCAATACAGACTGCAGCCTACCTACCAAAGTCTTCTGGATTGCTGGAATTGTAAAATTAGCAGGTGAAAGCACACATAATAATTTACCAGAAACTGCCAGTTATGTTTTTATTAACTTGTAAGAAAGCATATTTGTAAATTTCACAAATATTGCCAAGTAAATAAGAAATGCAGTAATAGGGTAGAGGGTAGCAAATTATTATTTTTTTTTTTTTTTTTAATAAAAAACTTGAACAGTAAATAATTTTAGTTTTGGCAGTACAAGCTCTGTCATGGTTCCTCAGCTTGACATCATATCACGAAAGCAGCCATGGCAAGACATAAATGAATAGGCATGGCTGTGTGCTAGTGACAACTTTATTTACAAGCACTGAAGTTTCAGTTTTATATGTAACTGTCATGTGTCATGAAATGTTATTCTGTGTTTGATTTTTTTTTTCAGCCATTTAAAAATGTAAGACCATTCTGAAATGCAGACTGTAAGAAACATCAGGCAGTAGGCCAGACTGTGGGCCACTATATAGTGTGCCACACCCTGGTGTAGGGAAATACTTGGAAAAGTAACAAAAATATGAGGTGCTAAGAAGAGTGATGAGGTCCGTAATACCAAAAGTAAACTAGTGTTGATAATTTCCCTCTATGTTGGTTTCTTTTTCTTCACTCCTACTGCTTTCCATGTCCCCTAGGCCTTTGCTGCCTTATTGCTTATCACATAAATGCATTAGGTATGTCCTGTGTTCGACACTGTGGGCAGGTGATATGCAGAAGTATAACACCTCGTTTATTCCATGAGCTGCCATCTGCCAAATGCTCCCTGCATTTATGACGAGGCGCTCAGTGAATGGTGCAGTAGGGCACTGTAGTCCTTCATCGGGACGCCTGGATGGGGCCTACAACCACTCAGCTAAGTTGTCCTTCAGTTAGTCAGAAGTCTGATTGCATCCTACTCTTTCTAGTCCTCTTTCCAGCCATCCTCCCCCAAACAGCCTGCTCGCTACGTACTGTAGACAAACTTGATTTACTAAAGATGATCTTGTATTTTTTTGCTCAGGCGTCTTTTTTTTTTATTTTTCCTGCTCAAGCATCTTTAATCACTTCTTTGTCCTTAAAGGATCGAGGTGGTTGGCATTTATAGTTATTGATGAGTTTCTCCATTGGTTGCTTCCCAGCAGAAATGCCATCTCTGTTCTGATAAGGCGAGTTCTCCCTCCTCCCTCACAGAGCCTATTAGCACTTCTGTGCCTTTGCACAGACATTTTACCCAATTCGGTTCCCAGCTTTTCCTTGAAATGTTCCCCCAGCTATACAAGTACTCTCTAAATGCTTGTGTTGTTCTCTGCACTGTAATTTAAAACAACATAGTCTTTTTTTTTTTTTTTTAAGATTTTTTTATTTATTTGTCAGAGACAGAGGGAGAGAGAGCGAGTGAGCACAGGCAGACAGAGAGGCAGGCAGAGGCAGAGGGAGAAGCAGGCTCTCTGCCGAGCAAGGAGCCCGATGTGGGACTCGATCCCAGGACCCTGGGATCATGACCTGAGCCGAAGGCAGCTGCTTAACCAACTGAGCCACCCAGGCGTCCCTAAAACAACATAGTCTTTCTGTCCTAGGTGTTTAAGGCAGTTATATTTAAATAGATCTAAGGATCAGTGTGTTTAATATCCAAGAATTATTTACACCTCCCATCTCCAGTTTTACATTTCTGTTTTATCTAATTATATCATGTATCATTTTTAAGCCACTTTAATGACATTTTAGAATTGAGCCTGATGTTAATCATGAACTAGAACTCAAGAACAGTTGTCAAACTCATAATTTAGTCCATGAATTACTGAATTTTAAAACTTACGGTTTTAATGCTGTAAATTTTCATCATAGCTTTTAACACATGAAAATGCTGACTGAACTTAGCTCCCTGCCCAAAATATAAATTTGTTGGGCCTTTTTTATTCCCCTGAAGGCCTTAAATAAAATTGAAATCTGTTACCAACAGAAGGTTTATTATAAACAGGATATATCATACACTTTTTGTTCTTTCTAAGAAGGCTTCCCGTTTGCTTAGTATGTACGGTCTTTAAGTCCTTTCATATACATTTATTTGTGTTTTTTGAACTTTTTTTACCTAGCATTTTCACATTTTATTTCCAAATAAATAGGACAGAAAAAATTAGGCGCTTGAGGTAGCCACAACCAAATTGCCAAATTACCCAAAATATTTATTCATCTAAGCAAAGCAGTTTCTTTTTTTTTTTTTTAATTAAAGGTGTGTGTATGTGAGAGAGAGAGAGACAGAAAGATAAAGAGCACAAGTAGGCAGGGAGACAGGGAGAAGGAGACTTCTCTGCTAAGCAGGGAGCCCGATGCAGGACTCAATCCCAGGACCTGGCATCGCAACTCGAGCCAAAGGCAGCCGCCCAACAGAGTGAGCCACCCAGGCACCCCAACCAAGCAGTTTCTTTGAGATGTTACTTTACCTGGATTTCTGTGACTTACCATAACCTTCTTTCTTTTATTTTCAAAACTACACATTCTAGTAGGACTTTACCACCCCCATTTCCACTAAGAATTTCTTTTCTAGAATTTAAGAAACTCTGGGTAAAATTAAAATACATTAAAAGGGAGGAATCCGAGCTCTAAAAACAGTTAAACTAATGACATTACACAAATAGCTCTCAAAGTTTGATCAGTACACCAGTAGCAGCGGCTTCTCCTGGGGACTGGTTAGCAGGGCCTGTTCTCACTCGGCCCCCAGCTCTATGGAGTGTCAGAGTTTGGGGATGGGCAGCCATCTGTCTGCTCACACACCCTGCACGGGGTTCTGCTGCAGGTACAGCTAACATCTGACACCCACTGCCAGCAGCTAGGTCGTGTTCTGTTTCATCGCATTTTCTTATTATGTGGTGATTGGTTTGTTGGTTTCAGGTTACAATGCCCTTTTAAGATATGAAGGATTTGAAAATGACCCTGGGCTGGACTTCTGGTGCAATGTCTGTGGCTCTGACATCCATCCAGTTGGCTGGTGTGCAGCCAGTGGAAAGCCTCTTGTCCCTCCTAGAAGTAAGTGGCCTCTTGACCCCTACTGTAATTGAATATTTGTACTTCAATAGTACACACATAGTAATATTCAAGGGATATCAAAATTACGATAATACTTTTTGGTTTCACATCTTATATGCTCGCAAGATATACTTGTGGTTTTTCTGTTTGTTTTTTGGGTTTTTTTGTTACTCTTCTACAGAACCTTAATACTCTGAATACAGGGGAAATTGTTGTGGTTTGAAAAAATAGTTTATGAAGGAATTCTGCTCTTTGCTAAAGTGTAACTGGTTATTTCTTTTGTTTTAGCTATTCAGCATAAGTATACAAACTGGAAAGCTTTTCTAGTGAAACGACTTACTGGTGCCAAAACACTTCCTCCTGATTTCTCACAGAAGGTAAAGACAGGATCTTAGAAAGGACTGAAGTGTCAATTGAGAGCTCTAAAAAAGGAATAGCCTGAAGTTTTTTTAAGGAATTATTTTAATTTAGTGAGCCAGATGATCTAGCTAAATGTCGAGTGCACTCAGTATTTTTAATGGTACAATATTGAGATTATCTGTAGACCTTTGTCATGAATTCTGAACAGTCTTTGTTTGCTTTTGTTTAAGGTTTCAGAGAGTATGCAGTATCCTTTCAAACCTTGCATGAGAGTAGAAGTGGTTGACAAGAGGCATTTGTGTCGCACGCGAGTGGCAGTGGTGGAAAGTGTAATTGGAGGAAGATTAAGACTAGTGTATGAAGAGAGTGAAGATAGAACAGATGACTTCTGGTGCCATATGCACAGCCCGTTAATCCATCATATCGGTTGGTCTCGAAGCATAGGCCATCGATTCAAAAGATCTGGTAAGCACCTGTCACAGGACCACCTGTTGAAAACACCATTGAGGCTAAATTGTACTACCTGGTTATTTTTTCTCTACAGAATAGCAGAGATCAGAAATAGCATTCTAGTTGTCTGGGCTGCTCATTCTGCCTTAATTAGGGAAGGTTCACACCAGAATAGGAGTGTCCTGACTCCTTTATATTCCTTCCACTTGTTCTCAGTTCAAATATAATGCACTTCTGGTCACAACTACACTTGTTGTCTTAACACTTTTCCTAGCCAGCCCATTTGAAAGATCTAAAGGTAGCCTTTCCCTTTGCATTCAGTTCTAATCAAAAGAACAAGATTAAATGTGGTTAGACTTAATACTAAACACATTAAAGCATACCTCCAAAGTTGTGATTCCCTAACTAGGGAATTACCAGCATTCTGACTGGCTGAATGTATTTAATAGCACATGTACTCTGAAGAGAGAAAGACTATTAGAAGATATTTTTCACCATAAATGTAGAAGGCATGTATTTCTGCCATGTTTTAGAGTATACATACCTTGTGAGTTTGAAACCTTCAAAGAAACGTGGTTTTTGGTCTTCTCACAAATGCTGACAGATTAGTATGTAACTTTTCCTTGTAGATATTACAAAGAAACAGGATGGACATTTTGATACACCACCACATTTATTTGCTAAGGTAAGAAGTTTTTATAAGAACCCTCATTTGTAAATTAGGTTTGAAAGAGGGTTGTGGGTTTTTTCCTAACATTATGGAAATCACAATTACATTTGTTCACGTAAAAGGAATTAAGACCTTGTGATCCATAGGTGTCACAACTATTGATTATAGTTTTTCTTAAATTCTGTCTATTTGCCTGAGTTCTCTCTATTCTCGAACGGAAGTTTGAGTTATAATATTAGGTAGGTAGGAGAAGGCATTTGGTATTTTCATCTGATAAGTGTTTTCAAATTGGTAATATTTTCATTGTTAGAATGATAATATTTGTAACGGTGGCTGTGCTTTCATGTAATTCTTTAGGTAAAAGAAGTAGACCAGAGTGGGGAATGGTTCAAGGAAGGAATGAAATTGGAAGCTATAGACCCATTAAATCTTTCCACAATATGTGTCGCGACTATTAGAAAGGTAAGACTATAGGTTTACAAATTCAGAAATGCAACTGTAAGAATTGGGTTTAAGGTAATAGGAGAAGGAGGCCCTTAACATATTCATTTGATTCCGGTACCTGGGTGGCTCAGTTGGTTAAAGCCTCTGCCCCAGGGTCCTGGGATAGAGCACTGCATCGGGCTCTCTGCCCAGCAGGGAGCCTGCTTTCCTCCCTCTCTCTCTGCCTGCCTCTCTGCTTACTTGTGATCTCTGTCTGTCATATAAATAAACAAAATCTTTAAAAAAAAAAAATACTCATTCTGACATAAAAGTATGTATCTTGATCTTCACCAGGGGGAAGGATACTAGTAAAATAAATTTCAGTTTTCATATCAGTGTTTTTTATAGCTTGTCAAGATTTTCATCTTGAGTCTGCTGCCTTTATTTATGGAGCTGTATATCCTGAGTTAGAGAATATTTGAGTTACTTCCTGGTCAAAGCTAATCTAATACAGAATTGTAACAAGGCCAAGTTTATCTTCAGCTTCCTGGTTTTTTTCCTTTTGTGCCTTTTTTCTTCTTTTGATAATACTTTATTTCTTCCTTTGTTCCTCTCTCCTGAAGCTTTGTTTATGAAAGGTTCTAGAAGAGTTGTTCTTGGGGTGCCTGGGTGGTTGTGTCATTAGGTGTCTGCCTTCAGCTTGGGTCATGATCCTAGGGTCCTGGGATCTAGCCCCACGTCGAGCTTCCTCCTGGGTGGGAAGCCTGCTTCTCCCTCTCCCACTTCCCCTGCTTGTGTTCCTGCCCTCACTGTCTCTCTCTCTGCCAAATAAGTAAATAAAATATTTTTAAAAAAGAAGACGACTGGTTCTCAATTCAAGTAAGCATAAGAATATGAATACCCTGGGAAACTTAAAAACAAATAAAAGTGACTAGACCTTTTAAGTGCCTACTCATCCCTGTTCTGATTTCATCGGTCTGCTGGGGGGCCCTAGATTTGACTTTTCTTTTTTTTTTTTGAGTCCTCAGGTAATTGTCCATTACAGCCATGGTTAAGAAGCACCAATCAGAATCTGCTTATATAAGAGTATAGCTAGAATTGTTATTTGCATTTCAACCCAATTTAAAGCCTTGAGCCAAAAGAACTAAAAACAGTAATGATTGCTGCCATGTCGCAGGCTCAAGATCACACAGCTAGAGGAGACCTGTTCCAAGCTTTTGTTCTTCTCTTTACCTGACTAGTGATCAGAATCACCCAGTATTATTTAGAACAGATCTCTGGGGCACCTGGGTGGCTCAGTTGGTTAAGTATCCAACTCATGGTTTCAGACCATGGTCTCAAGGTCATGAGATTCAGAGATCATGATCTCTGGGTCACATCAGGCCCCATGCTCAGCATGGAACCTGCTTGAGGTTCTTGGCCTCTGCCCCGCGCCCACACGCATGCACTCTCACTCTCAAAATCTTTTTTAAAAAAAGATTACCTTTAAAAATAAATAAATATATAAATAAATAAATAATAGATTTCCATGACCTACTCCAGACTACTCAGTCAGAATCACAAGAAGTATTACACACAATAATGTATTTGTTTAAAAAAGATACAGTTCTTGGGGCGCCTGGGTGGCTCAGTGGGTTAAGCCTCTGCCTTCGGCTCAGGTCATGATCCCAGGGTCCTGGGATCGAGCCCCGCAGCGGGCTCTCTGCTCAGCAGGGAGCCTGCCTCCACCTCTGTCTCTGCCTCCTCTCTGCCCACTTGTGATCTCTGTCTGCCAAATAAATAAATAAAATCTTTAAAAAAAAAAAAAAAATACAGTTCTCTAGGTGATTCTGTTAGTCAGGTTTGGGACCCAGTGCCACTGTACCATGCTCTGTTGCGTGAAATGAGAATGAAGTCTCCAATGAGTATAGCATCAGACTTCACTCAGGAATTGCTTAGTTAATACTCGGTGTGCTAGGTTTGGTCTGGACTCTAAAAAGCTTACAGTCTTGTAAAATAAGGTAAGATACATGAAGAGAAGTTTGTTTGAGGATCTACTCTGACTTAAGAAAGGTACACAGTACTGATGGAATTCAAATAAAGGAGAGATCACATAGTCTCAGAGGAATCAGGGAAAGCTCTATAGAAGAGGTGAAAACATCACCTTGAGCGTTGGGAAAAACAGCCCTGCAGAGATGCAGGGAGGAAACCGTTGTGGAAAGAGGATGTGCCCAAAAGCATCAAGATAGGAAAGCACAGGCTGGGTTTGGAAGAGACAGGTCATTCACACGGTACACATCAAACGAGTTGCACTGAGGTGCGCCTGGGTGGATGAGTAGGTTAAGCATCCGACTCGATTCTGGCTCAGGTCGTGATCCTCAGGATCATGAGATCGAGGCTCATGTTGGGCTCCACAAGCGGAGCCTGCTTAAGATTCTCCCTTTCCCTCTGTTCCTCCCCTCCCCTGTGAACGTGCTGCTCTGCCTGCCCCCTCCCCCAAAAATACAGGTTGTGCTGAGTATTCCGGCCAAAGCTTCTGTTTCATAAGGAACAGAAACCCACTCAAGTTAGCTTTAGGAAAGTTACCCTGAGGCCAGGGCAGTCTCATAGACATGCAAGAATGCAGGATGAGAACGGGAAAGCTGTAAACCCAGTGCAATTCTCTCCACCTCTCAGGGCCTCTGTCCCACCTCTTCTCTGCTCTTTCACTTTTGTGGGTGGCTTCTGCCCACTCAGTCTCCTTGTGTGGCTGCTGGCTCCACTCCCTGGGACGGGCTTCCAGCTCCAGCTCCAGCCCATGACTTGACAGCAGTTTGATCCTAATCCCCAGAGAGAGTCTAGCTGAGCCCAGCCTCTGGCTTGGTCCTCTAAGGTTAGATACTAGTCCCCACTCTGGTCAGCTGTAGTTAGAAAACGGGAAAGGAATCCTATGGGAGTGAGGGTAGATCTTTCCAAAGGTGTAGGCAAGGTTGTTAAACTCAAAGAGGAAGTTCACTGGGTACATATCCAACATAGTAGAAACAACTAAGAAAAAGGGCACTTTGGGATAGAAACTAAAAGATAATATGGAACCAGGAGAGGCAGGCTTTGTTTTGGTTTTTCTTTTTTTTAAGATTTTATTTATTTATTTGAGAGAGGGATAGACATGAGCTGGCAGGGGAGCGGGGGTGCCATGGCCTTGGGAGACAGAGAAGAAGGCTCTGCATTGAACAGGGAGCTCAGTGCAGGGCTCGATCCCAGGATGCTGGGATCATGACCTGAGCTGAAGGCAGACACTTAAGCAACTGAACCACCCAGGCACCCAGTCATGCAGGCTTTGAATATGTGGTCAGGCCCTCTGAGCTTTCTCTGTTGAACAGCTCTGTTGGAAGAGCTTCCTGATGTGAACAGAGATCATACCAATGAAATGTTAAGCTGTGTAAGACGGGAACTGGCAAAGAGGAAGGCTGAAAGCAGTTCTCATACCATGTAGTGGAAAGAGAGTTGATGGCACAGATAGAAGAACTAACTTTAGGAGGAGTCATGGGACCTGGTGCTTGCTCACCTTTAAAGCTGGCTTTGACACCCTGCATGGACTCTCAGAGGGTGTGTTTAGCACACAGGGAAAAGGCGGGACTAAGACACTGCAAGGGACACAAACTTCCAGCAGACCTGGAGAGGAGTTGTAGGCGTGGAGGTTGATTACTGAAACAATGTGTGTAGGTGACATCGCCAAAACAGAAAAGGTCCAAGATCAGAAATGTAAGGGTTGGAGGTAAAAGGACACCACCAACAGGAACAGGTAGTAGACTGTAATATAATGTGAGTCTGGGAGAAAACGTTTCAGAAAGTTGAGAGTAGTCAGCAGGTGTAGGAATACTTCAGGGACACTGAGGTTTGAGGAGGGTGCGAGTTGGAGGAAAGGTACTTGGTCACCCTCTGGTCAGACTTGGTCACTGGTGATTTTAGCATTTTAGTAGGATCAGGACAGATCAGACTGCAAAGACACATAGTATATACCTGCAAGTGGGTATCTAGGTGAAGTGTCTAGGAGTTCATCTTACTATTCTTGTACCTTTTCCATGTTTCAAAACAAAGTATCTTTAATAGCTTAAGTGTAATGGAAATTGGAAGACATTAGAAGATAAGAAATAGTGTTTTTGGAGCAAAGTACCAGCAGTAATAGGACAAGATGGAAAAGTTTGTCTTGCGGTGTAGGATACCACGTCTTAAAAGAGAGGTGCAAAAAAAGGAATATGGGAACCCTTGCACAGAGTGACCTTAGTTTCTGTTAGAAAGGAACATGGGTGTGTGTAGCATAAGAGAGTTAAAGCAGAGGCTTGACGAAGCTGGAAAAGGTTTGGGAAAACTCCTCTGTGTGGTAAATCAGGAGAAAGAAGTAAAGTTAAGATGAATGGGACCTCAAAGCTCACCGAGACAGGACAGTTAAATTGGAGACGAACACTCAGCCCTGTTTCATGGGGCCACAGAAGCCAGCACTTTAGCCACTGGCAAAGGCACAATTTGTCCTAGACCTCTTAAGTCACTTCTGTGTAACCCTGCTTTTGTTCTGGTACATACTGCAATCTACAGAGGTTTTTCATTATCATTTCAGTTAGTTAAATATTTCAGTGAAGAAGCGTTTTTCACTTTGAAGAGACCATTATGTAATAGATTTTCCTTTCTTTTAGAATGTCAGTTTAAAGGGTTGCTTTTATAATAGTAGTACCTAATTTCACATACTTGGAATTCTCTTAATTTGAAAGGTGCTGGCTGATGGATTCCTGATGATTGGGATCGATGGCTCAGAAGCAGCAGATGGATCTGACTGGTTCTGTTATCATGCAACCTCCCCTTCTATTTTCCCTGTTGGTTTCTGTGAAATTAACATGATTGAACTTACTCCACCTAGAGGTACTTCATCCTAATATGTACACTGGGTCTTCATCCTTGCCTTCTTTTTACATGGTATCTACTGACATCATTTAACCCAGCCCTGGATTTGGTGCTGTGTGAACCTATGATACGTGCATATATGTAGATAAACGTGCATATACACAAGAGGTGTGGGGTGCTCTGAAAATATAAAGCACTGTATTCTAGCTAGCTTTCATAAATTATATTAGTTTGAATTTTTCCTAAACATCTATACATTTTATAATATGAATTGGTATTCTCCAAGCCCTATTGAGATGATGAGATAGGTAATTGCACACATAAACTTTTGTTAAAAATAGCTACAGGCTAAAGCCTTTGAGGGAAAGCAAGTTTCCATCTTTAGAGTATCATGTGACTAAAAAAAAAGAGGCATACCCTTAAATATCTCTCAAGGCTTAACCAGTGTCTTTCCTAATTTCAGTATCAGAGCCTTGGGTTTTTCTCTTAAGAAAAGAAGGGGGGGGGACTAAAACAGGTCTGTAAAAATAGTATTTCCCCAACCAATTTTCTTTCTTGGAAAGACAGAAAAGTATCACTGTGAAGGATGAAATGTTAGATTGTCCTAAGTCTAGGATTTTAAATGCAAAATTCTGGAACTCTTGTGGACAGGAGAGAGACACTTTTGAATTAGGTGAGAAGGTGTACCTATGTCTGTCTAGAAACAAAAGAAAATCCTTATAACATGGAGGAATGGTTGCATTTGAATATATTAGAGCAAGAGTTTATTATATAATCTAAAATCTGAGCTCCCTGTATACTAAGTTAACTTTATATCTACATTTTAATCTTTCGCTAATTTTAAATGAACTGCTAGTTAAATGAGGTGTGTTTTTCAGGTTACACAAAACTTCCTTTTAAATGGTTTGACTACCTCAGGGAAACTGGCTCCATTGCAGCACCAGTAAAACTATTTAATAAGGTAAGTTGAAATAATGGCATAATAATTATGTGGAGTTTTTTTGATGCCTCGCAAATGCAAATCACTGTTGATCAAAGAGTCTTTGATTAACAAATATACAGTAATAAAACAATATATTTTCTTTACCTAGGATATGAAGCTCATTTTCAAAGTTGGCTTCATTTTTAATCCGAGTAAAATAGAAATGAATACGTTTTCCAACTAGTTTCTTATGTAACTTCACCTTCATGTGTTTTATTTTTTAATTTTTTAATTTTTTTATTAACATATAATGGATTATTCACCTTCATATGTTTTAATAATTAAAGAATTTTTTAGGGTTTTTTTGTTTATTTAAATTGGGTTATTTGGTTACGTTGCTTTTTTTTTACCCCCCTCTTTCTTGGTGATAGTGGACTCGTGCTGCCTTCTTTTCACCAGTGGTAATGCTTTGCTTCTTCTATGTCAGGATGTTCCAAATCACGGATTTCGTGTAGGAATGAAATTAGAAGCAGTAGATCTCATGGAGCCACGGTTAATATGTGTAGCCACAGTAACTCGAATTATTCATCGTCTCTTGAGGATACACTTTGACGGATGGGAAGAAGAGTACGATCAGTGGGTAGACTGTGAGTCCCCTGACCTCTATCCTGTAGGGTGGTGTCAGTTAACTGGATATCAGCTACAGCCTCCGGCTTCACAGTGTAAGTTGGTATACAGAAAAGGTGTCCTTTTGTAAAAATCAGCAATTCTCCAGAGGACTGTTTCACATAAGTCATCTTGTGAGCTCACAGGACAAGAATATACCTTTGTCTGATTGGTTGCCAGGTAAGATCTTAAGACGGAACAACGCTATCACTCAGACCATGGGTACCACCGCAGTGTGAACCCAGTAACCAGTTACATAATGACTCTAGACAGAAACACCAGAGTAAGAGCAGCCGCCCAATGCAGCTGGACTTGTGTTAACGAGTTTGAAATGATAGGCTACAGTGTATTTTACAAAATAAGTGCTTACTGAATCAGTAATGGAATCTGTCTGGTATCATGGGTTTTACAGGAACACGCACCCTTATTTTCTAAGCATCATGTACTTTTATAAGCATAATGGTTTTGGTAAAGATAATTCGTCTAAGTTGTATCTAGAGATGTGAGCTCGGAGTGCTTATCTGGTACCAATTTTCCTTTTTATTTTTCAGCGTCAAGAGAAAGCCAATCAGGTTCTTCAAAACAGAAGAAAAAGGCTAAGTCCCAGCAATACAAAGGACATAAGAAAAGTGGGTCACCACATGGTGTTTATATACATTTCCTAAGCTGTTAACCAGTTGGGGTCACAGCATTCTCACACAGAAACTAACATCCCTTGTGAGAGCCAGTGACTGTGCATTATGTATTTTGCTTAAAGGTGCAGTATGCCATAAAAGGCAAACCTCAGTAATGAGAAACACTTCTATTTTAGTGGGCAGGAAAAATGATCACCGTAATATTTTAAAACATGTATGGTGAAGAAGAGAGCACAAATAGTTCTCGAAATAATATGTAAACCTACTGAAAATTAATTTTTTTAATCTTTTTTGTAAAACTTTAAAAAGGGAAGCACTTGATATCTACAGTGACTTAGAGCCTAAGAAGCCCATCCTTACAAATCAAAACTCTCCTTCTAGAATAAGATTTTATAAGAAATTCAAGTTGGTGGCTAGCAAAGGCCTAAAAATTTTTTTCTAAATATGCTTTCTGTATTATTTTTTACCTTCCAATGAGTGGTTATTGGCATTAATAGTCAAATTAATATAGACTATATTGATAGCCCTTAATTTTTACTCTTTTAACATCTTTTCTCCCCCCACATAGGAAGCCACAGGTTTTTCTCTTCATGACACTCCTCATGGACTGTTTCATTCTGAGATAAGATTATTTTTATATAAAGATACTTTCAAAAGCAAAGAGTACATTTAAGGGTTAAAACTAAAACATATTTTTCCAGCTGACTTTCCATATGTTCAGATAAGTTTTAATCTGTCTCATTAACCACCAAGAGACTGAGCAGCATAAAGAATGAAACATGCCCTTACTTTCTGATTACAGACACTTGTTTTATAGTTGCTGTTTTTTTTTCCCACTGGGGGACAAAAAATTTCTACCAGCCACTACCATGGTGCTCTCGTGTCCTTCCAGCATGAAATTATGTCCGCCTCAACACTGATAACCTCCAGGCCTTTCTCTCACTCTTTCTTTTATATCAGAGATATAGGCCTCCCGTTTGTCCAGTTGCTTTTCCCACTAGCTGCTTGTCAGGTTCGATACTCATCTGAAAGAACTCTAGAGAACATTGCCAGGCAGGCAGATCGAAGCAATCCCCATGCCTCCGGAAACAAGGAGGAAGAATTCACATGGAGACTTTGTCAGTGGACTAACCGTAGCACGCATGGTCACTGAGCTTTCTATGAGGTTGGATAGCACAGGCTGTGTTAGCCTGCCTTTTCACTTTCTGTTGGGCAAGACCGAGATTCAGAATTTTCTTTCCAAGATGTTGAATTAAGAACATTTATTATTACATGACATATTTTTTAGAAATAATTTCTGAGCATTGAGTACACATGCCTCCCTTACATTCACATGTCTCCCTCGGTGTGACTTTTGTGGATTTGTTTCCACCTTAAGGGGTTTAACGATTTTGAATTAATTGGGCCAGGGACATGGGAAGAAGTACGAAACTAAAGAAATGATAGTATCAATATGCCAGTTTATAGGGACATTTAATGGTACCACATTTCTTGATAAGCTGGGAAAATGAATTTATGTGTAAATATACCGTGTTCTTTAACTGTAATGTTTTGTAAGGGCTCTTAATATTATGGCATCATCTCGTGCCTTTAAATCGTCATTTGGGCATAGGAAGGAAAAGGACAGTAAGCCCACAGTCCCTTATTAGAAACCCTTGGGACCAGATGTGTTTTGGAATTCAGAATTCTTCAGATTTCAGGAAAGTACAGCGTAGCATATATTACATAACACCCCTTCCAGACTCTGGCACATTTTCTGGAAGTAAAATATATGTAAATGTTTACATTAAATGAGCCAAATAAAGATTAAAAAGAGTATCACCAAGTGAGGTCTGGTTTTGTTGCCAGAGTTTTATAGGAAAACTGAATTTTGGAATTGAGGTTAAGGAATTCCAGTGCCATATGAGTGAAGAAGCAGCGGTCTTCATTGTAACTCCCTGTTTCCTTTATTGTTTTTGTATAGCTCACCAGGTAGTTCATTAGACATTTTTCCTGCAAAACTTGACTTGTCCAAATAGGAAAGAATTTGGGGTCCATAAATGTAATTTAACCATTGCATGCAGTATCATTAGCAGATCAGCCACAGACTCTTCTCTTTTTAAGTTTGCTTACAGATTATTGTATTCGGGCTCTTTGGTTTCATCTTCTGGCTCCTCAGTCTTTTTGTACTCAAAATCATCCATTGGTGTGTTCTTTGGTAGTGTTGCTTTTTGTTTGGTTGTTTTGCGTTTTGTTTTGTTTTGTTTTAGCAGAAATAGTTGATTGGCTTCATTGTTCTAGCTTGTTTTGCAGTGATCTGTGTTCATGCTACAAAGGGATAATCATTGACCAGTGCTCTTAAATAACGATCGTGTTCTGCCAAGAGAATCAGATAGACAGTTGCGTGCGTGTGTCTGTCCAATATGAAAAGCCTTATTTTTTTCAAGGTTTGGTAATTCTAGAGCTGGAAACCCAGCACACTAATTTCTGAACCATCTTTAGGGGACTGTTAGAAGCAGTAGAGAGCTGGAGATCCTCCTTGGAGTTTTACCTCTGAGTGTGTCATACATTAGGAAAAGTCTAAATGATTTGCTGCATGTGATTTTGGTTCGGCAGTTGAGAGTTGAATGTATACTCACACCTGGCTTTAGTCTCCAGACCATTTTACAGAAGAATACTGTCTGACTTAGATTTATCTTTTAGTCCTGATTTTGTGAAGCATAATTTCTGATTGCTCTTGCTTTGATCGCTCATATACTCTGGAAGAAAACAGATACAATTTATAGTCCCAGAGGTATGTAAGTATCCTTCAGCTTTCAGCCTGACTAACGCAATATGTTGGCTCAGTATTTGCAAAGTTTAGAATATTTTTTGCTGGTGAAAGCATTGTATAAATCTTCAAAGGCTTATATTTGCTTATGAAACTATGACCAAAAGGTGTTTCAAAAGAAATTAGATTGCTTAAGTACTTGCAGGCAACAAGCTTTAAATTTTAGAAATGCTTTTCAGAGTAAGAATTGTGTTTTCTAAAAGACTGGATTGTAATCCGAAAGGTAGGAGAGCACATTTCATATCAGTAAATCCTGCCACCTAGATAATACATTGATTCAGCCATTCAATTCTCCCCAAAAGCCAATCCTTTCACCTTATATGGCATTGAAATGCTACCCAACAAGTGGGGTTTTAAAACTTTCTCTCTCTCTTATTGGATTTTCAGCCTCCTTCAAGGTAAAATTTTCTTGAAGGAAGTTAGCCTGCTATTCTCTACACCGAATGTTCTAGGTGGTTCATTTTGCTTTGTTGTATTTTATTTCATTTTATTTTTTTAAGATTATGTTTTTAAGTAAAAAAACTTAAACTGCGAGTTCGGCCCCACATGCGGCCTGAACTCACAGCCCCGAGGTCAAGAGTCGTAGTGTGCTCCACGGACTGTACCAGCCAGGTGCCCCACTTCGTTGTATTTTAAGTTGATGTTAAGAGTCGGGAGCCAGGATCCCCAGGCTCTCAGAGACCAGAAGTAATCTCCCCCATCACTCACCCTGAGCATACACCCCCACAGGTACACACCCTCACAGTCCTTGTTTCCAGAAATACAGACCTTGCATAGTCGGTTCTCTTTCCAGAGTATCCTATGCAACACAGTCTTTCCTAGTTATAATGCACTTTTCTTACCACACATGTAAGTAAAAGCTTACTTTAGTTTGACTTGATATTTAGAGAGGAAGATGCCAGTTGGGAAGAAGCCTGTCAGTTTGTCGAGCCTGCCCATGACAGGTGGGGTGCGGAGGAGCTTCTCTGGTGACGAAGAGTTGACTCCTCCTCCATATCGAACCCTTCCAGCACAGACAGCCCCAGAGGCCTTCCCACCTCCCAGCACTAGCCGAGAGTTCAGTCCCAGCCTCAAAACAGGTAATAGTCCCCTCCGCACCACAGGTACTACAGGGGTTGAAAGTCTGGGCAGGGCGGTGGGAGACAAAGCATGGTCCGGCATGACAGATGCTGACTCATTAAATTTTTCTTTTTTTTTTTTTTCTTTTTTTTTTTTTTTTTTCAACTAAAAACTTCATCTTCACTAGTCCTTGGGAGTCACTTCACTGAAGTTGAATCATCAGGGAGGGATTTTTATTTTCTTTTAAACCACTTCTTGAGCCTCACATGAAGGTAAAGCTCATCGTTTCAGTTGGTGGAATTGTGAGACAACTTGTACTGTTCCATGGTTTCATTAAAATAGTTGAACATTTTCCATTGCAGAATTCTATGTGGTGTGACCTGGGGGAGAAGGACACCATGAGGGATCAGCCTGATTAATCAGACTCAAAGATGAGGCTTTTTGTCTCTCACTCACTAGGAAGGATGTGTTTTGTGTTCCTGTGGAATTTGGGGTCTGGTGGTAACACTGTGACCGCCACTAGTTGAATAACATGAACTTGGACCTAAATTCTTGTATAATTTTGGTGTTGAATTTGAGTAAAATTTATTCCCATAACTTTATGTTTCTGTATTTACACCGATTCAGTAAGTGACATTTAATTTGAATTTAATTGATCTGGCCAAGCTAGTACATTGTAAGGAAAACTGCAAAAGGTTTAGCCCTTCGTAGTTGTTGAGAGCAAATGTGTTTATCATAGAGTGCCTGAGAGGCTTCACTTGCTTGTGATGAACTTCAGGAGTGAGTCGGGAGAGACGGCTTCGTTGCCTGAGTCCTACAGGCCTTGGCATGTGTTCTGCTGTATCCTACCTGTTGCTACACCGTGGTTTTATTCAGTCAACGGTCTTCACAATGTTTGTGTGTTGGAAACCCTGATGGGACTTGATACCTAGCTCTGTTTTCTTCTTCTTCCTCTGTTTGATAATGCCTTTATGTCTGAAGTTTTTTGGGGTTTTGGCTTTTGTGGGGTGTTTTTGGCTTTTTTTTGTGGGTGTGGATTTTGGTTTTGTTTTATTTTGTGGGAGGAGGTGGGGGGGGGGGGGCTTTTGCCTTTTGTTGTTTAGCTTTTGCCTCCCTACCAGTGTATTGGGTCATCTTCATCCTTCCTAGTCTGTCTCTCTGAAGATCACTCTGATATCCTTACATCTAGAGGAAATTACTATGCCTTTTTTGTATTTAAAAAAATAGACTAGGACTGCAAACTTAAGTTTATCTGCTCCTCAGTGGAAAAACGTTCAAAGTCTAAAGAACATTTCAGTTTCTCTTGTTTGTCTCTCTGACTTTGTTTTTGTACTTGTTATTTATGACATATTCTTCTTTAACATAAGTCATTAACTATAGATATTGTGAGCTCTGAATATGTTTGAATTTTTATTGGGTGTTAGGTGTTTTCTTTAAGCATTGGACTAACTTATGTGTGTGTCAGGTTCTGTGAGAGGTTACTGATTCATGTAAAATAGAACTTCTAGGATTAGCAAGACCCTAGAACTCAGAGTAGACGCGTGGGATGGAAACCAGGGGGTCTCCTACTTGATGCCCTTCTTCCACCAATGTCTGTAGTGCCACCTCAGCTGGGGGCACATCTCTTGGGACATGGTGTGATCTTTCTCTGCTGAAAGTGTGTGGGGACTACATTCCCTGTCTTAATTACCTGAAAGCTGTAGTTTGATTAGCTACTGAGACTTTATTATTTCTGGACTATCCTAGCTAGGAAAATATGATTTCCATTAGCTTATCTCTTGAGATGTTAGTGAGTAGAGCCCACAAAGTGACTTCCTTTTAAAAAATGGCACTCGGGAGATGCACTTGCGTAGAAGTTGGCATCTGGCCACAGGGTCTATTTTATTTCATCCATCATTCATTGAGAATAAGGCCTGGAAAAGAGAAATGATTAGCCTGAAGACACCAGACAGGCTTTATTTTAGGTTCCATGAAAACAGTGAAACTTTGCATGAAAGCATTCTACATCTGAGTGAACGGTTTCACCTTTATCTTAAGTTACTTTATTTTAAGCACATTGTTTCCATATTTTAACATGTATAGAAGCATAATCCAGAAATTCATTGTTAATAGTAAATGCAAATAGCTTCAGAACTGTTTAGAATCTCAGCTTACCTTTCTTACATTTCAAAAAAACAAAAAACAAAGTAACATCGGTTTGAATGGAACGCGTTTGGTCTTGAAGCACCCAAGTTCTTTTCTCATTCATGTAGCCATCTGACCATCCTATAATAAGATACTGTTTCAACCAACCTTTTATCGTGGGTACTGCACCTTTAATGAACTTGGGGTTTTTCTTTCCTATGTATTTATTTTCACAGCATTGTTCAAATGTCCTTAACAATTAATGTGTGTTGGTTAGATTTAAAAGATAACTAGTATATACTTGATACTCTCCATAAAAGTATTTTTAATTTTTTTTTTTACAAAGAAAAGAACTACACAGTCTTGTTTGCTTTGAGTTTCAGCAGTCTGATTCGTGTTTGTTTTGTTGTTATTCTAGGCATAGTGTATTCACTTTTCTGTCTTTGGGCTATGAATTTTCTTAACACCATTACCAAAACAAGTACCAAAGTAAAATGAAATGAATTGACATCTCTCAAAAGAGTATTATTTAAATTATTGAGTAAGGTGTCAAAGACCTTAAGATTTCTTTTTAAAGTAACCTCTACAGCCACTGTGGGGCTTGAACTCACAACACTGAGATCAAGAGTCGCATGTTCTGCGGACTGAGCCGGCCAGGCACCCAGGAACCAGTATTTTTGGAACTAACCTTTTATAACTAAGATTAGGACGGAAAACATTTTTCTATGACTATACTGTTTAACTCTAAAAGTGTAACCATTTTAGGGCACCTGGGGGGCTCAGTTGGTCAAGTGTCTGCCTTTGGCTCAGGTCATGATCCCAGGGTCCTGGGATGGAGTCCCACATCAGGCTCCCTGCTCTGCAGTGGGTCTTCTTCTCCCTCTCCCCCTCGCTGGTGGGTACATGAGCCGCGCTCTCACTCTTTCTCGGAAAAATAAGTAAAATCTTTAAAAATAAGAAAGTAAAATTGTAACCATTTTAATATGGTTCCACATGGTGACACTGTCTAGTTAGTACTTCATGAAAACTTAGCTCACTATTTATCTAAATACTCTGAGTCCTAATTCTTCTCATAAATTGAACTTTTTTCTATATAAGCAGTTCCCAGTTTACATCCCGTGTATGTGCTCATCCCGTCTTTCCAATCACAATGGAAAGATCCACAGTGGAAGAAACAAGAAGTCTGCACTTTTTATTTGGAGCTCGTGCCTGCAGGCAGCAGATGGGTGCTCTCAGGGAGCATGAGCTCACCAGCACGAGCGGGGGCCACACGCAGTGCATCCACATCTGTGCCACATCTGTGGCAGGCACCGTGGCAGAGGGAGGCTCGGGCTGCCCAGCTACAGAGCACAGCAGCCAGAGAGTTCCCACCGATCGCAGCCCCTGGAGATGGCTGGCCTCCCTGTGCCAAGTCTGCCTGCTTTCCCAGGTCTTAGGTGAAACCTCTTGTCTCAGAGCAGTCAGTCCAATTCAAAAGAACCATGGGACACAGGCCAGGGAGCAGGAAGGACACAGTTTGTGACCTCTGATGGAACACATCTGTGTGCTGAAGAAATTGGAAAAGGAAACTAGCCCTGCTCACCACGGGATTAGATTCCAATCCGCGTCACTGTTACCATGCTGGATCACCTATCCTTTCAATTATTTGGAATTTGACCAATCAGTTTTGGTTAAACAGTAACATTTTTAAGAAACCTGGACACGTCTCTGAGAGGTTGGTAGTTAGATAATTTTTTATTTAAAAAGTAGGGACGAAGATAGGAAAATCTCAGAATTAAACAGCCTGAAGTTTTTGCCCAAGGCTACTGCTGGGCCCCCCAAAGAAGAAATTTCTCTTTCTCATCATCTTTGCCCTCCCTCCTGTCCCTAAGGATTCTGACTAACTAGCATGACTTCAGTGGCTGCAAAGAAATCTAAGCCCCACTGAAAATATTAGAAACTGAGAAACTGGAGAAGAAAAAAAAACGAAGGAAACTAGAAAATCGTTGTCCACAGAAGACCCCCTGATATATGACCTGTTTATAAATTGAGGACTGCCTATACTGTTGGGTTTGTGCTCAGTGGGTAAAACATGCTATTCTTAATCTCAGGGTCAAGATTTCAAGCCCCCGTGGGGTGTGGAACCTACTTAAAATTTGGGGAAAAAAAGGAAAAAATGAGGTCCTCAGATAAGGACTCCAGCAGTACTGCCATCAGGTGATGCCATTGGCAGTGTTCACTGTTCTGCACCAGTGATTTTCTCATTGCCAATGTCAGACAAGTTTCGTTTTGCCTAAAATAATTACTCAATTTTTCCAGTTATTTTAGTTTTAATACAGGTGATCTAATATCAGTTATCATTTGTTTTTATAAATATGTAAAATACATATATACATAATACCCATCTTATAGATGATAGAAATCTTTGTTTTATTTATAAGTACTATCTTAATATTATCAAATTTCTATCTTTTTTTCTGCAGGGAGTCTTTTTAGTAAAGGTACTCCTTGGAAATAATAAGACTGCATTGAAGTCCTATTTATTGGGTTGTTACTCATTTTAAATATTATAATTCAGAATAATGTGAGAAATATATCATTGTATAGACCTTGACATAAAAGTGAATACTACACTGTAAGAGAAATTCTAATTGTTCTCGCCAAATTAGTGCCATGATCTTGACCATTTCATTGAAGATGTCTGTCGTGCAGTATCTTACAGTTCCTTTATGGAACTTTCCTTAACTGCTGATATACTTTGAAAATTGAAATGAATTAAATGTTCCTACTTTGGGGGGTTAATTTTTAGAGCTATCGAAGACATGTAAAGTTAGTGGAACCTGAAGACTGAAAGTAATCTGCATTTTCTAGAAAGGCTTAATAACATCGCATACGTTTATCCCTTTCATGCAGTGACTACATTGCAGCTGAAGGAGGAGTTGATAGACGGAGAGGATTATAATTTCCTCCAAGGAGCATCTGATCAGGAAAGCAATGGCTCTGCCAACTTCTACATCAAACAAGAGCCCTGAGAGGGCTCCAAAACTGAGGGCGGGAGGGGAAGAATTTTACACAGGACTGATTTATAATCCCTCAAGCTGTACAGCGGGACTATTCTACTGGGACATTTTGCTAAACATAGAAAATTTCAGTTCCAGATTTTTCAGGTGGGTGGGGAAACTATTTTAGTCGTGGGGGGAAATTTTTCAATTTATAAAGATGGACAATTTTTGTGTTGTATTTGAAGCTTTTGAAAGAATTTTGTAATATTTTCCAAGTTTGGATTTATGTGCATTGTTAACAACTGAAATTCTAACTTTTTGGTAAGATTAAAGTTTAGGTAGCAGGATTGAAGGAAATGATTTAAGAAGGATATAGTTGTAAATGCAAATGAACTGTCATTACAAATGAACCTTTTTTGGTACCTGTTGGGAAATTTTTGGGATTTTAGAAGTTAGGCCAGTCACATCTCCAGCTTCCTTTGCTGCAGAAATATGCAACTGAGCCCCCCTCTCGTGGAGGGTTCATCACCACATAGATCATGGAAGGGGAATTAAATCCGCTTGGTGGCATTTTGTTGTAGCCCATTTTAAATGTTTGTACAGAAATGTTTTTCATTCTGTGAAAATTTATTTGGAGTTCTATATGAAACTGGAAGAACTCTGATACTTTTATATGTTCTCTTTTAATTAAAAAATGATTAAAATTATCCTAACACTAAAGTGTTAAACTGGAATGGTTGACCAGATGAACAGGATCTCAGTGTACACGTTGAGGGGTTGGGGAAAGTAATAATATTGTCCTTCGTTCATTTTCTTTTCCTTACTAAAGACACCCCACAAGAGGGATTCTGATCAGTTCTCTGCCATTTCCCTCCTTCTGTTAGATAATATAACCACACCCCAAAACAGATGTTCTTCTGTATAACCAGTAGAATCAAATCAAAAGTTGTTTAAAGCCAAAAATCAGTTTAGAATTCAAAATCATTCCAGCTCTGCTTTTAACTATCCTGGCTTTGTTTAAAAAAAAAAAAAAAAAAAACTAATTTGAAAGAGAATTTAATTTTCTTAAAATTCCATATATATATAGGTATATATATATATATTATATATATAATATATATATATAATGAGTTGTCTTTTAATTGTATTCAAAATTAATTTTAACAGTAATAACTGATTTGGACCATTTCAAACATTCCCTACTTTAAAATTCACATGGCTTCCTTTAAAAAACAAAAGGATACAAGGGTAAATGGGTGAAAGGTTTGCTCTCTGCATTTTTCTAACTTTCTGAGTTGTGACTGAATGAGAGAGCTCTAGCGTTTACCAGTGAGGTTCATAAACTAAACTCTCAGGAATTAATTGCATCTGTTCTAGAAGTGCTTCTGGGTCTTAGCCTGGCCTCTTCAGAGTGGTAACATTGACCATCTCCTCTGGAATATAGGTAGGGCTAATTAGAAATTAATCAAAATGATTAACCTCTAAAGTCCTTCAGCCTATGGAATGCTTTAAAAAAAAATGGTAATGGAAAGCCCCAGGAGACCATTTTAGGTAAGATTTTTGTTTGAATTTTAAAATGCATAGAACATTAAAAACCAGCAATTTATTTTCTAAAATATTGCTCTACTTTTGGGAATAATAGCATTGGTAATACGCACAGGTTTACCTCATTCTATGCAAGAGGGGTTAATAACATAAGGTTTTGTAGTTGCTACTGGAAGTAAAATTTGTTACTTTATAGTGTAAGAATGTATGGAATCGCATGTCAACATTTCTTAATACTGACTCTTTAGGGGCATAAATGCAGATCATATCAACGCCAAGTTGATTCTCATGTGTCAAATATATGTGAATTCAGCTGTTAAATTACTGGATATTTATCTTAAACAACCTTACTGAGAGGGACCTACTGTAAATGTGACATCCTCACACTTCCCAAATCTTTAACTTTTAAGAATCTTCCCATAAACGTAAAGCCTAGAAGAAGACTTCCACAGCAGGGCTTAACCATGGTCTTCATTCTCAGGCTCTGGTTCCGTGACAGGAGCTGCAGGGCGTGCCTGCCATACCTGGGGCTTAGGGGCCCTGTGGGGAACTGGGGAAAATCAGGAGGGATTTGATTTGGAGCCTGGTAATTAGTTCTGTGCGCAATGCTCATTTGTTAGCCAGGTCTTAGAAGCTTCCAGTCATACAGCAAAACCAGGCTCTGAGTGTCTTTGAATGTCCCACCTGTTCGTGAAATGTTTCTTGTCTTGATCCCATGATCAACAGTTAAAGGTTGGCAAGGACTTTCTGTGGTCTCAACACAGTCTGAAGCCCTCCTCATTGTTCAGGCTCTAACTCCTGCTGCTGATAAACAGAAAACAAGTTAGTGCAGAGGAGAGTGATGTCTTAGCCATAACTCCAGTCGTATGACCCAATAGCCCCATTCTCTTTTACGGTTCAAAATGTACTGCTGACCTTGGGTTTGTTTTCATTTTTCTCCTCTTAGAATTATTTGGGGATTTTTGGTAGTTTAAACTCTTTAACCTTTTCCTTGCTGTGTATGAGGAAAGCTACAGCTGTTATCAACTTCTTATTCTACGGATACTAACACGGGTTTTCAGTGTTTGTTTGTTTTTATTATATTAATTTTGCGTGATGTGAATACCCTCTCCCATCAATACTTGTATTATGGTGCTATATATTTGGTAATGATCCTTTACTATTGGGAAGGGATTTTAAAAATACTGTGATGAAACTGGGTTGCTTCCTTTGATTTTCATATTTTAAATAAAGCCACAGTCATTTATACAAAAGAAAAGCATCTGTCCCTGGGCAAATCTTTTGAGGACAGAGGTCAAAGTAAACTGCATAAGGTTTTTACATCATTTCTGTATGTATTTGATATATAGATCAATATCTGTACAAATTTAATCTTTTATTTTCTTGGTAACTTGTGATCACTGAGGAAGTATTTGAGACTTTCTCATGAAGTGTATATAATGGCGTGAAAAATTCCTTCAGAGAAACTTATGTTCCTTTCATTTTTACCAAACTGCAAATTTTCAGCATGGATGTGAAAAGCATTAAAATTATAACTTTGTGTACAAGATGAAAATAATTCACTAAATTGCCCTTTTTTACACAAAATAAAACGTTAAAGTTAAGTTGTATTGGAGCAATTCTTTAATACACTTTGGTCTTTGAGGGGTTTCCTTTTTTCTTCAAGATACTGAGTGGCCTTCTACAGGCAAGCCAGGTGCCTTCCTTCCTCACAGAACCTGTGACCCGATGAGGGGAAAGCAGGCAGGGGAGGAACAGTATGCGGGGAGCTGTGTGGACATGGCTGCGTTTGAGCCAGGATTGCACAAAGGTACATGGCCAAGCCATGACACGGCAGAGGGGGTGCGGACTGCTGGTGGGGGGAGTCCATCACTGTAGCTAGAACATGGGGGCAGAGGGTTGGTGTGCTTGCTGGGGAACTTTTTTTTTTTTTAACTCTATTAACCTCAACAGCAGACAAAATTCATAGGATGTAAATAAGTGACCCCAGCTGGCTCTGGCGGTTTCCATGAGGAAGAAATGCAAGACACCCTCCTTTACCAACAACTAAGTCATTAGTAAATTATCCAACTTTACTAAAAAATAAAGCAGTTTGTAGATCATTTTACGGATGTTAAGATAACAGATGGGGGCGCCTGGGTGGCTCAGTGGGTTAAGCCGATGCCTTGGGCTCAGGTCGTGATCTCAGAGTCCTGGGATCCAGTCCCCCATGGGGCTCTCTCCTCAGCGGGGAGCCTGCTTCCCTCTCTCTCTCTGCCTGCCTCTCTGTCTACTTGTGATCTCTTTCTGTCAAATAAATAAATAAAATTTTAAAAAAGAGAGAGAGATAACAGATGGATTGGGACTTCCGGGGTTAATTCCATCATCACACTTCAGAAAAATGTAACACACTGCAAGAAAAAAGTAGATCCTAATTTCTGCCCTGCTTTCTCCCTTAAATGGCTTCCACAGTTGCCTAGTATGTTGGAATTCCCAGCTTGGCTCTCATTTACAGTCCCATGAGCTTTGAGATACACATACTATTCTTGAAACCATTACATGCCCATTGGGAAAACTAGGTTCCTGGTATGCTTTATGCCGAACATACGCTCTGAGAGAACCAAGTGTTTCCCCGAAACTAACTTTACCCTTGTGGTGTTATCCAGCCTTGTGAGATCCAGGGACAACAGTAAAGGATTTCTTCTTGCAGACTGTTACTGAGGCCAGTGCGTTTAATATGCATTCCTAAAAAAAAGTCTGGAACGCATAAAAAGTTCTGAAGGAGGTGTCTGCTCTCACACACTTAGCTGGGTGATAGGATGAGGTCCAAAATCCAAACTTACTCCAGAGGCAGTAACTTTAATCTCACCACAGTCCACCCTTTCTCGCTCAGTAATTGTTCCAAAGTTCACACCATTCCTCTCAACTTGCCCACACCAAGTTAGATTTCAGTTACCCTCCAAACTCAAAATTTTCACTAAAGGTAAAGGTAGTGAGGGACAGTGACCAAGAGCGTGGGGTCCGAAGCCAGCCGCTTTCACTGAAACCATCCTTGTTGATTCTGTAACTTGACTCCCATTTCCTCAGCTGTAAAATGGGGCTACTAGGCCCAATCTCCTAGGAGTTGTGAGGATTATAAATCATATGTGTAGCCTTAGAACAGCCTTGACACAGAGTAAGCCCATAACTGCTCTGTCCATCCAAGTATCTCAGCCCGTGAGTCACTGCAAGACTTCCAGACACATTAAAATACAGATCTGGGGATGTCTGAGTGGCTCAGGTGGTTAAGCATCTGCTTTCGGCTCAGGTCATGATCCCAGGGTGCTGGGATCGAATCCCACATCAGGCTCCTTGCTCAGCAGGGAGTCTTGCTGCTTCCTCTGCCTGCTGCTCTGCCTGCTTGTGTGCTCTCTCTCACAAATAGGTAAAATATTAAATAATTAATTTAATACAGATCCAGGGACACCTGGGTGGCACAGTCAGTTAAGGGTCTGCCTTCAGCTCAAGTCCCGTGATGGGACCCTGCATATGCTTAGTGGGGAATCTGCTTCTCTTTCCCTCTGCCCCTCCTCCCTGCTCCTCCCCTCCCCCCCCCCTCTCTCTTTCTCTCAAAGTCTTTTTTTAAAAAATGCAGAGGTACCTGGGTGGTTCAGTCAGTTGAGCGTTTGCCTTGGGCTCACAGGTCATGATCCCAGGGTCCTGGGATTGAGTCTCACGTCTGGCTCCCTGCTCTGCAGGAAGCCTTCCTCTCCCTCGGCCTCTGTCTGTTGTTGCCTCTACTTGTGCTGTGTGTCAAGTAAATAAATAAAATCTTTAAAAAGAAAAAAAAAAAATGCAGATCCGATGGGGCACCTGGGTGGCACCTGGGTGGCTCAGTCAGTTGAGTGTCCAACTCTTGGTTGTGGCTCGGGTCGTGATCTTGGGGGTCCTGGGATCAAGCCCCAAGACCAGCTTAGCAGGAAGTCAGCGTGAGAGTCCGACTTCAGACTCTCAAGCTGAAAAGATTCAGCTTCTCTCTGAAGCCCCTCCTCCCCCACTCATTCTCTCTTTCTCTAAAATAATTTTTAAAATGCAGATCCGGGGATGCCTGGGTGGCTCAGTTGGTTAAGCAGCTGCCTTCGGCTCAGGTCATGATCCCAGCGTCCTGGGATCGAGTCCCACATCGGGCTCCTTGCTCTGCAGGGAGCCTGCTTCTCTCTCTGCCTCTGCCTGCCTCTCTACCTGTCTGAACTCTATCTTTCTGACAAAGTCTTAAATAAAAATAAAAATAAAAAATAAAATAAAATGCAGATCCGTGAGCCTGCTCCATCCATAACTTTAATAATCAAACTACTTAATGTGGTAAGAGCATGTAGCATGTACAAATATATTAAATGTGAAGTTGAAAAATAATTTAGAAAATGTTAAAACTTGTGAACTGTTGACTTAAAGCTATAATCCTGACAGTTTTTGCACCAAACTGTCAATGTATTTTTGTCATTGTCTTGTCGTCTAACCCATATGCATAAAAAAAAGTAGTATTGTGTCTTTTGAGTCTTTTATGTGCCACTAGCATATGAAGCTTTCTCCAGATGCCTAGCAGAAAACAGCTATTCATAAACCCACATATTTCTGTCATCTCCATTTTTTTTTAAAAGGGCAGAGGCAGGGCACCTGGATGGTTCAGTGGGTTAAGCTGCTGCCTTCGGCTCAGGTCATGATCTCAGGATCCTGGGATCGAGTCCCGCATCGGGCTCTCTGCTCAGTGGGGAGCCTGCTTCCCTCTCTCTCTGCCTGCCTCTCTGCCTACTTGTGATCTCTGTCAAATAAATAAATAAAATCTTAAAAAATAAATAAAAGGGCAGAGGGAGAGAGAATCTCAAGCAGGCTCCATGCCCAGTCCAGAGTCCAACCCGGGCTCAATCTCACAACCCTGAGACCATGCCCTAAACTGAAATCAAGAGTCGGACACTTAAAACCAATTGAGCCAGGTAACCTATAAAACTCAAATTTTTAAACCAGACTCCAGTCTAATAAACCTGATAGTAATCATTTATCGTAAGGGGTACTATTTGGTGTTACCATACAACTGTGCCATCCAGGGAAACTAACCTTAAAAGCAGGCAGTAAGAATCTTGTAGCCACTCATTGCATGTAGCCCAGAAAACAGGTGTAAGTATCTCACCCCAGGGAAGAGTAAGAAGTAGGGCAGGATTGCAAGGCACACCTTACCTGGGGCCAGGCACTACATTCGTTCTTTCTCTTAAACCTGCAGTGCAGCAGTGATTCTCATGTTACAGATGTCATTAGCCTTCTACTTCCTCGTAACTTGCCCAGTGATCAGTCAACAAAGATGTAAATCTGGACAACTTGACTACTGTGTGTTCACCTGGGATTCAACAAATTCACTGTACAAAAATATGCATTTCTACATCCTCTAAGGTGGCCGGGATATTTTCATTATTTCCTTTTTAGTTTGGACACACGGTCAGTGCCACGCCTGTCCTCTTCAGCCTCTCTACTCTACCTCCCAGAGTCTAGCACTTTGCTGAGAAGGGTCAGATCATTCTTCCACAGTAAGCAAGCAAGCATTATCGTTCTGGATAATGCTATGAAAGCCAAGGAACCAAGTCATCTCTTCTAGGGTAATATCAAGTAAGCACAGGAAGTTGCACCCGTTTCCAAAGGCTTTATTGGTAAGTAGGTTTTAGAAAAGAAAGATTGATTCTATTATTTCCAAGTCACTGGAATGAAGAGCTGTGTCCAGGGACACATCAAGTGGGGCCAAAGGGGACTGAGGCTTTGTCCGCCTTTTATTCATAGATCCAGTCAAAAGCACAAGACTTGTAATCCACCAACTCTTCAGGCTTGAACCAGAGGCTGATTTCTTTCTCCGCACTTTTCACTGAATCACTGCCATGAATGATGTTCCTAAGAAAAACAATCACTAGTTACCACATTTTTATTTTTTTTTAAGGTAGGCTCCACACCCAGCATGGAGCCCAACATGAACTTGAAATCACAACCCTGGGATCAAGACCTGAGCTAAGGTCAAGAGTCAAGACGTTTCGGGGCGCCTGGCTGGCTCAGTGGGTTAAAGCCTCTGCCTTCGGCTCAGGTCATGATCCCAAGGTCCTGGGATCAAGCCCCGCATCCGGCTCTCTTTTCAGCAAGGAGCCTGCTTCCCTTCCTCTCTCTCTGCCTGCCTCTCTGCCTACTTGTGATCTCTGTCTGTCAAATAAAAAAAAAAGTCAAGACGTTTCATTGACTGAGCCACCCAGGCACCCCAGGTTACCACATTTTATTTTTATTTTTTTTTAAGATTTTATTTATTTGTCAGAGAGAGAGCGAGCAAGAGCGAGCACAGGCAGACAGAGTGGAAGACAGAGTCAGAGGGAGAAGCAGGCTCCCTGCGGAGCAAGGAGCCCGATGTGGGACTCGATCCCAGGACGCTGGGATCATGACCTGAGCCGAAGGCAGCTGCTTAACCAACTGAGCCACCCAGGCATCCCTATTTTTTATTTTTTTTAAGATTTTATTTATTTGACAGACAGAGATCACAAGCAGGCAGAGAGGCAGGCAGAGAGAGAGAGAGAGAGAGGAGGAAGCAGGCTTCCCACTGAGCAGAGAGCCCGATGCGGGACTCGATCCCAGGCTCCTGGGATCATGACCTGAGCCGAAGACAGAGGCTTTAACCCACTGAGCCACCCAGGCGCCCCGAGGTTACCACATTTTAAAGTGCCAAAATCTGTTTATGGCTAAGGCAAAGGATGGTCACTACAGACCTTTTTGGCGAAATTGCCATTTGAATTATCGCCAAAGTATTTCCTCTTAAAAGCAATATTAGGTTGGGGAGGGTTGGGTGGCTCAGTCAGTTGAGCATCTGACTCTTGATTTCGGCTTGGGTCATGATCTCAGGGTCGTTGAGATCGAGCCCGGTGACGGGAGTTGGGCAGTCAGCAGAGTCAGCTTGGGATTCTCTCTCTCCCTCTGCCCCTCCCCCACCCACTCCCCAAACCCCTGTACACATGCTATCTCTTAAAATAAGTAAATAGATAAAATTATAGGGACGCCTGGGTGGCTCAGTTGGTTAAGCAGCTGCCTTCAGCTCGGGTCATGATCCCAGGGTCCTGGGATCGAGTCCCGCAACAGGCTCCTTGCTTGGTGGGGAGCCTGCTTCTCCCTCTGCCTCTGCCTGTCATTCTGTCTGCCTGTGCTCGCTTGCTCTCACTCTCTCTCTGATAAATAAATAAAATCTTTAAAAAAAAAAATAGATAAAATTATATATGTATTCGATCAAAAGTATGCCCTGGCTCAACTTTATTATACTCCCAAATTTCCAAAACAGGGCTTGTACCCCAAGACTGCTCTGCCACAAAACATTCCTTCTTGAATTTTGAAACACAGGGATAACCAGACCAATAACCAAACTAGACAGAATCAAGGGCCATTTTTGCTGCGTTTTCTTGCAACACTCATTTGCAAAGCCCAGCCCAAACATTCACGCTCCCTGAAATCCCTTTATTCCATTTGGATCTTAAAATTCTGTACCAAGTGTTTGTACAAATTTTTTTAAAAGATTTTATTTATTTATTTGACAGAGATCACAAGTAGGCAGACCAGCAGGCAGAGAAAGGGGAAGAAGGCTCCCCACTGAGCAGAGAGCCCAATGCGGGGCTCGATCCTAAGACCCTAAGATCATAACCTGAGCCGAAGGCAAAGGCTTAACCCACTGAGCCACCCAGGTGCCCCATGTTTGCACAAATTTTATACAGTGAGGAAACCAAAAAGTTAAGTGGCCCACCCACGGCCACTGCACCACTAGGAGCAGGGCCGAGGCCCTCCCCACACTCCTCGCCTTCTGCTGTGTCCCACGGGACCTACCGCACGCAGATCCCTTGTGCAAGGCCTTAGGTAAAATTTTAGGTAGCCTAGGGAAGTAACTATGGAAGAAACTTCCACCAGTGATCGCCACCAACTAATTTTAGAAGTCCCAATGTTCCTAAATCTGGGATACACCAATCATGCTTCATACCCCCATTGAAGTGTCTTTGAGAAAAAGTCATCCGTGCCCCTAGGGCTTACCTCCCAACTTGAATGCAGAAGTCCCCACGAATGGTGCCTGGCTTAGAATCCGCTGGGTTGGTCTCCCCAAGCATCATCCGCCCCGTCTTCACCACATTCAGTCCCTCCCAGACCTGGGAACAGTCGGAAAGAGGAACGGCATCAGATCTGTCACTTGGGACCCCTCGGTACAAACCTTCACCGCCCCCATCAGGGCTCGCTTCCGGCAGACCCATCCATGACCCATTAAGCAGCTCCCCCCAGCACTAGACAGCAGAGGCCTGTAGTGATGCTCCGGGCTCCATGCCCAGTACACTACTCCCATACACAGAACCCCGCTACCCAACCTGGGGACTTCCCACCCGAGAGGAAGATGAACAGGACGGAAGAACCTCAGGCAGCCACCAGCAGGAGAACAAACAGTGATGAAGGGGTAGAGGCCAGTGATCGGGCTGAGAGAGTCAGGGGACATTAGTACAGGACATGGTGAGGATTCCCACGGAAGCCTAGGTGCAGTCCAGGGAGAACAGGAAGAACCAAAAGCCATCCTCTGAGAATCGAGGCCCGACTTCAGTGCCTCCCTCCTGAACTTTCTACTCCTCTTCATTCCCAGCTGGACATGAATGCCAGAGGAGGAAAGAGACTGCTCCATCTCTACCACGGGGCCATAGAGAACTTTTTCTCCCATCCAAGTACTAACCAGGCCCGACCCTGCTTAGCTTCCGAGATCAGACGAGATCGGGCGCGTTCAGGGTGGTATGGCCGTAGACTAGAGAACTTTTTCTAAGGTCTGATTCTGCTTCTCCTAGCTGTTCTGTTCACTGAGTAACTCCAGCAGGCTCCATTTGTAAAACAAGGAATTTGGAGTGGCTGGGGAAGATGACCGGCTCTGTACCAGCCCTTGTTCCCAGCCCCCCAGTCCAGGCCCCCACAAGCACTTGCCATGGCCACAACCGGCCCGGAGTTCATGTACTTCACCAGCCCTGGGAAGAAGGGACGGTCCTTCAGGTCAATGTAGTGCTGCTTCAGGAGCTCCTGAGAGGCCTGGCATGCAACAGGAGGTCGCCGTTAGGAAGTACGCTAGAAAGGCTGAAGTACAACTGTCCCATCCAAAGAAGCCCCCATCCCCAAGACAGGTTCGCCAAGTCCTGTTCCATATGTTAGTTCACATTCATAAGGTGTATATCGAAATCCCACCCAAACCTCGACACTGATACTTCTGTAGCCGAAACACTGGTGTGATCATGAAGACAGCCTCAAAATGCCCATGCTGTTAGGGGGGATATTATCATCCTAAGAAGCATGTGGTTTGAGAATCTGGATGTGGAGTGTTAAGCTTTGGCTGCCTTTGAGAAAGATGCGTCTGAGAGAGATCATGTCAACTCTTCTGGCCCATTTCTAGCTCCTTTTGCAACATTTCACACGCTAACTGAGAATGTTCTCCTCATCCCTGATGGGCTTGGTTAAGATTTCAATACCTCTCAAAGGTCCAGATTTGTGGCCCACATGTAAAGTGTGGAAGTAGCGGGCTCTGCCCTAAACCGGAGGGAGCTCCGTCTGCCCGCACCGTGGGCACGTGTGGCCCGTGTGGCCCGCGTGGCCGGGCCGGGAGACAGTTTCCTCCGCTCCCCGCGGGCCCTGCTCCCCCGGCCGTCATGTCACCTCCGCTTAACCTTGCGAGGGCGCCTGTGCCCGCTGGCCCCAGGGCCGCGATCGCCGCGGGGGCCGCGAGGGGGAAAAGAGGAGGTCCTCGGGGCGCGGGAGGCGGCGGTGGGAAGCCGGTGGAGGAGCGGGGTATTGGGGGGGGGGGGCGTTACCTGCAGGAACTTCATAGCCACGAGGCGGAACCCCTTCTGCTCGAAGCGCTTGATGATCTCGCCCACCAGGCCGCGCTGCACGCCGTCCGGCTTGATGGCGATGAACGTGCGCTCCTGGTGGGCCATGGCCTGCGGGCGACAGGTCGGCTCAGGGCCCGCGGCCTCGGGGACACAGGTCCCCGGACGCCCTCCCCTGGCCCGCGCCTTCCCCCCCGCCCCCAACCCCGCGGGCGCTCCGGCCCCTCCGTCCGCTCCTCGGGAACACGAGCTCGCCGGCCGCCGCCCCGCGGAAGGGGACCCGGCGCTGGGCCCGGGGGAGGACGAGGGGGTAGAGGCGAGCGCGTCCGCTGGGGGCAGGGGAGGGGTCCCCGGGGGGCGGCGAGGAAAAGCGCCCCCAGCGCCTTACCGGGAAGCAGGCTGCGCGGCGGGGCGGGAGACGAGACGTGGAGCGAGCGGCGGGGCCGGGAGCTGATCGGGAGGAGGGACGCGCGACGGCCACACCCCGGACGCCCCGCCGCCCAACCCGCGAGGCCGACGCGGCCGGAGACCGCGGTCCACGCCCCGGGCAGGCGAGGAGGAGAGGGGGCTCGGGAGCAGGAAGTAGCTTCCTCTCCCGGTTGGGGGTGGGGTGTCCTGCAGGGGTAGTGTCGGGAGGGGGCGCTGCCTGGCAGCGGGAACTCAGCCCGTCCGGGCCGCAGCCCTCCCCGCAGTCCCTCCCGCCACACGCGCGCAGGCCCGCGCGCACACACTTATACTCCCTGTGCGGTGAGCTGCCCCAGCCCGAGACACATCCTGACACGGTTCTAGATGGTCTCCCAGCAATCAGACCTGGCGCGTCCGCACAGCTCCCCAGCCCCGGGCCGTGCTCGGCTTCGGTGTGGAGGCAGCGAGTCCCTCCTTACCGCCGGCGAAGACAGCAGTCCAGCCATGCTTGTCCCTGAGATGGTCCCAGGCCTCGTGCCTGTCCCTGCGCGGGACCGTGAGCTGACGGTGGGCCCCGCGGGCCTCTCCCGACTGCTGGCAGTGACCGCCCTGATAACCAGTACCCGCCAGGTAGAGAGACTTCAGCTACCTCCATTTTGACCTTAAACCCTCCAGGTGACTAAATTCTTCCTAGTTTATCACTTAACTCTGGGAGAAGCCCCTGCAGGCAAAGGATTCCCTGATGGGAACCGATACTACACCCGCAAGCAGCAGGGAGAACTCTGCAGGACCAACCCCAAGACACTGAGGGACTTGACCTTCAGGTACAGGTACACACTGACCTTTGTCCGTTTCCATATGGAAACGTGGAAGTATTTTCAGCACTTTGGAGACAGTCTTTGAGAGAGATGTTGGTCTAGTCTTTCCAGTGTCAGCCTCCCAGAAATAAATTCTCTTCTTGTTCTGCCTCAACTGGTCTACCTTTGGGTTTTGTTAGTGCCGAGTGTGGAACCTGGTCTGTTTGCCCCACCACGCCCACCCCCAGCCAACTTGCAAACCTGGCCTCGGCTGCAAGGGACCAATCCAGCCTCTGTGACACCTTTTTGCCTTCCCACACTGCTAGGTGCAAAGCATTAAAACGCAATTCTCCTTCTGGAGAAGAGACAGCCAATGTTCCCTTTGGCTTCAAGGTAGAACCCTAATTTGGGCTTCCTTTTCAGAGTTATCCAATGTCAACTGTGGGACAGGGTCTGGGAATTTCACTGGAGATTTCTCTGGAGAGCTGTTTGCCCCGTTGGTCCAGTCATTCTAGCTCCGGCAGAATGGTCCATAGCAGCCTTCTGCCTTTCACATTCCCTGCCCTTCCTGAAAAGACAGCCCTTAAATGGGCAAGGTGTGACCCCGCCGCCTCACTGCACACACAGTCATTCCCCAAAGGTGTGAGTACTTTCCCCCAACAGGGAAACAGAAATGCATCTAGTTCTCAGCTGCCTGAAAGGAAAGTAGCCCCCCACACCACCCACACCACTGTCCTCCCCGCCACCCCATGGAGGAAATCCTTTCACAATGTAACTGTCCCTTAGAACCTCAGAATAATATACTGCTTAAAATACAACTAATGAGGAATTGTACTGGTCACGCAAGCATGCTTAAAGATGACCTTGAGAAAAATATGTACTAGCAGCGGGCCTCTGGTGGAGAGGATGATACACGTCCCTGAAGCCGTCCCTGAAGCCAAGCAGCCGGGGATGCCCCTCTCTCAGGGCAGACCACCACCTGCTTCCCTGCCTGCGTCCCTTTATTGTAGCCTCCCCTGCCTCAGAGAAAGCCTCTGCGCTTGCTCAATAAATTCCATGCTGCTGGACCAGACACACCTCTCCTCTTCTCGTTGACCTGTAAGACTTGTGATCAACATATGACTCACATTCCTTCTTGTTTACCTACAAGACCTATGGCTAATTATAACCACCTTCTCCTTTGTTGGTCATCTTTTATCTGATAAACGGGGGACTGAGTTGTTCCGGGTGACAGTCCTTCCCACTGTCATCCCGGCTCCCCCTCTCTTACAGCTGCCTTGTTTGTGCCTCATTCTTCTCCCACGCACCGTCAGGAAGCGTGTACATCTGTCAACTCTCCCTGCACCCTTCAAGTAATCTTACAATTTGGTCAGGTGCACCCCAGTGAAGGTGGAGAAACACAGCAGCCCCCAACCCAGTTCCCCTCAGCTCCCCTGCCTCTACCAAAGCCAGGTGAACAGGGAAAATAGCAGGAAAGAAACCTTGAAGTTTGTAGCAAAAGTAATTGTCCCCAAGATGTATTCTTAGCTTCTCCCTTCTCATAGGCGAGCTCTGAAGTATTCTCTAGCCACCAGGTGACCAGATAAAAACATTTTCCACATTCTCTTGCAGCAGGAGGCTCACGTGACGTGAAGTTCTGGCCAATGAGATGGGAGGGGGAGTGAAGGTGGTAGATTCACGGTGAGGCCCTTCAAAGAAAGGAAGAATCCACTTTCCTTACCAACCTGCCATTAGGCACGCATAGGGGACAAGGTGTGGTTAGAATCAGCCTCTGGGGGCGCCTGGGTGGCTCAGTGGGTTAAACTGCTGCCTTCAGCTCAGGTCATGATCTCAGGGTCCTGGGATCGAGTCCTGCATGGGGCTCGCTGCTCAGCAGGGAGCCTGCTTCCTCCTCTCTCTCTGCCTACTTGTGATGTCTCTCTGTCAAATAAATAAATAAATAATCTTAAAAAAAAAACAAACAAACAAACAGAATCAGCCTCGGGACAACCTCAAGGATCAGAACCTCAGTGCCATCCCCACCCCTACTTAGTCACTTGGACTTCTTGCAGTTTTACTGAGATATAACTGACAAAACGTGTTCTGTATTTAAGGTAACCTGTTTTAATTTACATATACTGTGCAATGATCACAATTAAGCTATGGAACGTTAACAATTCACATCGTTACCATGTTCACTTGTGTGTGTGTGTGTGTGTGAGCACATTTAAGATCTATCCTCTTTGCAAATTTCAAGTACACGACACAGCATTGTGAGCAACAGACCCAGGGCTGTACGTTAGATTTCTAGTTTAGATTTTTAAATAAAGAGAAGGAAATTTCCATCTTGCCTCTATTAAAGCAACCAAACCAGCGCCCTAACAAATCAAAGCTACTCACAAGATTTCACCTGCTTTTTCTGACATTTTTCCAGGGCCAGGCCCACTATCCAGCTTTTCTGCTTTGGGAGTAGTTACAACTTCTCACACTCCCCCATCCGCTGAGGCCGAGAGCTTCTCAAGAGCAGGAAGGATATCTCTTATTTCCAGGGAATCCTCTGCCCCCAGTACAATCTTGGCAACTAGCAGATCTTCCTAGATGACTACGGACTGGCTCGGTGCCAAGAGCGGATGGGATCCGGGAGTAAAAGGAAGGATGGGCAAAGAGAAAAAGAGAGAGAGAAAGAAATCTCAGGACAACAAAAATAATTTACATAGTATTTACACTCTGTCCTGTCCGGTTACCCAGCGTAAATGGGAAAGAAAAAAGAATACAAAGCAATAGGGCATTACAAAGTAACCAACTCGATGAATCCTATGTTGGGATGAAATATTTTAATTAGACAGCAGCACATAATACTGTACAGGGAGCACACCCAGCTCCAGGAGATGCCCTCCAGGTTAGAAGGAAGGTCTCCAAATTACGTGAATTTGTGAGAGCCTGGCCCCCTGCTCAGGGGAGGGAGAGGGAACGGAATGAACAAAGCATGAAGGTCTGCTCTCCGGTCACTCGTAGATCCAGCTCTGAGCACAGCTCTTGTAATCGACCAGCTCTTCAGGCTGGAACCACAAGCCAATCTCCTTCTCCGCACTCTCCACAGAGTCGCTGCCGTGGATAATGTTCCTGGATGGGGGAGAGAGAAGGCCCCGTTACCGAGACCCAAAGGATTCAACAGCGTGGAAGCCCCCCGGCTCCCAGTGCCAGAAAGCTGACAGCCCCCTGCCGCAGAAAAAGCCAGAGCCCCCTGCACCAGAGTCCACAGTAAAAGAAAAAGCCCACAGCCGTGGTTCAGGTGGGGGTGAAGAATGCCCTCCCTGTGTTCCAGTCCTTAGCGCAACACCAACGTGAGCAAAGAGGGGACTCCGGCCAGCATTCGGTGCTGTAACCGGTTCTATACCCTCCAAAGCCAGGCACAACCACATGGATGCTGACGGTTGAGGGCAGAGAACTCACCAAACCAAACACCAAATTCAGAGAGAAAGAAACAAAAGAACTGATTTTAAATTGATCTGCTTATGGTATCATGTCCATCCCAGCCTCAGGAACCCAATTTTTTTTTAAAGATCTTTTTTTCTTTTCTTTTTTTTTTTTAATTTGACAGACAAAGATCACAAGCAGGCAGAGAGGCAGGCAGAAGAGAGAGGGAAGCAGGCTCCCCGCTGAGCAGAGAGCCCGATTCGGGGCTCGATCCCAGGACCCTGGGATCATGACCCAAGCTGAAGGCAGAGGCTTTAACCCACTGAGCCACCCAGGTTCCCCTCTTTTCTTTTTCTTTTTTTTTTTTTTAAGTAATCTCTATACCCAAAGTAGGGCTGGGCTCGAACTTACAACCCAAGATCTATAGTCACATGCTCTACCTCTAAAAACTGAGCCAGCCAAGAGCCTGAGGAACCCAAATGCTTGTCATCTAATTCAGATTTTGGAAAAAGGCAAAAGCACCCACTCCCACCTGCCAACTTGGATGCAGAAATCCCCACGGATGGTCCCAGGCTTGGAATCTGCAGGGTTGGTCTCCCCGAGCATCACTCGGCCCGTCTTCACCACATTCAGGCCCTCCCAGACCTGCAAGGATAAAAGAATATATGGTCAAGGAAGAAAACCCACCTCAGCAGAAAATCTGGAATCTATCAATTCAAAAAAAGCCCCTTTAACACTGAAGGAATAATTATGGAGCAGCTACTTGTTCCAGCACTGGGATACTAGTCTCCCTGCTCCCACTCCTGCTTTTCTACAATCCATTCCCAACAGAGCAGCCAGAGCAGCCTTTTAGAAATGCCTCGTTAGACATCCCCTAGCGTCCGTCCGGGAGCTCAGGAAGTGCATGGTCAGCACTGCCCTGCCTGATCCGGCCCAGGCCCAGGCCTCTGAACTCTTGTCATCTGACCCTCTCTTTCACCTACCAGGCTCCAACTGCTCCAGCCTTCTTTCTGTACTTCAGAAAGTTCAGGCCCTTTGCACATGCTGTTTTCTTGTTGAGACTGTTCTTCAGCGTGATTTTGTGTAAGTCTGGCTCTTTCTTCTCACTCCAATTTCAGCTCAAAAAGCATGCTCCTTAACCACCCAATCTAAAGTGGCTACTGCTGTCCCATCACCCTGTTTCATTTCTGTGCATATCACTAATCATTAGCATGTATATTTTTTTCTTCATTATGTGCCTTCAAGATGTGTAAGTGAGCAAAGCTATGAAAATAAGTACTTATTTGCCTCATTCATGACTGTATTCCTGGCGTCTGGAAGAGAGCCTGGCACAATGATAACCAATACATACTTGGAGGAAAATTACTGCAGGAAGCAAGAGACAATCTCGTTGCACTCCTGAAGTGTAGAATCAGGCCGACCTCTCCTGATTGCTCCCCGCTCTGAGTCGCTGTGGGTCCTCTGTTTAGCAAACAAATGCATCGGTGCCTTCGGTGGGTCAGAGACCTAACTCCCATCCTAATTGCCCAATCCTCCCAGCCCCCATCTCCTCTGTATCAGTGAGGACCTGACGTCAGAGGCAGGAATCACACGCCTCACACTCGGCTCCCAGGGGAGTCGTTCACATCGATATCTCACCCATGCACACTCACCATGGCAACCACGGGCCCTGACTGCATGTACTTGACCAAGCCGGCAAAGAAGGGACGGTCCTTCAGGTCGATGTAGTGCTCCTTGAGAAGATCTTCAGAAGCCTGTTGTGCAGACAAAGAATGAGAAATGGCCCCCCAAGCCTTCTAAGAACTAACAATCTAGTTATTTCTCACTCACTGCTGTGAGCACTTGGGGTGCCTGGGTAGCTCAGTCATTAAGCATCTGCCTTGAGCTCAAGTCATGATCCCAGGGTCCTGGGATCAAGCCCTGCATCAGGGCTCAGCGGGGAGCCTGTTTTTCCCTCTCCCACTTCCCCTGTTAGTGTTCCCTCTCGCTGTGTCTCTCTCTGTCAAATAAATAAAATCTTAAAAATAAATCAGTAAAATAAAATGTGAGCTCTTTGCTGATTCTGTTGTAATGCAATCCACTCCCACCAGTACCAGAGGCAAGTAATGCCAGAGAGACTCAAAGTGCTTCAGCTTTGTGGCAATTCCCCCCTATTGGCCTTGACTGATGGGAATAAAACCACAGAACTTTTGAATCAGATCCAGCCATGCCACTGTAGACAGTAAAACTAACAATACGATGAATTTCCATTCATTGAGAACAAGCCTCAACTCAAATGTCAGAGGGAAGTCGGGAGTGGTGGGGTCTTGGCATTCGACAGGAAGCAAACTGACCCCAGCCATGTCCCAGGGAGATGGCACATTTACTCAGGAGAGGAAGGCCAGGGACCAGGTGGGACAATTATGTGACCCCCACAAGTATTTCACAAACCACTCAAAAGTACATGACATCCAGCAATAAAGAAGTTTGCTGAAGAAGGACTTAGAAACTCTCCCTCTGCAAGGCTGGTGTGTGGGGACAAAACAAGTCAGCCAGAGAGCAAACCACCTGCTTGGCGATCCCAACTCCCTCAGCCAGGCTCTCTCAAGGCACACAGGCGTGTTCAGGGTCTGACAAGGACCCTTCCTTCTTCCAGTTTGTACCCTGCGCACTGCACTCATACCCACAACTGCGGACAGCCACTGCCAGAAAGCACAGCCAAAGCGACCCCTCACTCTGCCTCCAGTTGGCCGTTCCTGCCAGAGTAAAAGGACACAGCCAAGTGACCATGCCCCCTCAGCAATTCACTCTTGGCCACGCCCCAGTCCCAACGGAAGACTGGTAGTGGTGGTCTCCCGACACACGCTCACTGGACCTGTCCTTCCTTCAACACTTTCAATTCTACTAATTGGTTCAAATTGTTTTGGGGGGAAGAGGGGGTTCTGGTTACCTTTACTGTTTTTTTAAGATTTTTTAACTTATTTAAAGAGAGAGAGAATAAGCAGGGGGGAGGGATAGAGGGAAAAGCAGACTCCCTGCTGAGCAGGGAGCCCAATGCGGGGCAGGACCCTGGGATCATGACCTGAGCTAAAGGCAGATGCTTAACCAACTGAGCCACCCAGGTGCCCCGGGGCTGGTTATCTTTAGTCTGCGGAACAGATTACAGGGTTTTTTTGGAGCGGGGACATCAAGTTTTCCCTCGCCTCCCTCCCCCATGTCAGATATAAACAACCTGGCAAACTCCTGGCAGCTGTCCCTCCTCCCATTCTTCCTCAAGCCCACAACCTTTTTATTTTTTTACTTTTTTTTTTAAGATTTTATTTATTTATTTGACAGACTGAGATCACAAGTAGGCAGAGAGGCAGGCAGAGAGAGAGGAAGAAGCAGGATCCCTGCTGAGCAGAGAGCCTGATTCAGGGCTCAATCCCAGGACCCTGGGATCATGCCCTGAGCCAAAGGCAGAGGCTTTAACCCACTGAGCCACCCAGGCACCCCTATTTTTTTAATTTTTAAAAAATATTTTAGGGTCACCCCTAAATAGTACAGATAGTACAGAGTCTATCACGGGGCTCCATCCCATGACCCTGAGATCACCACCTGAGCTGAAACCAAGAGTCTGACGCTTAACCAACTGTGTCACCCAGGTGTCCCCTCCTTTTCACTTTTTGAACTACTGCCTTGCAGGTAGGTGTCTTGCAAGAGTTTCTGCTCTCTGCTGCTTTCAGGCAGGCCTCCCAAGGGCAAAACCACAGCTTTCCCCCCAACATGCCCTGATGGTGCCTACTAGACATTAGACACTAAGTGCACAGTAAATAAGGATGGGAAGATCTCCTTGCTGAGGATCACCTGGCTCGGCAAGGAGGGTGCAGGAGCGGGGGAGAAGTTCTCTGAAATTTGCTCAGGAAGCTCAAGACCAGGAGCTCAAACACACCCACCAGGACTCTGAGTCAGAAAGCACAGTGCTCTCCTGAAAACAGTATCGCAACTGTATGTGAACTAACTAGAATTTAAATAAAAATTTGAAGAGGGGGCGCCTGGGTGGCTCAGTGGGTTAAAGCCTCTGCCTTCAGCTCAGGTCATGATCCCAGAGTCCTGGGATTGAGCCCCACATCAGGCTCCCTGATCCTCAGGAAGCTTGCTTCCCCCTCTCCCTCTGCTGCTCCTCAGTGCTTGTGCTCTCTCTCTGTCTCTGTCAAATAAATAAATTCTTTTTTAAAAAATTAAATAGAAAAATAAAAATCTTTAAAAAAGAAAAAGAAAAAAGAAAGAAATCACAGTGCTGCAATAATATGCAGAACTCTGCATTGCTAAGGGAAAAGGGAGGCTATTTCCCAAAGTCCCAGTAGCTTGGTTTGTTGTAGGGTTCCTACTGGGCACCAAGGAGTTTCCAGGTTTCTGGACTTATGTGTTGCGGAGAAAGCTTAAAAAAAAAAAAAATAGGGAAGGGGAAAAACAGGGAGGCTAACGTACAATCATCCTCTGACCTCCAAGAGAACAGAAATATGAAGAATGAAGCCCACTTACCTGAATTAATTTCATAGCAACGAGGCGGAATCCCTTTTGCTCAAAACGCTTGATGATTTCTCCCACAAGGCTGCGCTGGACCCCATCAGGCTTGATGGCAATGAAGGTGCGTTCACAGTTGGCCATGGTCCTGAGGGTAGACAGCTGGGAGGATGAAACAGCACAGACTATCCTGCCTACACCATCATCCTTCTCAAGCGGATTACCCCATAAAGCTGGTTTAAATCTGTTGTGCCGACTCCAAGTCTCCCTGGTAAGAACCCAGTTCCTAGCGTGTTCACCATACTGTGCTACTCTGAAGGCACATTTTAAAGAAATAGGTATAAACAACGTTCCTACAATGGTAGTTGTGTTTGCCAATAAGAATAGTGTGCTATAGGGGCGACTGGGGGGGTGGCTCATCAGTCCAGTGTCTAACTCTTGATTTCAGCTCAGGTTATGTCTCAGGGTCAGGGATCAAGCCCTGCAATGGGTTCCGCGCTCAGGACAGATCTGCTTCAGATTCTTTATCCCTCCTCCTCTGCCCCTCCCTGCTCAGGTGTGCCAGCTCTGTCTCCCTAAAATACATAAATAAAACCTGAAAAAAAAAGAAAGAATAAAAAAGGAATAGTGCGCTATTGCACAGTATGAATGTGTTCGCCACAAGGAGCAGCAGTGAAAAAACTCTGGACTAGCACATGTGTAAAAAATGTTCCTAAGGAGAAAAAAAAATTTCCCCAAGCAAAAAACAAACAAACAAACAAAAAACAAAGCAAAAACAAAAAAACCAGGGACTATTAATTCTATCCCATTTGACTTAAAAGCCCCTATTAAACATCTATTTTGTACTCAATACTGTGGCAGAACTAAGGGAGGAGACATTAAAAAAAAAAAAAAAAAAACACTTTCTGAATTATCCAGAGAATGGAAACTACAGCGATAAAGCGGTAGTCGGGCAGAATGAAACAGTGTGATCCACTGCCACAGTCATGGTATTAGAAATGGAAGAGGTTTGAGAGATGATTTCGTTATAATCCCCTTAATTTTACAACCAAACAAATCTAGAGCACCAGAATGAGGTCCAAAATCCCAATTTCCCAAACCCATACAGTTTATGCTACACCATAAGACATAATGAATATTCAGGCTGATAAAAGGGGAATGATGGGAGAACTAGAGACGTTGGGAATATCTGAGATGGGACATCGGGCAGGAAAGAGGCCCAGACCCTGCCTTTTTTTTTTTCTAAGATTTTATTTTTTATGTATTTGACAGAGATCACAAGTAGGCAGAGAGGCAGGCAGAGGGGGGTGGGGGGAAAAACAGGCTCCCCGCTGAGCAGAGAGCCCAATGCGGAGCTCGATCCCTGGACCCTGGGATCATGACCTGAGCGGAAAGCAGAGGCTTTAACCCACTGAGCCACCCAGGCGCCCCCAGACCCTACCTTTTACAGAGAAGATTGGGCTCATGACTTGCTGTGATTCCACAAGATGGGAAAGGAGGAGGCCCCTGACCTTGAAAGACAATCCCTAATGAGGATAGCTACACCACCTCCCGGCTCTATCTTCCTCTACTTCAGTTAATCTCTTCTTATAGCACCTTAATATATTTTAATTTGTTCGTGTTGCTGTCTCCCCACTGGCCTGCGGCCTGTATACGGGGCTGGTTTGTGCCTGTGTCTCTCTCCCTGGTACCCAGCCACATGGCCTGGCAGTCGACACGAGCAAGGAAAATGTCTTACTTAAGTCGTAATCGCCCTGCCCCTCCAAGAAAAAGGGACAAAACCCAAGGACTGGCAGGAACTGCGAATGCAAGCTCGAGGCCAGCATGGATTCGGGCTACCGAGCCACAGATCGGCTCTATACCCATACCTTGGACCCCTATAAATGTCCTCCACACCCACTGAGACCCACGCACACACACTCATTCATTCATTCATTCATTCATTCAGGAAGAACTCGCGGAGCCCCAACTCCGAGCCCAGCGCTGCACGCGACACAGACAAATAAGGCACAACCCGGGTGGTCGCGGCCCGACGGGAAAGTCAGCCACGGACAAAGGCAAGTCCACGTGGCGTGGGACGTGCGCTGACAGGTCTGCCCCTGCCCACCCGCGCTGCCCTGCCTTGCCCTCCCATCCGAACCCTCTGGCCACGTCTCAGGGCCGAATTCATGCGACCCCATCGCCTTCCTCCCTCCCCCGATCCCAGGATCCCTCCTCCTTCTCAAGACCCCATACCCCTCTCACCCCTCCAGCGGCTCCGGCAGCAACTCCTTCTGGGGACGCCGGCACCGGAAACACGCCCCAGCCCCACGTGGTTCCTGGCACCCACAGGCGCGGAACGCTTCTTTCCGGATCGGCTGCCGGAGAGCTCGTTTTTGCAGAACACCACTCGACCACGTTTCCTCTCGGGCGTCGGATGTCATTCTAGAGAGCAACATTCCGACGTTTAACTTCCGGCACTGCTTTTTCTTGCTCTTCCGGCACGCCGCCCTTCCTCGCCTCCCCACCCCCAGGATTCTGACTCACTTCCTCCGCTCTCGAGTCAGTCGGCTTCCCGAGAGGGGGCGCTCCCACTTTGCGCCAAGTCCGAACGGGCACGTGACCTAGAAGTGGGTCTTTCTCACTTTTCCGTGTGCTCCTTCTCCCCAGCCCATCAAGCTCTACATTATTGAGTACCTACTGTGTGCGGGACACGGTTGCAGGGCCCGAGGTGATGGCAGGAAACTAGGAGGCTTTGGTAGGGTTGGGAATGAGGACAAAGAATAAAGAAGCAAACTGATACGTAATACACTGCATTATTTTAGTGCCCTTAAGAAAAAGCAAGGTAGGGGCGCCTGGGTGGCTCAGGGGGTGAAAGCCTCTGCCTTCGGCTCAGGTCATGATCCCAGGGTCCTGCGATCGAGCCCCGCATCGGGCTCTCTGCTCTGCGGGAAGCCTGCTTCCCTTCCTCTCTCTGCCTGCCTCTCTGCCTGCTTGTGATCTCTGTAAGTCAAATAAATAAAATCTTTAAAAAAAAAAAAAAGAAAAAAGAAAAAGCAGGGCAAGGGAGAAAAACGGAAGGAGTAAACAATTTTCAAAAGGTTAGTTGGGAAAAGGCTCTCTGAGGAAGCGACAGTGGAACAGGAGGTCTGGTGTTCATCTGACCGCGGAATATTATTACGGTGGACGGCCAGTGGGAGAGATTGCCTTCGGAGAGCGGCCGGGTTACGTGGTCGTGCCACTGGAAGGTTTTGAACAGGGAACGACCTTATATGATACACATTAAAAAAAAAAAAAAAAAATCTGACTGCCGTAGAATAAATGGGTGGGGTAAGGTAACAGAGCGGAAGCAAGTGCCTTTTCAACAACTGGTCCTGGGACGCCTGACTGGCTCCGTCCCTAAAGCTCGGGAGTCCTGATCTTGAGGTTGTGAGTTTAAGCCTCAGGTTGGCTGTACAGATTACTTAAAAAAAAAAAAAAAAAAAAAAAAAGAAAAGAAAAGAAAGAGGTGCTGAGGCATTGGACATATGCAGGCAAAGAAAGAAAAGAACCTCTACCTACACCTACACCTTAAACAAAAATTCGTTCAAAATGGATCATAGAAGGGCGCCTGGGTGGCTCAGTCCCTTAAGCATCTTACTCTCCATTTGGCTCTGGTCCTGATCTCTCCGGAGATGGAGCCAAGTGTGGGGCTCTGCCTCTGCCCCTTCCCCCACTCATGTGTAAGTGCTCGCTCTCGCTCTCTCTCAAATAATAAATACATATTTTTAAATGGATCATAGATTTAAATATAAAGCAATAATAGTTTAGAAAAAACATGGTTAAAAAAAATCTTTATGGGCGCCTGGGTGGCTCAATGGATTAAGCCTCTGCCTTCAGCTCAGGTCATGATCGCACGGGCGTTGGGATGGAGTCCTGCTTGGGGCTACCCTCGAAGCCTGGAGTCAGTTTCTCCCTCCACAGGGGCTCTCTCTTTCAGAATAACAAAGCAAAACAAAAACTTCAGGTCCAAGGGCCAGGCAAAGAGTTTTTAGACTTGCCACCATAAGCACAATCCGTAAAATGAAAAACTTGGTAAATTGAACCCTATGAAAATTTAAAACTTTTTCCCTTTGAAAGGCTCTGAGCAGAAGATGAAACAGCAATTTACAGGGTAAAAGAAAATATGTGCAAACCATGTACCCAACACAGGCTTGTATCGAGAACATAAGAATTTTCACAACTCAACAGTTAAAAAAAAAAATCCAATTAGAAAACGAACAAAAGACAAGAACAGACATTACACTAAAGAGGATTTTCGGATGGCATGAGATGAACATGAAGAGATGTTCAACATCATTAATCACTAGGCAAATGCAAATTAAAGCCATGAAGAGGGGCACCTGGGTGGCTTGGTTGGTTAATCATCTGCCTTTTGCTCAGGTCATGATCCCAGGGTCCTGGGATGGAGTCCTGCGTAGGGGCCCCTCTCAAGAGGGAATCTGCTCCTGCCTCTCCCTCTGCTCGGGGTTGCTCTCTCTCACTCTCTCTTGTAATAAATAAAACCTTTAAAAAAAGCACAAGGAGATATCACTACACACCTATCTTAATGGCTAAAAAATTAAGAGCACACCACTGGCTCAGTGAGTAGAGCATGAGACTTTTTTTTAAGATTTTATTTATTTATTTGACAGAGAGAGCCAGAGAGCTTAAGTGAGGGGAATGGCACAAGGAGGAGAGAGCAGGGGACTCTTGATTTAACTGTGGTGAGGTTGTAAGTTTGAGTCCCATGTTGGGTGTAGAGCTTACTTAAAAAAGGGAAAAAAATTTTTTCTTTAAACAGAATCAGGAGAGCTAATTGAAACTACGCTGTTAGTCCAAGTGGGAGATGCTGGTGGTTTGGACTATGTAATGACAAAGGAAAAAGAGACAAACGGGTTAGTTACAGGATATATATTCAAGATTAAGGCCATAGGTCTTACTGAAGGATAGGATATGGAACATGAGAAAAAAAAATAGATATTGGCTTCTAGTTTTCTTTCTTTATTTCTTTCTTTTTAAGATTTTAATTTGCTACTTTTTTTTTAAGATGTTATCTTTAAGCAATCTCTACACCTAACATGGGGCCCGAACCCACAACCCTGCATTCAAGAGTTGCACCATCCACCACAGAGCCACCCAGGTGCCTCCTAGTTTTCTTTCTTTCCCTTCCTTCCTTCCTTTCTTTTCTTTTCTTTCTTTCTTTCTTTTTCTTTTTTTTTTTTTTTTTTTGGAGAAGGTACATTAAATATCAGTTCAATAGTTACCTACCAAGCTCATTTATAAGTTGTTGGGGTCCGCTGCACTAGTACTTTTAAAATTTCTATGTACAAACAAATCACACAAGGAATTGTTAAAATGCAAACTCTGATTCACTAGGTCTAGTGAAGCCTGAGAGTTGAATGATTCCAATGTTGTTGATTGACAGTCTTTGTAAGACCATGTCCTAGAGCCAGGTTCTTTTAAAGATGTTATAAGCCTCGGAAGGTGCAGGAGGATCTTGCCCAGGCAGATGCTGGAGAAGGGGAATGGGCATTAGAGAATGGGAAGATTTCATCTCTTCCTGGAAGCCATCCTAATTACATGACTCACCCTACCCTTCCTTGCCCAACCCTACATACAACCCTTGAGGCTCCTGTAAGTTAATGTTTCAGCAAACCAAATCAGAAAACAGTAAGAATTTAAAGCTAACAGTAGTATATTTTTAAAGTTTTATTTACTTATTTAAGTAATCTCTGCACCCAACGTGGGACACAAACTCATGACCTTGAGATCAAGAGTCACATGCTTTTCTGAGTCAGGCAGGAGTCCCCGAACTGTGAATAATCTTAAAGGACATATGGGCCAGTCTCTCCAGAAACCCTGGTAAAGGGTTTCAGTTTCTGCTTGAAACTTCCAAGAATGGGAATTCACTACCTCAAACATCAGATCCCTCACCTCTGGTCCTCATCAGATGCACCCTCTTCTTGCTTAAACAGCAACAACAGCAACAGTGAAACAACAAATTTGCAAATTGAATATATTAACCCCCCCCCAAAAAAATAATAACAGGAGTAATGTTTAGTGAATTGCACTAATGACTTCAACTATTATGGAGAAAGAGTGGTCACCGGGATTGCTTTGGTAGAATAGGGGGAAGGTTTCATAGAGGTATGATCAGGATGGGGATAAGTCTAAAGGTACTGGGAGACAAGGGAAACAGCCAATAGAGTGCTCTAGCACAGTGGGGATAAGACCACAAGATGAATGGCAAGCCTTGAATGTTAGTCTGAGAAGCTGGGGCCATAGTTAATGGAGAGTCATGGAACCTTTGAGGGTCGAACAGTGACCTGAAAAACATTTTAAATTCTAGAACTCATTACAACTGTTGTGGCTATTTGATTCACTCCCTTTACAGACATACACACAGACCAAAATAGATGACATGATTTATTGAAGATTACACCAATACATAGGGAAAGCTATGCTTTAGAACAGTGAATCTAGCTATGGTGTGGAGGGCAGATTAGATAGGGAGAGGCTGGAAGCAAAGAGGCCCATAAGGAAGATGCTGACATCACCAGTAATCAAGGCATGAGGATTAAAGCGGTTAAAGGGATGTTTGTGCTAAAATTCATAGGATAAACCAACAAGGTTTGGGAACTGATTGAATATGATTAAAAGAGCTGGAGAGGAACTCTGTCATAGCAATGATAGGGCTGAAGACCAGGAGTCTGTTTTCAAGGGATGTGGGGGTGATTCTTGGCTCAACCACATATCATTTATGTGACTTCTGACAAGATATTCAACATTGCCAAGCAAACTCGTGTTTCTGTATTTGTTAAATGGGAGTCATACTCCATCAAAATACTACATCCTGGGTTGCCTGGGTGGCTCAGTGGGTTAAAGCCTCTGCCTTCAGCTCAGGTCCTGGTCCCAGGGTCCTGGGATAGAGCCCCGCATCGGGCTCTCTGCTCAGCAGGGAGCCTGCTTCCTCCTCTCTCTCTCTGCCTGCTTGTAATCTCTGTCTGTCAAATAAAATAAATAAAATCTTAAAAGAAAAAACTACATCCTCACTACATCAAAAGAGTGTTGTGAGGATTATATAAAGTAATGTGATCAATATTTAACACAGTGTTTGGCACATTGTAAATAATAAATAGCTGCTTGGGTTTTTTACACCTATGGGTGACAGATTTTATACCTAACCATTGTGACAATAGTGACATTAACCCACAAAAAAATAATAATGACATTAACAGATGTAGGGAAGTCTAGAAAGAACCAGCTGCAGGAAGATGAGCTCCTGTTGTACATCTGCTGGAGGGTGATGCAAGAGAGAAAATACACAGTAACCAATTAAAGACATTTGTCTGGGGTTCAGAGGAGATGCTAAGGACAGACATGTGGGGATTATCTGCATAAAAGTGATCTCTAAATACCCTGAAGCTAAACATGAAAGCATTGACAATATTCTTTTTTTTTTTTTTAAAGGCAGACTTCTTGTGATGGTGCAGGTATGAATTCCAATGGTATTTGCCAACCAAATATGCGTACTAACAATATGTCAAATGTGTCCTACAGAATTTTTACAATGATACATTATGTGCTATAATTTGCTAAGCCTAGAGTCTTTATTTTTTTTTTTTTTTAAAGATTTTATTTATTTATTTGACAGAGAGAGATCACAAGTAGGCAGAGAGGCAGGCAGAGAGAGAGAGAGGAGGAAGCAGGCTCCCTGCTGAGCAGAGAGCCCGATGCGGGACTCGATTCCAGGACCCTGAGATCATGACCTGAGCCGAAGGCAGCGGCTTAACCACTGAGCCACCCAGGCGCCCAGCCTAGAGTCTTTAGAATGAGATTATATAGGAGCACCTGGGTGGCTCAATCCATTCAACTCTTGATTTAGGCTCAGGTCGTGATTTCAGTGTTGTGGGATGGAGCCCCGTGCTGGGCTCCCCACTCATCAGGGAGTCAGCTTGAGATTCTCTCTCTCCCTCTGCCCCATCCACCGTTCATACTCTCTCTCTCTCTCTCTCTCAAATAAATAAATAAATAAATCTTAAACGAAAAGAAATGTAATTCTATAAAAAAATCATTTTAGTATTATAATATATATTATCTGGAACTGACATTAATTATACTGTGATTTATTTTTTAGATTTTTAAAAAAATATTATTTATTTATTTGACAGACAGAGATCACATATAGGCAGAGAGGCAGGCAGAGAGAGAGAGGGGGAAGCAGGCTCTCCACCGAGCAGAGAGCCCGATGTGGGGCTCGATCCCAGGACCCTGGGATCATGACCCGAGCCGAAGGCAGAGGCTTTAACCCACTGAGCCACCCAGGTGCCCCAATTTTTTAGATTTTTTTTAAAAGTAAGCTAGAGAGATAACACAAGCTGGGAGGGAAGAGGGGGAGGGAGAGGGGCAGACTCCCCACAAAGCAACGAGCCTGTTGTGGGACTCGATTTCAGGACTCTGGGATCATGACCTGAGCTGAAGACAGATGCTTAAAAGACTGAGCCACCCAGGCGCCCCAGTGATCTATAAGTATTAAAAAGTATCTTAAAAGGAGCAATAAGCAATAACTGCCATTCATTTGTTACACAAAAATGAACCATAATAGACAACATATATTGAAAGATTGCTCTGTGTCAGAGCACCTAGGTGGCTCAGTGGTTAAGCATCTGTCTTTGTCATCTGTCTTCCTGCTCAGCAGGAAGCCTGCTTCTCCCTCTCCCACTCCCTCTGCTTGTGTTTCCTCTCTCTCGCTGTGTCTTTGTCAAATAAATAAATAAGATCTTTAAAAAATAAGAAAAAAATAAAATAAAACAACTTAAAAAGAAAAAAAGGTTGCTTTGTGCCAGGCAGAGAGTGCTTTATTTATAGTAATTTGCACAACCTCTTCGTGAGGTAAATATTGTTACTGTTCTTGTGTTTTGGGTAGGGAAACTGCCGCTCAGGAGGGTGGATGACTTGCCCAAATTCAGACAGCTGGAAGAAGTGGATCCAGGATTTAAAGCCAGTCCGCGCAGGGCCAGCAGTTTGGCTCTAAATTACGTATGTGCTTCTTCACCATGGAGAAGGCTTTATTCCAGAGTCTCACCTGCAGGAGAGATCACTGCGAGGTGCGAAGAAATCATCATTCAAAACCAACAAGACGGCTAGCTCTAACACTGCGCACAGAATAGAATTGATTCAGGTCATGACTGTCCTGCTATGAATGATTTAAGGAATCAGAGCAACTAATGCATTATGCCCACGTGTGAGAAACAGAAAGGCATCTTGGGATGCAGGGCAAAGAGAGGCCATTCATAATACTGGTTAGGAATGAGTCCCGAGGGAATCTTCACTGCCCATAATCAAGAATGAAGTATGAACCCTCCCACTTATGACTCCAGAATCGAACTACAAATCAAACAGCAGGATCATTTGGTGAAGGTAATTGCCTGTGTTTTGCAAAAAACAAAAAACAAAAAAAAAAAAAACAAGCACACAGGTCCCTTGTCTGAGTCTGACTGAGAAATATGCATAAGGAAACTACCTCTCCATCTTCTGAGTGAGGCCTGATCCTTGGTGGGGGAGGGGAGGAAGAGGTTTGGGGGGAAACCTACAAAATTTGCTAACTGGGGAAGTAAGTCCTAAAAGATCCCTCACATAGTCTGGTGCAGCAGCTATACGAGGTGGGCCTGATTCTAAGTTCTATTTTACAGGTGGGGAAAATGAGGCCCAGAAAGGTTAAATAGTTTAGCCCAGACCACAAAACCACTTCAGAGGCCGAGGCTGCCTGTGGGTCAGTGTCACTCTCGCTCCAGAGCCTGTGCGCGTAACCACCACACTGTGCCATAGAACATAGAACATCTCGTCAGGAATTCTAGACTTCCCAGCCCAATGAGACCCCCGGGGATCACTGGGCAACCCAAGCGAGATCAGTCATCTATTTTTTTTCTATTCAACAACACTGCCTTCCTCTGACATTCTTACGTTTTCTGCTCTTGACTACTGAAAGCAAGGGCTCTAATACCTTTTATTTTTTTTCTCCTTAAGCTCTTCAATCGCATTTATTTTTACATTCTCTTACAACCCTCCTCGTTTCCACTTTCTAAACTTAGATATAATAAAGCCTTTTGCAAAGACACCGGCTCTTTGCCTGTAACAGTCTCTCTGCTTGCCTTGACTCTGGTCTAGTCTTTCAGACTAAAACTCTCTGGGGGAAGGATTTCGTGGCTGAAGAGGTGCAAGGTCCAGAGCAGTGATTTCACGTTCATCTCCCTCCTGCTTTCTTGTGATTTGATTCTCCAGGACCCCTACTGGGAGTCATGGGCCTGGTGCCTTCTGTCTTCACTGAAGATGGTTGTAATACTGGATTCCGTTCAGTTTGTCTCCCCAGGCTCTCTAGATTGGGGCCAAACATCACATAATCTGTCATTTCTGTAATATTATGATCGTAGTGCCTTGTGTATTAGTTGGGATGAACTAGGTTGTGCTAGAGCAAAAAGTCAGTCACAAGTCTCAGTGATTTAATGCCTTAGTCCATCAGGTTTGTGTAACAGAAACACAATAGACTTATAAACAATAAACATTTATTTCTCACAGTCCTGGAGCCGGGGGATATCCAAGATCATGATACCGACAGATTCTGCATCAGCAGATCTCATGTAAGTTTGGTTTTGTTCAGTGCAATGAACTGAATGCTTACACTGAATCTGATGAGACGCTCCTTCTTAATGGATAGCAATCTTCTCACTGGAACCTCATGTGGTAGAAGGAGGTTTTTCAGAAGCACAGTGTTGGGGAGCAAGAATTTCCTGTCCCCGTCCAAAGTCCTTTGAAGGCTGGAGGAAGAATGAAACTGACATGTGACAGACGAATAGGAGAAAAGCAAATTTAATTTCGTTCCTACGGGGAATCCACCCAGACATGGAAATTCCAAAGAGTTTAATACAGATCAAGCAAAATGAGGTCTATATGTCAGCCTGAACTAAGGAGAAGGGGGAAGGGGTATGTAACTTCTAAGGGAAGGAATGCAATTCATAGGGCAGTAAGAAAAAGAGCAGATGTTTGGAAATTAGATGTTTTCCCTACAGATGAGTCACTCAGATAAAATTTATCCCAGCTAATAATCATTGTTCTGGGAAACACCCCCAATTTTAGAAACTTTTTCTTTTCTCTCTCTCTCTCTCTCTTTTTTAGATTCTTCTAGGTAGTTAAAGGAAGAGCAAAAAGTTTCTCGTGAGCACACAGGGGCTTAATTGCCTTCAGCTCTGAAAAAGTCATGCTAAAATGGTCCCCTTGGGGTGGCTGGCCCTTGACCCCTATAGCACTAATCCTATTCCTAAGGGCTCCATCTCCTAATACCATAGCCTGGGGGGTTAGGATATGAATTTTGCTTTTTTTATGTTTTCTTTTTCTTAAAGATTTCATTTTAAGATTTGATTTATTTTTTATTTATTTGTCAGAGAGAGAACTTGCACACAAGCAGGGGGAGCAGCAGGTAGAGGGTGAAGCAGGCTCCTCACTGAGCATGGACCCTGATGCTGGGCTCGATTCCAAGCCCCCGGGATCATGACCTGAGCCAAAGGCAGATGCTTTAAGGACTGAGCCACCCAGGCACCCCTTAAAGATTTTAAGTAATGTCTGCACCCCCGGTGGGGCTCACACTCACAACCCAGAGATCAAGAGTCACAAGCTCTTCTGACTGGGGCAACCAGGCGCCCCTCCCTATATGAATTTTGGAAGAAACACGAACTCCGAGTCCTTTGCACTGCACAAAACCAAATCTGCTGTAGGGCCAGCACCTCTCCAGTTCAATCCCCGCCTTCCAGTGATTCCAGGAGGCTGTTACCTCTTCCTGCCCATCTCAATACAAGGCCTCTATGATGCAGAACCACAGGACAGACAAAGCTGAGGGAGAGGGAGGGTCCCACGGTAGCTCTTAAATGGTTGGTTTGGCCTGGATGCCACTGCTCCTTTGAGCCCATGGACCAGCACTAGTGGAATGGCCCTGCATAACGTGAAGGGAGATGGGAAATAGGGAGGACCACACGACATTCTGTGAGCAGGAAAGTTCTTTGCTTTCTTCTCATCCCCGCATTGTATGCTGCAATCTTGTCTTTTCCTTTCCCAGTCCCGGTCCCAGCTGTTAGCCTGTACCTTGGACTTTAAACTTCTACCTCCAAATCCACAAATTATAGTTTAATCCAGTGCTTGTTCTTTGGAGTATTTTATCTCCTGCCTGATGACCCTGTCCTTTCACTGGCATGCCTTATGGCTGGAATGTTGTCTCCCTTATCCTTGTGTCTTGTTTTGTTTTGTTTTGCATCTAGTCATTTTCCAGGAGCTACCCGGCAGAGAGTGGTCTGGAAAGACCTCCTAAACTTCCTGAACTTGAAATTGAAGTTGACACAGAGGGATCACAAGTAGGCAGAGAGAAAGGGGGAAGCAGGCTCACCGCTGAACAGAGAACACAATGTGGGGCTCAATCTCTGGACCCTGGGATCATGACCTGAGCCTAAGGCAGAGGCTTAACCCACTGAGCCACCCAGGTATCCCCAAAATAAAAAAAACCTTAAAAAAAAAAAAAAAGGAAGAGCATGGAGCACTTGATATTGGTATATTGAATTCAAGTCCCATATTGGGGATAGCTGTTACTTGAGCAAATAAATAAACTTAAAAAAAAGAATGAGCATTAGTATCTTGCTTATGCTTTTATATATTTTTTTAAAGATTTTATTTATTTATTTGACAGACAGAGATCACAAGTAGGCAGAGAAGCAGGCAGAGAGAGAGGGAAGCAGGCTCACCAATGAGCAGAGATCCTGATGCGGGGCTCAATCCCAGGACCCTGAGATCATGACATGAGCTGAAGGCAGAGGCTTTAACCCACTAAGCCACCCAGGCACCCCTTGCTTTTGCTTTTAATTAAATATACTAGAAAGGCAATACTTAAAGAAATTTAAAAGAAATAATTTATCCAACGAATCTAATAACCTAATAGTTATTCTTGTTTGCATGCTTCTTTCCAATTGTAACAGAGGGAAAAAATATATTTTCCTCTGCCCCTTCTGTGTTTTCCAGCCAAGAACATATAAATCCGCCTGTCCAAAGGCAGACTAAACAGGGCCGCCTGGCTAGCTCAGTAGGTGGAGCGGACCCCTCTTGCTCTCTCGATATAAGTTCGAGGCCCACATTCGGTGTAGTGATTACTGGAAAATAAAATCTTAGAAAAAAGAAAAGGCAGATTAATGAAAGAAAAACAAACAATTTTATTACCATGTGCATGGCACATGTATGTATGGAAACCCCCAGGGATGAACAGCCCCAAGAGTGGTTAATATTTGGGCTCATAGCCCATCTAAGGCTAAACAAACAAAGAGGGGTCTGGGGCTTCTGGGTAGGGGAGGCAAGCTATGGGAAGTAATCAGGAAGAGTTTGGTAAATATTTGTTGTTTAGGAAGGCTCATTATGCAGATTTAAGTGGGAACTTTCTCCAATAATAGGAGCTGTCAAAAGTCCTCTTTCCTGTAAGAAGGAGAGATACACTTTTTACAAATGGCAATTTCTTTTATAAATGGAAGTTTCCTTTACAAAAGGAAATCTTGTACCTTGTATTTGAGCTATTTCTGTGTCTACCAGTTCTTTTTAAAGATTTTATTTATTGGGGTGCCTGGGTGGCTCAGTGGGTTAAAGCCTCTGCCTTCAGCTCAGGTCATGACCCCAGGGTCTTGGGATCAGCCCCGCATTGGGCTCTCTGCACGGCGGGGAGCCTGCTTCCTCCTCTCTCTCTGCCTGCCTCTCTGCCTACTTGTGATCTCTGTCTGTCAAATAATTAAATAAAATCTTTTTTTTTTTAAGATTTTATTTATTTATTTGACAGAGAGAAATCACAAGTAGTTGGAGAGGCAGGCAGAGAGAGAGAGAGGAGGAAGCAGGCTCCCTGCTGAGCAGAGAGCCCCATGCGGGACTCGATCCCAGGACCCTGAGATCATGACCTGAGCCGAAGGCAGCGGCTTAACCCACTGAGCCACCCAGGCGCCCCTAATTAAATAAAATCTTAAAAAAAAAAAAAAAGATTTTATTTATTTATTTGACAGAGAGAGAGAGATTTCAAGTAGGTAGAGAGGCAGGCAGAGAGAGAGGGGGAAGCAGGTTCCCTGCTGAGGAGAGAGCCAGATGTGGGGCTGGATCCTAGGACCCTGAGCAGAAGACAGAGGCTTAACCCACTGAGCCACCCAGGCACCCCAATGTCTACCAGTTCTTAATAGCCTTTAGCTCAAAATAATCCATATGCCCAAGAGGCATTCTTTGGGGGGTGGCACATTCTGTTATCCTTCAAAGCCTTTATGTTTATGATTTTTTTTTTAAGATTTATTTATTTGGAGCACGTGGGTGGTTCAGTCGTTAAGCATCTGCCTTCGGTTCGGGTCATGATCCTGGGGTCCTGGGATCAAGACCTGCATTGGGCCCCTTGCTTCACAGGAAGCCTGCTTCTCCTACTCCCCCTGCTTGTGTTCCCTCTCTCGATGTAACTCTCTCTGTCAGATAAATAAATAAATAAAATCTTGGGGCACCTGGGTGGTTCAGTGGGTTAAAGCCTCTGCCTTCGACTCAGGTCGTGATCCCAGGGTGCTGGGATCGAGCCCCGAATCGGGCTCTCTGCTCAGCGGGGAACCTGCTTCCCTTTCTCTCTCTCTGCCTGCCTCTCTGCTTACTTGTGATCTGTCAAATAAATAAATAAATCTTTAAAAAATAAAAATAAAAAAAGAAATAAAATCTTAAAAATAAAAAAAGATTTATTTATTTATTTGAGAGGTTCCTGGGTGACTCAGTTGGTTAAGTGTCTGCCTTCAACTCAGTTCCTGATACCTCATGAGTCCTGCATTGCTTCTGCCTCTCCCTCCGCTGCTTGTGCTCTTTCACTATCTCATTCTCTTTGAATCTTTCAAACAAACAAATAAATCTTTTTTTTAAAGATTTATTTATTTAATCCCCCAAAGTGGGGGGCTCCAACTCAACCTGAGATCAAGAGTCACTTGCTTTACTGACGGAGCTGGCCAGGGGGCCCCCACTATCTCCCCTCACCCCCTGCCTGCTGCCCACTCCCAACCATTTTTGGACAACTCCCACTGATTTAAAAAAAGAAAAAGGGGGAGCCTGGGTGGCTCAGTCTGCTGGGCCTGACTCAGTCTGACTTTTGGTTTTGGCTCAGGTCATGATCCCAGGGTCCTGGGATCTGGCCCCTCATCCGGCTCATTGCTCAGCAGGAAGTCTGCTTCTCCCTCTGCCTGCTGCTCCCCCTGCTTGTGCTCTCTCTCTGTCAAATAAATACAAATGAAATCTAAAAAAAAAAAAAAAAAGATTTAAGTTCCTGGGTCAGTTTTCTATAAAAGACCAGCCATAAAGCCCCCAGTGGTAACCCATACAGAACGACTCTCACTCTAGAGAGCTTTCTATCTTTTCTCACCTTCACTTAACAAACTATCACTCTATCCTGTTGTGTCCCCGAGATTCATTCTTCAACTCCCCGGACGAGAACCCTGCAACCCTCATCCCTTCGGTTATAATTCTGTCTCTAGTCCTCCCATAGGCTATGAGCTGTAGAAAGGCAGCTCTGTAATCTCAGAGGCTGTCTTCAGTAAGGTCATCAGGTTCAATTACTTCAAACATTCTTGTGTCAAGACTTTAAGTCGCATCTCCAGCTGGGCCACTTGCCCCCTGAATATATCTGGTGTCTGTAGTTTTCAAGGCGTGATATCATCCTGCAGAAATCCTTCCAGGAGAAAGGAGACACTTCTACAGACACACAGGCTGTGATTTTTGAAACAGTGACTCCTAGAGGACTCCTGGGTGGCTCAGTCAGTTAAGCATCTGCCTTAGGCTCAGGTCAAGGTCCCAGGATCCTGGGATTAAGCCAGCATCTGGCTTCCTGTTCAGCAGAGAGTCTGCTTCTCCCTCTCCCTCTGCCTGCTTCTCTCTCTGCTTGTGCTCTCTCGCATGGTCTCTTTGTCAAATAAAGTCTTAAATAAAGAGAGAGAGACAGAAAGAGTGATTCCTAGTAAGAGGAGATACCCATAGGAGATGGAGCTGGGCTTGGCACCTTGCTAATAATTTGACAGGAATTAATGATGTAGCTTACATTTACTGAATACATATGTGCCAGCCACTATTCAAAGTACTTTATGTGTACTGTCCCATTGAACCTTCAAAACAACCCCAGGAGATGGGTACTCTTATGCTCAACCTTCTTTTTACAGAAGAGGAAACTGGTACAAGAGAATAACTTGTCTAAGGCAGTGCTGCCAGTAAGTGGCAAAAGCATAATTCAGACCCCGGGGGTTAATTTCAAACCCCTTGTATACTTGCAGTCACTGGTGTTTATTGCCTTGTGCTTGGCCAAGATTTTTGACTTTTAACATTTTTACAAAGCAGTAAAGAATATATTTCCCTGAGTCTTGGTTTCTGCTAATTTGATAGTAAACAAAATGTTAACTCCATTATATGCAACATTTTTTTACAAGATTTTATTTATTTATTTGATGGACAGAGCTCACAAATAGGCAGAGAGGCAGGCAGAGAGAGAGGAGGAAGCAGGCTCCCGATGCAGAGAAGCAGAGAGCCCGATGCAGGGCTTGATCCCAGGACCATGGGACCATGACCTGAGCTGAAGGCAGAGGCTTTAACCCATTGAGCCACCCAGGCACCCCTGTATGCAACATCTATATAATAGTAGAATGAGACACAGGCCAGAATATGTCCTCTTCTACCAGATTTATGATCTCATAGCAAATATATATTATTTGGCTTCTGACTTCAGAATTTGAAAAAAAAAACAGAGGGGGAAAGAGGGCACTGAGCAGAGTCCAGTGTTCTAGATAGGAGCTTCGTTGCAGCCAGAGGTGACCGTGGGTGATTCCTCAGTTGTAAGAGGAAGGAACTGGATTCCACTGCTAGCGAAGGGACCTCCTCACGCTCAGATCTCATGTCCAGAGGAGTAAATCTCTGCGGGGAGTTCCCAGCGCCGAGGCAGAAGGCAAGAGCAAATATCTGCCTTGAAAGAGGCGGACTCTCTGGTGCCCCTTGAGTCACGCAGATCAAACTGAAATGAACAAGTGGGTATCTGTTCCCTGCTTCTCGTGTGTGAGGCTGATTGGCAGCGGTGCTATGCTTAGGTGTTTGACGGGCTCTGCTGCTCCTACTAAAAATAAGCAGCCGGTGTGAGGAGTGAGTCATTTTCATACAGGATTATGTGGAGGAACAAAGTGACAAAGGTCACAGCGGCCCCGCGTGAGATGATTTCCCTTCTGAGCAGATACTGCACCCTGTTTCCAACCAGCCTCTCTTTTTCTGTTTTATTTTAGATAAGCCGTAGACCTTAAATAGAAAACCAACTCAACAGCCCTTGATTGTGTTTCAGTTTGTTCATATCCTGTTCCCTGTTTGTGGACTGGCCTCGTCCTTAGGGCTGGATTTGTTACTTTTCTGGGCGAATAGACATTGGTGTTAACATTGGTGTTAACGACCACAGTTTGCACAGTGATTACATATGCATATAAGCATAGTTGCTTTGGAATAGTCAGCCACGGCCCTGGCGACGTGGCAACACGTGGACAAGTTCCCAGCTTTCTCTAGAGGGAGTAAAGTCTCACCAGGACAGGATCCATCCTGGGCGAGATTGTAAAGTAATGTTGTCCTGTTTTTTTGTTTGTTTGTTTTGTTTTTTAAAAGATCTTATTTATTTACTTGACAGAGATCACAAGTAGGCAGAGAGGCAGGCAGAGGGAGAGGGAGAAGCAAGCTCCCTGCTGAGCAGAGAGCCCAATGTGGGGCTGATTTCAGGACTCTGGGATTATGACCTGAGCGGAAGGCAGAGGCTTTAACCCACTGAGCCACCCAGGTGCCTCTAAAGTAATGTTGTTTTGTTTTCAGGTGATCTTTCTATTTCATTTCTGAGGATTTTTCTGTTTCATTTCTGGGATCTCCGTTCTCACCCCCTATCCCTGTGGCCAGTGCCCTCATTCAGCTTTCTTATCAAAGCTTCTCTCTTCTTTTTTTAAAGTAGGCTCCACACTCAATGTGGGGCTTGAACTCGCGACCCAAGATTAAGAGCTGGTGCCAGCCAGGTGTCCTGAAGCTTCTCACTTGTTAGGCCTTAGTTTCATTGGCTATAAAAAAATGAGAGGAGAAGTACACTAAACATCATTTCTTTCCTTTTTTTTTTTTTTTTTTAAAGAGAGAGGAGTCGGGGGAGAAAATCCTGAAGCAGACTCCCTGCTGGGTGAAGGGCTTGATTTAGGACCCCAAGATCATGACCTGAACAGACACCAAAAGTTGGACTCTCAAGCGACTGAGCCATCCAAGGTGCCGCACTAACATTCTTTCTTTCATTTTTTAAAAAATTTTATTTATTTATTTGACAAAGAGAGATCACAAGTAGGCAGAGAGGCAGGCAGAGAGAGGAGGAAGCAGGCTCCCTGCTGAGCAGAGAGCCCCATGTGGGGCTGGATCCCAGGACCCTGAGATCATGACCTGAGCCGAAGGCAGCAGCTTAACCCACTGAGCCACCCAGGCACCCTCTTTTTTTTTTTTTTTTAAATAAAGATTTTATTTATTTATTTGGCAGAGAGAGATCACAAGTAGGCAGAGAGGCAGGCAGAGAGAGAGAGAGGAGGAAGCAGGCTCCCTGCTACGCAGAGAGCCTGATGTGGGGTTCGATCCCAGGACCCTGGGATCATGACCGGAGCTGAAGACAGAGGCTTTAACCCACTGGGCCACCCAGGCGCCCCACTAACATTCTTTCTTAACCTAACTTTTTTTCCCCAGATTTGCCTTCCTAAGAAGCGATGACATAAACTCCAAAATTAGTTCAGGCTTCTTTCCCTTCCCCAATAAAATACCCATTCCCTTGCGGTTGCTGATTTCATCTAGCTATTTGTTAGAAATTAGTTGATTAAACAAAATATAAAGGCTAAAAAGGTGCCTGGCTGGCTCAGTCAGTAGAGCGTGGGACTCCGGATCTCAGGGTTATGAGTTCAAGCCCCATGTTGGGTGCAGAGACTACTTAAAAAAAAAAAAAAAGTCTTAAAAACTAAAAAATATAAGGGGTGAAATTGGACCATGTGTTTCATAAAATGATTCACCCTAGCAGTATCATCCACAGATAAGCCTTACCTACATTCATAAATGAATGACTTCGAATGGTTTATCCACCTGTTATCTTTCTTTGTGATCCAGCCCAGAAGCTCCTCAAACCATAGTGTTCAAAGTGAACTTATTTTATTTTAAAGATTTATTTACTTATTTTAGAGAGAGACTCAGCGAGCACAAGCAGGTGGGGGCAGAGGGAGAGAGAGTCTTAAGCAGACCCTGCCCTGAATGCAGAGCCTCATCTCACCACAGGGACCCGAGCTGAAACCAAGAGTTGGGCACTTAATGCACTGCACCACCCGGGAGCCCCCAAACTTATTTTATTTTTAAAAAGTAACCTTCTGGAGACCTGAGCAGTGGGTTAAGCCTCTGCCTTCAGCTCGGGTCATGATCTCAGTGTCCTGGGATGGAGCTCCACATTAGGCTGTCTGCTCAGCAGGGAGCCTGTTTCCCCCTCTCCCTCTGCCTGCCTCTGCCTACTTGTGATCTCTCTCTCTGTCAAATAAATAAATAAAGTCTTTAAAAGAAAAAAAAAAAAGCAACCTTTCTTCCTGAATTAGTTCTCTTGATTGGTGGTACCACCATTTACTCATTTGCCAAGCCAGAAGCCTGTGAGTCCCTTTCTATCACCCTCTCCATCTAGCAAGTTCTGTCCATTGACTCTTTTAAGTATTTCTCACACCTATAACCATGGCCATTACCTTAAGTAACATGGGGATGGGGAGGCAGGGAGGGAGATTGACAGATGCCAATGGAATGCTAAGGGAAAGATCTGAAATCAGTTGACATTAACCTGGCAAGACATTAACCTGGCAAACCAGACAAAGTTTTTGCCCCTTACCTACAGTATTCTGGCCCTCTCTCTACCCACCCCCCATTCCAGCATATTAGTGGCCTTGCCAGCAGGTCACCCAAAGTGTAGAAAAAATCCCTGATCACTGATAAGATTTAACCAGGAGTCTGAAGTTGAGATGGAGAAACAACAATGGGAAAAGGCCTCACTTATTCAGACTGGAACATCAGTAGGATAGGGGAAAGGAGAACAGGTCTGAAGACCATAAAACTATCAGATGATCATCCTTATTTTTGGAAGTCCACGCTTTGTTTTAGAGAGTAAGAGGGGTGCTGAATAAGTGGAAAGTACCACTAAGGACTCTACCCTCACTGCATATCTACCCTTACCAACATCAAGTTGTCTGTGCTGGGGGGGTTGGCGGTTAGGCCCTGGGAGGCCTGGAGGCTTAGCTTTGCAAGCCGAGCCTGGGGACTTGGTGGCAGAAGTGGATGGTAGACAGCAGCTGGCTCTGAGGTGAGGGCTGCAGGGAAGGCTGCCACCCCAGCCAGACTTCAGAGACATCTCACATAACATCAGAGTCAAAGGAGGCCAAATGAAACAGGGAGCGATACATGGGGGTTGGGGAGCAGGGCATGAGCTGCAGTAGCTCAAAACTTTAACTCTGAAGGCCCAGGCACACAAGAATATGACTTGCTTGAGACCAGCCAGAGACCATTCACCTTTACCCAGCTCCAACAAGTGCCTAAAGACATACTTAGCCCTCTTACTGTCAGTGCTCTTATGGGGAGTTTCAGGAGGGGTAGGGGTTAGCCAAAAGATGGTGTTCTTCTTCTTCTTTTAAAGATGTTTTGTTTATTTAAGAAAGAGAACACAGAGGGAGAGGAAGAAGCGGACTCTGTGCTGAGCAGAGATCATGACCTGAGCCCAAGGCAGATACTTAACCGACTGAGCCACCCAGGTACCCCAGGACTCATTATTTTTATTTAAAAGAGACCACACACGCATGTGACCTAAAGGAATTGTTTCAATAATCCTCTTTTTTTTAAAATTTTTTTAAAGATTTTATTTATTTATTTGATAGAGAGATCACAAGTAGGCAGAGAGGCAGGCAGAGAAAGATCCCAGAACCCTGAGATCATGACCTGAGCTGAAGGTGGAGACTTAACCCATTTAGCCACCCAAGCACCCCTCAATAATCCTTTTAGACCAAGCTTTCCTTTGAACTAGGTCTGTTCTGTGATTGTGGTCTCAGGAGTAGGCCAGATTTGGTTGAGACAAAACAAATAAATTTTTCTCTGTTTATCTGAATCGGAGAGTTAACCTTCAAGCCAAGCATTTGCCAAGATTACTTTCCCCTTGGCAGAATCCTTCAGGACGCCTTTGCCTAAATAACCTCCAGACCTAACTGTTTTTTTCTCTTTGCCATCACTGTACTTTGTATGTATGTAGATTTCACTAGCACATGGTTTATGGCTCCCAGGCCTGCCTTCCTTACTAGACTGCTCATCTTGAGGGCAAGTACTATGCCCAATCTATGTTAAACTTAGTTTAGAACCTTCACCCTGGGCCTAGCACAGGACCCATCACTTCCTAGGCAGTAAGTGTTGGCTGAATTGCACTGAGTTCTTGAAGATGGTGGATTTCAGGAGTGATGTTTTAGATCATTGGGATCTTCCCCCCAAATCATATACACAAATGAACTGGCACTTAGAAGAAATAACTTCTTCTCACCTCCATTCTTTTCCCAGCATGACTGTTAGTGTGTCGAAATTAATTCCTAAACTAGAATGAATTTGTGATGTTATCCCCAATGAAATCTATTTAAAGATTTTTGGAAATGGGCTTTGGGTTTGTCTGATATTTCCTAAAATTTTAATCTATGTCTTTCTCATCTAGTTATTTAAGAGACTCAAGTGAGGGAGTGGGGGTGGAGTTGGGGACCAAAATTCAGGTTTCCTGCTGGCAAGTCTCACTGGGTGCTTACTTACTCCAGAGAAAAGAAGTCCCCTTGTACGAACTTGACTCTTCTCCCCAAGGACAATGAAGACTTCCTGGATCGCTCTACAGATTGTCAAATGTTAACTATGTGACATCTGGAAGATGGGACTCTATGGGTGATTTTAATTTTCTTCTCTGTATTTAGCAAATACTCTATAGTGAGTCTGCATGTGTCTATAATCGGAGGGAAAATCCAACTTGCTATTTTTTTTTGAAGATTTTATTTATTTGACAGACAGAGATCACAAGTAGGCAGAGAGGCAGGCAGAGAGAGAGGAGGAAGCAGGGCCCCTGCTGAGCAGACAGTCTGATGTGGGGCTCGATCCCAGGACCCTGGATCATGACCGGAGCTGAAGGCAGAGGCTTTAACCCACTGAGTCACCCAGGTGCCCCCAACTTGCTATTTTAAAAATATATCTTTTGGGATGCCTGGGTGGCCCAGTTGGTTAAGCATCTGCCTTTGACTCAGGTCATAATCCCAGGGTCCTGGGATCACGTCTGGATTCAGGCTTCCTGTTCAGCCGGGCTCTGCTTCTCCCTCTGTCCCTCTTCCCTGCTCCTGCTCTCTCTGAGACAAATAAATAAATCAAGTCTAAAAAAAATATATCTTTGGGGCACCTGGGTGGCTCAGTGGGCTAAAGCCTCTGCCTTCAGCTCCGGTCATGATCCCAGGGTCCTGGGATCGAGCCCTGCATCCAGCTCTCTGCCTAGCAGGGAGCCTGCTTCCCTCTCTCTCTGCCTGCCTCTGCCTACCTGTGATCTCTGTCTGTCAAATAAATAAGTAAAATCTAAAAAAAAAAAAACAAAAACTTTTACTCCCAGAGTGAACTTCAGCTCTTTGTGTAAAAAATATACTGAGGTGGGCGATGAGCCTCTTCTTTCCCTTAACCCAAGTCAGAAGGAAGTGGAGAAAAAAATAGCCCTTAATATAAATATGACCGATATTCCTTGGACCCATTAAAAACAGCCTTAGGTACTGGGATTCTTGCTTCAGCCATATATTCTGCCTCCTCATTTTATTTTAATTTATTTGAAGATTTCATTTATTCATAATAGAGAGGGAGACAGTAAGAGAGAGAGAGAGAATACAAGCGGGTGGTGGGAGGGGCAGAGGAAGAGAGAGAAGCAGGCTTCTCAGTGAGCAGGGAGCCCCAAGGCAGGGCTCTACCCCAGGATCCTGGGATCAGGACCTGAGCCGAAGGCAGATGCTTAACCAACTGAGCTACCTGGGTGCCCCTGTTTTTTATTTTTTAATTTTTAAAAATTTTTATTTATTTTTTAAAATTTTTATTATTTATATCAGTTACCATAAAATACACCATTAGTTTTTTTGTTGTTTTTTTTTTTTTTTGACAGAGATCACAAGTAGGCAGAGAGGCAAGCAGAGAGAGAGGGAGAGAGAGGGAGGAAGCAGGCTCCGATGCGGAACTCAATCCCAGGACCCTGAGATCATGACCCGAGCCGAAGGCAGAGGCTTAACTCACTGAGCCACCCAGGCGTTCCCACCATTAGTTTTTGATGCAGTGTTCCAAGATTCATTGTTTATGTACAACACCCACTGCTCCACCCACTACCAGGTTCACCCATCCCCCAACCCTCCCCCAACCCCCTCTTTTTTATTTTTTTAAAGTAAGCTCTAGGCCTAAAGTGGGGCTCAAATCCAGGACCCTGAGATTAAGAGTTGAATGCTCCACTAACTGAGCCAGCCAGGTACCCAAGCTTCCTCATTTTAGAGGTAATTTCTGCTAGTCCAGAGTTCCAAGTCGGGGGTGTTGAATGGAATAGCACTCACCTGGAGACCTTCTTGCAACTACAACCCGGACAGATTTATCTATCTTAGGCTGACACCTTAGAAAGAATTTTGAAGGAAAAACTGAGGGCTGAGAAAAGTCCTCTGGAACTTTTTAAGAACTCTGAATTCCACAGCAAGACTGTCTCCTCAAGGACTTTCTGGTTTGCGATCTAGTTTGTGATTATTTGTCATTTCACACTGCCCTAGGTGGAAAGCCTTGGGAACGAGAAGCCTTCTTTTCTTTTCCTCTTTCAGAGACCCTCTCTCCACCTATGGGAAAATATAATCTGTGAAAGCAGAGAAATTGACTCACTTAGAAATAACCATAAAAGTTCGAGAAGGCTAGACAAACAACAGGACTAGTAATTTCAGTCTTCCCGTGATTATAGTTATTGTGCTTAGGAAGAAACACCTCCCTTCCTGCCTCCATCAGCTCCTCCCTTCTGCTGCCCCCATTAGTGTCCTCACTATTTTTGTAAGGCCGAATAATCTCTTAAAATGGAATTTCCTTCCTTTTAGGAATCAAGAATAAACATTTACTCTAAAGTCCATAACATGACCTGTTTTCCTGAATGACTCTTAGTCTTTAACAATAATCGCAGCCCTGGTGGGTGCTGGAAATTTATCCAGGTGGTCAAGTATAGGAGGAAGGATTACTGTCTACGCAATTAAGAGTTGACTGACGGGACTACATTTTTTTTAGATTTTATTTATTTATTTGACGGGCAATGATCACAAATAGGCAGAGAGGCAGGCAATGAGGGGGGAAGCAGGCTTCCTGCTGAGCATTGAGCCCAATGCAGGGCTTGATCCCAGGACCCTGATAATCATGACCCCAGCCAAAGGCAGAGGTTTAACCCACTGAGCCACCCAGGCGCCCCTAACGGGACTAAATCTTAAGGCCTTCTCTCTTGTCTTTCACTCCCACCTATAAACAATAATCATAGGGTTTTATTTTATTTTTTTTTTTTTTAAAGCTTTTGTTTATTTATTTGAAAGACGGAGATCACAAGTAGGCAGAGAGGCAGGCAGAGAGAGAGAGAGAGGGAAGCAGGCTTCCTGCGGAGCAGGGAGCCCGATGCGGGGCTCGATCCCAGGACCCTGAGATCATGACCAGAGCCAAAGGCAGCAGCCCAAACCACTGAGCCACCCAGGCGCCCCCATAGGGTTTTATTTTATGTTACTTTATTTTATTATTATTTTTTCCCCTCCCTGAGAATCATAGGATTTTACAATTGCAAGAGGGGTGCCTGGGTGGCTCAGTCAGTTGAGCATCCAACTCTTGATTTCAGCTCAGGTCTTGATCTCAGGGTTGTGAGTTCAAGCCCTATGTTGGGTTCCATATAGGCTGTGAAGCCTGCTTAAATTAAAAAAAAAAAAAAAAAAAGGTGTTTGGGTGGCTGAGTTGGTTAAGCATCTGCCTTCAGCTTAGGTCATGATCCCAGAGTCCTGGGATCCAGCCCTGCTTTGGGCACCTTGCTCAGTGGAGGGCCTACTTCTCCCTCTCCTGGCCACACCCCCCTCACCCCCTGCCCATGTGTGCGTGCTCTCTCTCTCTCTCTCAAATAAATAAATAAAATCTTACTCTTTCCACTTTATCACATGGTTGTATGCTTCTATTGAGTTTACTATAAAGTTATTGTAACCATAAATTTTTATTTAACAGCTTTACTGAAATATAATTCACATACAACACAATTCAATTTTTTATACTATACAATTCAATGGCTTTTGAAGATTTAAAAAAAATTTTTATTTGAGAAAGAGAGAGCAAGTGAGCGAGCAGGAGCGAGGGGAGGGGCAGAGGGAGAGGGAGAAGCTGACTCCTGTTGAGTGGGGAGCCCCACACCAGCCTTGATTCGAGGACCCCAGGATCATGACCTGAGCCACTCAGGGATCCCCCTCAATGAATTTTAGTATATTCAGAGTCATGTAACTATCAACAAATAAATTTTAGAACATTTTCATTACCCCCAAAAGAAACCTCATACATCATTCATTTTCCCTCATTACCCCGGCCAGCTCAAGGCAACCACTAATCTTTCTTTTTTTTTTAAATTTATTTGAGGGGGAGAAGGGCAGAGGAAGAGGGAGAAAACCTCCCGCACACTTCCCACTGCACACAGATCTGGACCAAGGGACTGATCCCACAGCTAGGAGATAATTACTTGAGACAAAATCAAGAGTCAGGTGCTTAACCAACTGAGCCACCCAGGTGCCCCAGCCACTGTTCTTTCATATGTGGTCCTTCGTGACCGGTTTCTTTTACTTAGCATAGTATTTTCAAGGTCTATCTATATTATAAAATGCACTTCATTTCTGCTTCTCGACGAATGCTAAATATTCCAAGATATGCATATACCATATTTTATTCATCTATTCAACATCTGATGAATATTTGGCTGGATTTTATTTTAAACAAATATGACCTCTGAGAGCTAGCAGCAGCTTAAAATCAAGACATATATATTTCATGTCTTTCTATATCGAATTTATACCTAAAGAAGCATATGTCTCCCTCTGCCTGCTGCTCCCCGTTTGTGCTCTCTTATACTCTCTCTCTCTCTCTTTTTTTAAAAAAAGATTTTATTTATTTATTTGACAGACAGAGATCACAAGTAGGCAGGGAGGCAGGCAGTTAGAGATGGGGAAGCAGGCTTCCTGCTGGGCAGAGAGCCCAATGTGGGGCTCAATCCCAGGACTCTGAGATCATGACCTGAGCAGAAAGCAGAGGCTTTAACCCACTGAGCCACCCAGGCGCCCCATCTCTCTCTCTTTTTGACAAATAAATAAAATCTTAAAGAAGAGGTCATCTGTGCCCAGTATGGGGCTGGAACTCAAGAACCAGAGATCAAGAGCCTCATGCTTTACTGACTGAACCAGCCAGGCACCCCTTAAATTTTTTGATGGGTATGATAATATTGTGCAAAGACAAAATGCAGGCTTACCCTAGGTTCTCCTACTCGTCTGACTTCCGGGGATGGGGTGCAGAGTCTATCTATATCTATATCTGTATCTATCTATATGTCTAAATGACAGCCCTCAGGAAGGGAAGAACGAAAAGTCTAGAGCAAGAGTCTTGACCCAGACATACACACAAACAATGTAAGGGTAGGTATGCAGTGAGGTGAGAAAGAGGGACAGTACAGACCGCTGTAAGTCTTAATATTTTCATTTTTGTCCTTCCGAGTTTATAGGTTGGCCTATGTCCAACGTCCATACTGTTTTTTGTGGGTCTCCAGGTGGGTCCAGATTGGAAGGCTGTGGGAGACTCATTCATACTCGGTAGAAAAAACTCGAACTTGTAAACAAGTCGAGGGTATCTGATCCTGGGAGTGGCGTACTCCCTCACTAAACCTTCCTTTATCCGAGTCCTTGCCTTCTTTTCCCTATTCTTTGAAGAGACCGGCCTCAATACGACTGAGTCACCTGCCTCCCGGAGAGGATCTTTGGGAGAGTCTCCCGTTCCGTCTACAGAGGTTAAAGAAGACGGGAAAGCGATCCTTGACTCAGTCTGCCGGAGGCTTGGGTGTTGTGTCATTCCCCACACGTGATACTCTCCCAGGCTGCGGAGACCTCACGTATCATGGGACTTACTCACCCCAGAGACTCCACCTCTTTCCTCCCGTACTCCCCAACCACTCACTTCCCCGCTCCGCCCCTCGAGACTAGAGGAAAGTAGGGTGGCTGGAGCCCGGAAATACCACCCAACCAATCTGGACGGCAGAAGCGCAGAAACTCAGTTTGGAAAAAGTGCAAGATGCGGCTTTAGTTTTATCCTTCTCCAGAATGCTCTGCACTTCCTGTTTTAGGCTGTCCTTACTGTCCTGATCCCCAAACAGTTCTGTCGAAACCACCTTCTCACTTCGGGAGACCTCGTCTTAGTCGACGTGGCTTTCCCTCTCCCTCTGTTGCTCACTTTTCTCTGAGCCCGAGATTCTTAATCTGAACTGGTCTGAGCCCCAGATCTGCCTCCTTCCCGTTCTAGCTGGGTGACCTTGAGTGAACTACAACTTTTCTGGGCCTACTTTCCCTGTTCGTGGAACGGAGGCCAAACGTCTACCACACCACGCCTGTCGGGAGGAACAAATGAGACAGCCCTTTGTGAGCTGAAAAAGGCAACAGAAATGTTAGCTATGTTAATTCTGGACGGCTAGTCACTCTTCCAGAACTCCTCCCTTTCCTTTGGGACCCGCCCTGCGAACCCCGCCGGGGGCTGACCGTTCTCGCCACCCTCCTCCAGCCGTCTTTCCCATTGGCGAAGGGGTCGGCCGCGCGGCGCCGAGTGTTGACGCCACGGCGCCCGTTCCGCCGTCGCAAGATGACGCATAGCCCCGCCCCCGGCCGCGCCTGGCCTCCCGCGGGGCCCCGCCCATCGGGTCGACGCGGCGCGGGTCCCGCCCCGTGGGTGACGTGTGGCGCGCGCGGCCCGGCCGCCCCGGCAGTTGGTGCAGCGGCCGTTGGGCTGAGTGCGCTCACCCCACCCCTCCCCTCCGCGGGCCCGGACCCCCCACCCCGCCGGGCGCAGCCCCAACCCCAGACCAAGCCCCAGCCGGGCCCGTCCCGTGCGGGCCCGTGACACCCCCTCAGCCGGCGACGCCCCGGGCCGCCCGCCCGCCCGCCACCATGGAGCTGGAGGACGGTGTGGTGTACCAGGAGGAGCCCGGCGGCTCCGGGGCCGTGATGTCGGAGCGGGTGTCCGGCCTGGCTGGTTCCATCTACCGCGAGTTCGAGCGGCTCATCGGGCGCTACGACGAGGAGGTGGTCAAGGAGCTGATGCCACTGGTGGTGGCCGTGCTGGAGAACCTGGACTCGGTGTTCGCGCAGGAACAGGAGCACCAGGTGGAGCTGGAGCTGCTGCGGGACGACAACGAGCAGCTCATCACCCAGTACCAGCGGGAGAAGGCGCTGCGCAAGCACGCCGAGGAGGTGAGGGCCGGCGGGCGGAGAGGGCGGGGGCTGGGCCTGAGGGCGGGCGGGGGGCCGGGGATCGCGGCCCGGCCCGGGAGGGGGCGCGCCTGAGGCCGAAGCCCCCCGGACCGAACCGGGCGGCCGTGAGGTCCCCGGGACCCCCGACCGGCGTCGGAAGCCGAGGCAGGCGGGTGAGTGTCCAGGAGAAGGGAGGAAGATGAGGAGGCAAGGCCCCGGGAGGAAGCCGCAGCTTGGCCTGAGGGCACCTGAGGTTGGCTGAGGGCGGAGATTATAAGGGTGGCCGGTGGCCGGTGGTAGTCTAGGGAAGTTTCCGACCACCGTAGGATAGTCGGACGGCGGTTCAAACTTTTACCATGGTGTGTGTGTGTGCTGGGGCATTTACACACTTCTGTCCTGGATATGTAACTTCCGCTGGTTCCAGTACCTTTTCCAGGGGGTTGCTGCTTTGGGAAGTTAGAGATCTCCCTCTTTCGGTCAGTTTCTTCGTGACGTCTTAACCCTGTTGAGAAGGAGGTTTTATTTTATGTTTTTTTTTTTGGTGTTTTGGTTGACACTTTGTCAACATTTAGATGTCGTATAGCAACGCTCTGTAAGTAGAGCGTACAATTTTATTTTGTTGATATCCCACACCAAAGCGTTTCTCCGTGTCAGGTGGTCACCTTGGACAGTTCCCTTTAAAAACCCTCTGTTTATTTATCGAGAGGACTGGGGGCGGGGCGGGTTGGGGAGGTGTAGGTGACTGTTGACAGCCTTTCTCAGACTGCATTTTACAGGTGCCCTTAACCCTAGCTAGCATCTCAGCAGTGACCTCGGTGCCCTCACCTCGGGTCTGTGAACGTTTTGGAGGTCTGGAGTGCAAGTGATAGGCCTTGGACTTCTTGAGGCAGTCAAGGATTTAAGCTTTCAGGCTGTGTTGCATTATTTTTGTGGAAGTTATCTAATGCAGGTGGTGTTCATCTTTGTTTTCTGAGCATCTAACACACCTAGCTAAGTACTTGGTGACTGAAGGAGCTAAATAACAAATCATTGAACCAGTGACATATTCTCTTTGAAAAATGCTAGAAAAAAAGGTATTAGGACGTGAGATTCGTTTAGCAGCTCATTTCCTAACCCTAAATAGTACTCCCATTTTATTTATTTATTTATTTATTTATTTTTTAAAAAGATTTTATTTATTTATTTGACAGAGATCACGAGTAGGCAGAGAGGCATGTGGTGGTGGTGGTGGGGGGGAAGCAGGCTCCCTGCCGAGCAGAGAGCCCAATGTGGGGCCCAACCCCAGGACCCCGGGATCATGACCGGAGCTGAAGGCAGAGGCTTTAACCCACTGAGCCACCCAGGCACCCCAGTACTCCCATTTTAACTTTATTTTGTCTTTTATACCTTTGTACCAGGTCACAGAGTTCTCTTTATTCTCCTTTTTAAGCTTGACTGTAGTGATGATTTTTAGTTCTGATTTTGTGATCCATTTGCCTCAAAGGAATGCCATTGCACTTGCCAAAGAAAATTGACTTTATTTCAAGAATATTTCCAAGTCTTCAGGGAGGGAGGGATTGAAAAAAAAAAAAAATCTAAAGATGGGATCGCAGTTTCCAGTGGTTTATTAGTACTGTTAGAGGTCATGTACTACTTTTGAGATGGTATGCTGTGTCTTAATCCTCATACAGGCCTTTGCCAGTATGTTGATACAGTAGTAATAGACATATATACACAGGTGAGGAGCAGGCCCAGCATGACCTATCACCTTGGATAAAAGAAGTGCCATGTGAACATAGCAAAAGGCCAGGGTCACACGTGCCAAGAAAAATACCTGCTACAGGTTGCAGAATCAGAAAATAAAATTGATTGGGCAGCTGGGTGGCTCAGCAGGTTAAAGCCTCTGCCTTCAGCTCAGGTCATGATCCCAGGGTTCTGGGATCGAGCCCCACATCAGGCTTTCTGATTGGCGGGGATCCTGCTTCCCCCTCTCTCTCTCTGCCTGCCTCTCTGCCTACTTGTGATCTCTCTCTCTCTCTGTCAAATAAATAAATTAAAAAAAAAAAAAGAAAATAAAACTGACTAATTGGTAAGCACCTGATTGGATATTAATTTCTTAAGTATATGACTCTTTAAATGTTAAATGTTTTTGTTCTTTATACTTTTTCAGATATGTCTGTAAATTATGTATAATGAAATCTTTGGGCAAAGAGCCATGACCTGAGAATAGAGAACATTGATGAAATGCTAGATGAGCCAATTCCCAGACCACAAACATAAAACTACCTTGTTAATCACTTTTTATGTAAGATGATAAATCAAGTTTTACCCAGTCTCCAGAAATGAAGTCTTTCTTAGGCCAATATGCACAAGTGAATTCTGTGTTTAATTTTCTGGGAGTGCGCCTATTGGGCCTATTGGGCCTTTAATGTGGAGCCTGAGTCTGCTATTATGGCAAAAGTGCCTCAGGGTATTTACTGTAAAAGTACTTGAAAGCCTGGAAACTGTCCATCACCAGAAAGTGTAAAGTAAATTCTGAGCACCTTTGTGGAACTTGAGGAGGATATATAAATGGTGAGAATGTTTTAGGGGGTGTGAAGTGCTATAATCTCTTACTTACAGGAATTCTTAGCAAGGAATCGGAAATTTAATCTTTAATCTACTGATTTACTTATCTTGAATATTTTACCTTTTTCTTTGTTTTTATTTGAATTTTTGGTTTGAGTCTGCTATTTTTGTGTCTTTAAAAACAACCTAAAGTAGTCTGATTTTATTATTTATTTACTTACTAGTTTTTAAGATTTTACTTCCTTATTTGACATAGCACGCAAGTAGGTGGAGTGGCAGGCAGAGGCAGAGGGAAAAGCAGGCTCCCCACTGAGCAGGGAGCCCAGTGTGGTGCTTGATCCCTGATCCCCAGAGCCAAGGATCGTGACCTGATGAAGGCAGCAGCTTAACCAACTGAGCCACCCAGGCGCTCAGGAAGACCGTTTTTGGTCGCTCAGTTGGATGAGCGTCCGCCTGTCTGCTCTACCCAGACTAAGCCCTGTGAATCTATGAATGATTTATGAGTTTCGGGAGAGTGGTTCTCCCAGCCCAAGATTGTTTTTTTAGGTAATCTCTACACCGGATGTGGGGCTAGAACCCATCCCTGAGATCAAGAGTTGCATGTTCTACTGACTGAGCCAGCCAGGCACCCCTCAATCGGTGATATATTTTTTTTTAGATATTATATATTTATTTAACAGAGAGAGGGAACACAAGGGAACCCAAGCAGGAGCAGTGGGAGAGTGGAGGAGCAGGCTCCCTGCCATCCCAGGACCCCAGGATCTTGATCTCAGCCAAAGGCAGACACTTAATGACTGAGTCATCCAGGTGGGCTGTCAGTCAGTGATTTATTAAAAACATAAGTCTGTCTGTACAGTGATCTGGAGAGAGATGTTATTCTTAAGAAGGATATGTTAGTGTTTTTGGTTTTTGTTTATGTGAGTTCTGATTCTTTTACCACAACTTTTCTGATAAGTAGGCAAATGAGTTTAAGAATACTTTTATAAAAATTAAAAAAAAATTTTTCTAAAGATTTTATTTATTTATTTGACAGAGATCACAAGTAGGCAGAGAGGCAGGCAGAGAGAAAAGGGGAAGCAGGCTCCCCGCTGAGCAGTGAGCCCGATGCAGGGCTCTATCCCGGGACCCTGAGATCACGACCTGAGCGGAAGGCAAAGGCTTATTAACCCACTGAACCACCCAGGTGCCCCTGTTTTTTTATTTTTTAAATTTATCTTTAATTTTTTAAAAAGATTTTGTTTATTTGACAGAGAGAGAGAGAGAGAGACAGCCAGAGAGGGAACACAAACAGGGAGAGTGGGAGAAGGAGAAGCAGGCTTCCTGCAGAGCAAGGAAGTTGTCATGGGGCTTGATCCCAGGACCCTGGGATCATGACCTGAGCCGAGGGCAGATGCTTAACGACTGAGTCATCCAGGCGCCCCTAAAATTTTTTAAAAAGATTTTATTTGTTTATTTGTCAGAGAGAGTGCACAAGCAGGGGGAGTGACAGGCGGGGGGAGAAGCAGGGTCTCTGATGATCAAGGAGCCTGATGTAGGACTAGATCCCAGGACACTGGGATCATGACTTGAGCCGAAGGAAGACACTTAACTGACTAAGCCACCCAGGTGTCCCCATTAAAAATAATAATAATAATAAAAAAATTAAAAAAGTATATATATTTAAATTTTTTATTTTTAAAAATATTTTACTTATTTATTTGACAGAGATCACAAATAGGCAGAGACACAGGCAGAGAGAGGGGGAAGCAGGCTCCCCACTGAGTAGAGAGCCCAATGTGGGGCTCGACCCCAGGACCTTGGGATCATGACCTGAGCCAAAGGCAGAGGCTTTAACTCATTGAGCCACCCAGGTGCCCCATAAAAAAATATTTTAATCAAAAGTGTGGAAGAAGTTAATTTATTTGCAGTATAATTACAATGACAGTTAAGTTCATCTCTTTAGTAAACACGTAAACAGGAAAATTTGGTGTTTTTTCAATGAGTTCTATGACTTTTTATCAAGTAAGAGGAGTGAAGTAATTTTGCATACCTAAAACTTAAATTTATTGATGGTGACTATTGAAGTTAGGGAGTTAAAAAACTGAAATTTCAAGTCTGCTTCAACTAAGTTTTACATTACATCTTAATTCAAACCTATTTTAGTTTTATTAATTTTTTTTAAGTTTATTTTGTATCTTTAGCACAGCTGTTATTTAAATTAGTATTGCCATGGTTCTTCAGGCTTCTACCCTTAATTCTATCAACTTTAGTGTCTTTTGGAGTTTAACTTTGCTCTTTTATTTCACTGGAGCAGTAGGAGAGAGTGGTGACATGTCAGTATAGGAGAACAGGTTGTTGCCCATGGTGTTTTAATATTTGACATTTTACATGTTTGGATATACATGTTATTAGTTTTCAAACTCCTTTTAAAAGGGAAGTCCTTCTGTGGTCCCTGTTAAGTGTTTTTTTTTTTTTTTTTTTAAGATTTTTATTTATTTATTTATTTGTCAGAGAGAGAGAGAGAGAGAGATCACAAGTAGGCAGAGAGGCAGGCAGAGAAAGGGGGTAGAAGCAGGCTCCTTGCTGAGCAGAGAGCCTGATGTGGGGCTCTATCCCAGGACCCTGAGATCATGACCGAGCCGAAGGCAGAGGATTAACCCACTGAGCCACCCAGGTGCCCCTGTTAAGTGGTTTTTGAAATCAGTATCTTGTGGTATCTTCAGTGAGCTAAAGATTTTTGGTCCAAGAAATGCCAGAGGTGCTAACTTGATTTCTCTATTGGGTCAGTTAGAGTAAGGGTCAGCAGTTTTTTGGACTGTTACATTACATCTTAATTCAAGCCTATTTTAGTTTTATTATTTTTTTTTAAAGATTTTTATTTATTTGACAGATCACAAGTAGGCAGAGAGGCAGGCGGCAGGGTGGGGATAAGCACACTCCCCGCTGAGTGGAGACCCCATTGCAGGGCTTGATCCTAAGACCCTGAGACCATGACCCGAGCTGAAGGCAGAGGCTTAACCCACTGACCCACCTAGGCGCCCCTTAAAAATACTTTTTTTTTTTAATGTTGTGCTTAGTAATCATAGAGAATACAGCTCTTACCTAAATAAATTACTATTAGGTTGAAATAAAATAAATCAACCCAGTTTAATAATATATGTAATGTATTCAGAAAACTGATATTTAAGAAAATATGTGTGTTGGGCACCTGCGTGGCTCAGTTGGTTAATCAGCAACTCTTGATTTCAGCTCAGGTTATAATCTCAAGGGTCATGCAATTGAGCCCCAGGTAGGGCTCCATGCTCAGCGTGAAGTCTGCTTGAGATTCTCTCTTCCTCTCCCTCAGTCTCTCCCCTCACTCAGTCTCTAAAATAAATAACTAAAAAAATCTTAAAAACATAAGTGTGTAAGCCTATACATTTTTAAATCTTAGCCAGTGATATTTATGTATTTTTTAGTAATCTTTATGCCCAGTGTGGGGCTAGAACTCAGAAACTCAAGATCAGGAATGACATGCTCTTCCCATTAAGCCAGCCAGGTACCCCTTAGGGATATTTAGTTAGTAGTTTGAAGCAAGAAAGTTTTATTCACTTAGGAATCGTAGTGTCTGGTAGTTTGGCGTAATAGCTGCCTCTAAAAATATTTGAACTGAACCACAGAAATTTACATATTAATCAATATAACAAGGAAGTTTCCAAATTGATGATATAGAGTTATTAGGAACTTTCAAAAAATTGGTTTTGTTTTTGTTTTTGTTTTTTAAAGATTTTATTTATTTATTTGAGAGAGAGAGATCACAAGTAAGCAGAGAGGCAAGCAGAGAGAGAGAGGAGGAAGCAGGCTCCCCGCTGAGCAGAGAGCCCGATGCAGGACTCGATCCCAGGACCCGGATCACGACCTGAGCCGGAGGCAGCGGCTTAACCCACTGAGCCACCCAGGCGCCCCTCAAAAATTGTTTTAAAATTAATTAATTTAGGGTCACCTGGTCTCACTGGGTTGGGGCCTCTGCCTTTGGCTTGGGTGGTGATCTCGGGGTCCTGGGATTGAGCCCCACATCGGGCTTGGTGCACAGCGGGGATCCTGCTTCCCCCTCTTTCTCTCTGCCTGCCTCTCTGCCTACTTGTGATCTCTGTCTGTCAAATAAATCTAAAAAAAAAATAATAATAATTTGAGTGGGGGAGTGTGTACGTGTACAGGGAGATGGGCGTCTGTGGGATGAATAGGGAGAGAATCTCAAGCCGATGCCTCGCTGAGTGTGTAACCCATAAGGGGCTGGATCCCACAATCTTGAGATCATGACCTGAGCGGAAACCAAGAGTTAGTTGGATGCTTAATCAATTGAGCCACTCAGGCACTCCCTGTTTTTTTCTTTTTTAAATTAGTAAACCCTTCAGTAAATTCCTCCCGCCTAGCTTTTTATTAGGACAATGTTCAAACGTACAGGAAAACTAAAAGTGCATTGATAATCTGTATATGCATCACCTAGATTCAGTAGTTGTTGTGTTGTGTGTATACATATGTACATACATGTACACGTACACTCAACATTTATATATGTACACATTTTAAAGTTGCTAAACCATGGCAAAGTAAATTGCAAATGTTATAACATTTCAACTTTTACTACTTAGAGTACTTATCTCTTAAAAAACAAGAGCATTCCTGGATACAGGCTGGCTCAGTCAGTGTGGACTGTGTGACTCATAATCTCAGGGTCATGAGTTCAAGCTGCACATAGGGTGTAGAGCCTACTTAAAAAAAAAAAAAAGAAAATAGTAAAAAATTTAATTAAAAAAAGAGCATTCTACCATGTAACCACAAAATTATTTACATTGAGAACATTTTTAGTATTATTTAATATTCCATTTGAAATAATTTTTAAAGATTTTTTTAAAGGGCGCCTGGGTGGCTCAGTGGGTTGAGCCGCTGCCTTTGGCTCAGGTCATGATCTCAGGGTCCTGGGATCGAGTCCCGCATCGGGCTCTCTGCTCAGCAGGGAGCCTGCTTCCTCCTCTCTCTCTTTCTGCCTGCCTCTCTGCCTACTTGTGATCTCTCTCTCTGTCAAATAAATAAATAAATACTCTTTAAAAAAAAAAAAAAAGATTTTTTAAAAAATTTATTTGACACAGAGAGAACATGAGGGGGGAGGATCAAAGGGACAAGCAGACTCCCTGCTGAGCAGGGAGGGCTATGCCACACTCCATTCTGGGACTCCAGGATCACAACCTGAGCCAAAGGCAGTTGGTTAACTAACTGAGCCACCAAGGCACTCTGAATGAAGGGCACAGTATGTTGGTTATAAAGATAAGTTGTTCATATTTTTTAAAGGTTTTAAAAAATTTTTTTTTTTTTTTTTAATTTCAGTGTAACAGTATTCATTGTTTTTGCTCCATACCCAATGCTCCATGCAATACGTGTCCTCCCTGATACCCACCACCTGGTTCCCCCAACCTCCCATCCCCCGGCTCCTTCAAAACCCTCAGATTGTTTTTCAGTGTCCATAGTTTCTCATGGTTCTCCTTTTTTTAAGGTTTTATTTATTTATTTGACACAGAGAAAGACAGTGAGAAAGGGAACACAAGCAGGGGGGAGTGGGTGAAGGAGAAGAAGGCTTCCTGTCAAGCAGGGAGCCCAGTATGGGGCTCGATCCCAGGACCTTTGGATCATGCCTCGAGCAGAAGGCATATGCTCAGTGACTGAGCCACTCGGGTGCCCAAGATACTTCTGTATAAGGAATTTAAATGAGATTATAAAACTGAAAATTGGTTAAGATTTTTTATTTAAAATTACAGCACAAAAATATGATGGATTGTTTCTCTTCTTTGAAACTAAGATACAGAAATTGAAAAACTGATCCTTTTAAAGAGCTAGGAGGAAGCTCCCCTGATCTGGTTCTACTGTATCCTGGCTCCACAGGTAGCTAGAAAGATAAACAGACCCATAGATGATCAGAAAGAACAGATATTTATTGACCAGGCACTGTTGTAGGCCCTGGGAATATAACTACAAACAAAACAGACGAGGAAGGCAGTATTTATTTATTTGAGAGAAAGGAGAGAGAGCCCACACGCGCCCGAGCATGAACGAGAGCATGCAGGGTAGGATGGAGAGGAAGAGGGAAGGAGTTCCAAGCTGACTCTGTGCTGAGTGCAGAGCCCAGCATGGGGCTCAGTATCATGACCCTAAGATCATGACCTGAGCTGAAAACAAGAGTCGGATACTTAGCCAACTCAGCCACCCAAGTGCCCTGCCATGCAGGAAATTAAAAAAGGTGATGTGATAAAGAGTAAAGAGGCAGGCACTTTAGATGAGTACACACCTTTATAAAAGGGTAAGCTGTCCATGCAGGAAATAATTTATCTCATAAGAGTACTTTCTTAGATCTGAAACTTTAATAAATGTATATAGTTAGAGTTTTTCTTAATCGTTATTCTTGAAAATTTATAAAAGTAAAGGAGCTCTCATAAGTGCATTTCTTCTATTTCTTTCTTTTTTTTTTTTTTAAAGATTTTATTTATTTATTTGGGAGAGAAAGAGTGTGAGAGAGAGCACGAGAAGGGAGAAGGTCAGAGGGAGAAGCAGACTCCCCTCTGAGCAGGGAACCCAGTGAGGGACTCCATCCTGGGACTCCAGGATCATAACCTGAGCCGAAGGCAGTCGTCCACCCAACTGAGCCACCCAGGTGCCCTAAAGTCCAGTCAGTTAACATACAGTATTATATTCGTTTCAGGTGCCCCTTAAATTAATGTGTTAGAGGGGCACCTGGGTGGCTCAGTGGGTTAAAGCCTCTGCCTTCAGCTCAGGTCATGATCCCAGGGTTCTGGGATCGAGCCCTGTATCGGGCTCTCTACTCCGCAGGGAGCCTGCTTCCTTCTCTCTCTCTCTCTCTCTCTCTCTGCCTGCCTCTCTGCCTACTTGTGGTTTCTCTCTCTGTGTCAAATAAGTAAAAATCTTTAAAAAAAAAATTAATGTATTAGAGAGCAGGAGCAAGTGCACACGCACGCAAGCGGGGAGGGGTAGAGGGAGAGAGAGAGAAACTCAAGCAGAGGCCATGCTGAGTGTGGAGCCCCACTCCAGGCTCAATCCCAGGACCCTGAGATCACGAACTGAGCTGAACTCTAGTTGGCTGCTGAAATGACTGAGGTACCCAGGTGCTCCTCTTTCCTTTCTTTCTCTTTATTTTTCTGTCTCAATCCCTTCCTTCCTTCCTTTTTTCCTGCCTCCCTCCTTCCCTCCCTCCCTTCCTTCTCTTTTGTTCTTTCTCTCTTTCTTTTTTTTTCTTTTTCAAAGATTTTATTTATTTATTTGCCAGACAGAGATCACAGAGAAGCAGGCAGAGAGAGAGGAGGAAGCAGACTCCCTGCTGAACAGAGAGCCAGATGCAGGGCTTGATCCCAGGACCCTGGGCGGAAGGCAGAGGCTTTAACCCACTAAGCCACCCAGGTGCCCCTCTCTCTTTCTTTTTTAAGCAGACTCTATACCCAACTTGGGGCTTCAACTCATGAACCCAAGAAAAAGAACTGCATGCTCCACCAACTGAGCCAGCCTGACCCCCCAGTTTTTCCCTCTTTGGACCACTCTGGATTCCTTTTACTTTGTTAGCTTTGGCATTCCTTGGAGTTCTTTCTGAGGTCCCCTCTAGTTCTCAACTTGCACGTTGCCTAACTGGTATTATTCATTCCCATGGGGTCAATTACCATTTGTTGACCATTCCAAAATGTATATCTCATTCATTTCCTAGATGCTTATAGAGTGCCGGCTGTGTACCTGGTATTGTGTCCATTGGGGACATAGTGGTGAGCAAAACACACGAGTTTTTTCTTTCATGAAGCTGACAGCCTGTCAAGAACCTTAAGACCAGATCTCTCTTTGGAGTTTCAGATCCACATTACTCTTGTTTCTTGGATATGACTGTCTCCTGACATGTCCAAACCAGAATTTCTCTCGCAAGCTTGCTGCTCCTCTGTTCCCTGACTTTGTAAGGGATACTACTGTCTGCTGGCCAGATAGCTCACCACCATCTTTATAGGATTTTATTTATTTATTTGGGAGAGATTGAACACAAGCTGGGTGAGGGGCAGAGGGAGAAATAGACTCTCTGATGAGCAAGGAGCCCCATGCGGGCTCTATCCTGGGACTGCGGTATTGTGACCTGAGCCAAAGGCTGAGGGTTAACCACGCTGAGCCACCTAGGTGCCCCAATTCTTTTCTCTCCTTTTTTCCTTCTCCTTTATCCCCATTGCTACTTTTGTTTCCAACTTTTAAATATTTCTCTTTATTCTTAAATGTCTGAAGTCTTAAGGTACAAGATGTTGTGATCTGGCTGTTCCTTATCTTACCAGCCTCATCTTTTCCTTTTTGAGCCATATATTGAACACCTGGAATTTATTTTTGTTTTGCAAATAGTATTCTTTCTCTCTAGGGCTCTTTTTTTTTCTTTTAAATTAATTATTTATTTGAGAGAGAGAGAGAGAACACAAGCAGGGTGGGTGGGAGAGGGAGAAGCAGACTTCCCATTGAGCGTGGAGCCTGATGTGGGGCCTGATGCCAGGACCCTGAGATCATGACCTGAGTTGAAGGTAGACGCTTATCAACTGAGCCACCCAGGTGCCCCAAAGATGCCCCTCTGTTTCTCTTCTGTTGCCTGGGTAACAGTATTCATCTTTCAGGTTTCAATACTGGAACGCCTTTTATGAACACCCAAGTTGGATCGTGCCCATCTTACATTGTCCCACCACATACTCTTTCTTTCCCTACCATAGCACTTTCAGTGTTTTAGCAAACTAACCTATGGCTTTAACTCCCCCACTAAACTACTAGGAAGCTGTAGGTATTTAATAGATGTTAGTTGGTTGGAGGGATGGATGAAAATGCTAAAAGGTCAAATTGCTAAGCCTAACTATTTAAAGTTCTCTTTTGTGCATTCAAATTATTTGTCCTTACCATTGGTGCCAAGTTATGCTAAAACTTCCAAAAAGTTCTTCAATAAGTCCTTTGACTTTTGTATAAAAAAAAAAAAAAAGACTTCTGAGGGTAGTTATTGCAGATGCTTTACTTACATTGTCGTATACATAGTAAATATTCTAGAACTACTTATGCATTTAAAGATTTTATTTATTTGTTTGACAGAGATCACAAGTAGGCAGAAAGGGGCAGGCAGAGAAAGGAAGGGAAGCAGGCTCCGCACTGAGCAGAGAGCCATATGGGGGGCTGGATCCCAGGACCCTGGGATCATGACCTGGGCCAAAGGCAGAGGCTTTAACCCACTGAGCCACCCAGGCGCCTCTAGAACTACTTATATATTTAAATTGAAATATTAAGATCATAGGCATTACTTCCTGGTATTTGCAAAGATTGGGCTAGGTGATCCTAGAGAGAGAGATCACAAGTAGGCAGAAACGGGGGGGGGGGGGGGGTGGGGGAAGCAACTCCCCGCTGAGCAGAGAGGCCAAAGCGGTGCTCCATCCCAGGATCCCGAGATCACAACCCCAGCCAAAGGCAGAGGCCCAACCCACTGAGACACCCAGGCGCCCCTCCCAAACTTAATTTTAACTATTTGCTTAGAATCTTTTGATAGAAATTTCTTTTTTCCCCCCTAAGGTTTTGTTTATTTATTTATTTGAGAGAGAGAGAATGAATTAGCATGGGGGCGGGCAGAGGGAGGAAGAAGCAGACTTCTGCTGAGCAGGAGGAGGGCAGAGGGAGGAAGAAGCAGACTTCTGCTGAGCAGGGAGACTGATGTAGGGCTGGATTCTGGGACCCCAGAATCATGACCTGAGCCCAAAGCAGTCACTTAACTGACTGAACCACCCAGGTGCCCTAACAACATTTATTTTTGAAGAAAATTTTATTGTGAAGAACAGGGAAAATTTTATTTCTTGAGCATTGAAACATATATTGGTTAAAAGCATCTACTAGGTTATTATATAATTAAATTTTTAATTTCTATTATCAAATATCCAATTTGAATTTTCTTTCAGTTACCTATTGCCCTAGACTCATTTTTTTGTTACTGCTACCTATTTAAAAACAAATACCTTTTAAAAAGTTAAACAGGTTGCACAGAAATGTGGCATCAAATAAACAGGCTTTTATAAAACCTGAAGGGTAACTTTTTAAAAAGGCTATTGTTTGTCTATGGTTCTACTATGAAAATAGTCTGCTTGAACTTGTTTGATGTGATTTGGGAAATGTTTAACAGAAATTACCCCCTTATTTGTGGCTCTGTTCAGTTTTTAAAAATTTATTCTTTCTTTAAAGAATACTTCTATGCTGGGATAGGAATTCATCCAGTAATTTATTCAGTGTTAACTACCTCCCAAGCTAGCTGAGGGCCAGGGAGTGAGCAAAGATTTCTGAAGAGCTAAAATGAATGTCTCAAAACTTTGTGTAATAAAGTTCATGATCTTGGCCTACTGAATAAACATTTAAAGGCAAAGCACTTAGTCATAGTATCTTCATTTTATTTTATTTATTTTAGTTTATTTTAGTTTAGTTTTGAGAGAATGTGTGTGCCTGAGGAGCAGGGGAATAAGGAGAGAAAGCTGGGCATGGAGGTTGATCTCAGAACCCCGAGATCATGACGTGAGCTGAAACCAAGAGTTGAATGCTGGGGCACCAGGGTGGCTCCTTCTGTTTTGTTTTTAAGATTCTGTTTATTTATTTGACAGAGAGAGCACAAGCAGGGTGAGTGGGAGAGAGAGAAGCAGGCTCCCCACTGAGCAGGGAGCCTGATGTGCTTGATCCCAGGATCCTGAGTTCATGACCTGAAAGTAGGCGCTTAGCTGACTGAGCCACCCAGGTGCTCCTTTAATATTCTTATTTATTTTTTTTAAAGATTTTATCTATTTTTCTGACAGACAGAGATCACAAGTAGGCAGAGAGGCAGGCAGAGAGAGAGGAGGAAGCAGGCCCCCTGCTGAGCAGAGAGCCTGATGTGGGGCTTGATCTCAGGACCCTGAGATCATGACCGAGCCGAAGGCAGAGGCTTTAACCCACTGAGCCACCCAGGTGCCCCTAGTATTCTTACTTATTTTATTTTAAGATTTTATTTGTTTAATTTTAGAGAGAGAGAGTGAAGAGCGAACACAAGCAGAGGTTGTGGCACAAACAGAGGGAGAGGGAGAAGCAGATTCCGTTCTGAGCCAGGAGCCTGAGGTGGGGCTCTATCCCAGCACCCTGGGGTCATGACCTGAGCTGGAGGCAGATACTTAACCAACTGAGCCACATAGGTGCCCCAAGTATCCTATTTTAAATAAAATAGTTTCTTAGCCCTCAACAGGTTATAAATAAGTTAAGAGAGTATTTGCTAGAGGTACTTTCATATATATATATATATATATATATATATATATATATATATATACATGTATATATATATGTATGTATATATGTGTATATATATATAACAAATGGCAGGTTATCTCAGAAGCAGGATATTGAAAATTATAAGAAGTAATACAGTGCAGTGGTTAAGGGCAAGGACAATAGGGTCAGATTGCCTTGGTTCAAGTCCTGGGAGATTTCCTAGATTTTAATTTCCTAGCTTTGAAATCAAGGACAGGTTTCTTAATGCCAAACCTCAGTTCCTTCCTTCTTGATGGTTTTGTTTATTTCTTTGACAGAGAGCGAGCACAAATAGAGGGGAGCAGGAGAGGGAGAAGAAGGCTTCCTGATGAGTAGGGAGCCTGACCTGGGGCTTGATCCCAGGATCCTGGTATCATGACCTGAGCAGAAGGCAGAGGCTTAACCCACTGAGCCACCCTATTTATTTATATAAATAAATTATTTATTTATATAAATTTATTTATAACAGGCACCCCTATTTATTTATTTTAAAAGAAGATTTTATTTATGTGTGTGTGTGTGAGAGAGAGAGAGACACCACGAGCAGGGGTGAGGGACAGAAGGAGAGGTAGAAGTAGACTCTCTGCTGAACACAGAGCCTGGTGCAGGACTTGATCTCAGGACCCTGGGTTCATGCCCTGAGCCCAAGGCAGATGCTTAACCAACGGAGCCTTCCAAGCACCCCGGGTTATTCTTTAAAAAAAAAAAAAGGTTATTTATTTGAGAGAGAGAGTGTACACGTGCACACAAGTGTGCGAGCAAGGGGAGGGGCAAAGGGAGAGGAAGGAAAGAAGCAGACTCCCCTCAGAGCATGGAAACTGATGTGGGGCTCCATTGCAGGGCCCCCGAGGTGATGACCTGAGCCAAAGTCAAGAGTTGGATGTTTAACAACTGAGCCACCCAGGTGTCCCTAATTAATTATTCTTAAGATAAACTCTACCCCCAATTGGGGCTTGAAGTCATGGCCCTGAGATCAAGAGTAGTATGCTCTACTGACTGAGCAAAGCGGGCACCCCATAATTTCTTTTTTTTTTTTTTTTGAAGATTTTATTTATTTATTTGACAGAGATCACAAGGAGAGAGAGAGAGAGAGAGAGAGAGATCACAAGTAAGCAAAGAGAGAAGGGGAAGCGGGCTCCCTGCTGAGCAGAGAGCCTGATACGGGGCTTGATCCCAGGACCCTGAGACCATGATCTGAGCCAAAGGCAGAGGCTTAACCCTTTGAGCCACCGAGGCACCCTCATAATTTCATTTTCTGATCATTGCAAATGCTCAGAAATACACGTGATTTTTGTATATTGTTCCTGTATCCTGCTGGACTTACTATTCTAATAGGTTTTTTTGTGGTTCATGAAGATTTTTTAGTATACATTATCACGTCATCTGCAAGTAGAGATAGTTTTACTTCTTTCTCTACAATCTGAGAGCCTTTTATTTTCTTGCCTACTTACCCTAACTATAACCTTCTGGTACAATATGGAGTAGAACTGGCAGGAGTAAAATTTTTGTCTTGTTTCTGATCTTATGGGGAAAGCATTCAGTCTTTACCCATGCAATATGATGTAGTTGTGGGGTTTTGTAGATGCTTTTTGAAGGAGTTCTTTTCTATTCCTTGTTTGTAGAGTGTTTTCATTATGAGGAGATGCTGAATTTTGTCAAGTTCCTTTTTTGTAACTATTCAGATAAGCCAGTTCAGATATATTTTTAGGTCAGTGTGTGTAACATCTGGAAATAAGACACAAGTCTAATTTTATAACTAAAGTTTGAATAGTATAAAATTAATTCTTAAAAATGGCATATGTGTGCTCCAAATAATTAAAACTATATGTAAAAAGTGAAAATAATGACCATATTCCCTCTTTGGTAGGGTGGTCAGGGAAGGTCACAGGGGATATAACATTTTAGTTATGAAATGAAGGATGAGGAGGAGACTGTCAAAGGAGTGTGTTATAGACAAAGGAAATGAGGCTCTAAGGTAGGAAACAATTTAAAATTAGGAGTCAGCCAGCATAGAGGAAAGGGAGGGGTTGAGGTAGGAAAATCATGGAGGAGCTGCTCACTCGGGCCTGATGGGGGCTCAGGTAGAATTGAGAAGTCTACACTTGTGTTCTGGTAAGAAGCCATTGATGACGTTCATTCAAAGCAATAAAATGGATCTTTAATTCATACTAAAGTATTTGCAGTGATTGTTATGATGCTGAGGTTTGTTGGAGGAAAAGAGGAAGAATACAGACAAAACAGGCCATGTGCTGATAATTATTGAAATTAGGTGATGTTATGTAGAAGTTTATTATACTGTTCTCCATTAATGCAGATTTGAAAATTCCCAACAATGTTAAAAAACAAAACCTGGAAAACAACTGAAAAGATTATCCACTGTTTTTTTTTAAGGTTTTGATTTATTTATTTATTTGAGAGAGACAGAGAGAGCTCGTGCACGCACAGGCACACATGAGTGGAGGGAGGGGCAGAGAGAAGGGAAGGGAGAATCAGACTCCCCAAGAGAAGCCCAACAGTGGGATCTAATCCCAGGATCATGGGATCATAACCTGAACTGAAGTCAGATACTTAACTTACTGAGCCAGCCAGGTGCCCATCACTGTTTTTTTCTTTGTAGATAATTTTTAGAGTTTCAATACTAACCTATATACTATTCAGGATAATATTTTATGATTTTTCTTAATAATAGAAATGTATTTTTATAACATAGTCAAGTTTTGAAATAAACAACAGTGTCAAGCTTTAAGACCTGTAAGTTAAAGTCAGTAGTATAAAATATTGATCACCTACCTACAGAAGCACAAAATTGTAACATGTAGGGAAAGCATTACTTGGCTGGTCTGCTACACCTTTTCAGGTTTTATCAGTGTGGTAATCAATTCCTGGTTGATAGCCTCTTACCTAGGCCAATGAGTTTTGGTTTATTCTTGTTTTTTGAGGTAAGATAGTAGAAAATCAATGTTCTCTGTGTGCTGTGGTAGTCAGTCACAAGGACTAAAAGGAATATGAAATATACAGAGGTAAGAATAGTGTAGCTCATGTGGAATAAATGGTCATGTTCGATTCCATTTATATAATTACGGATGACAGTTTGGGCAGTGAGTAAAATTCTTTTTGTGTGTGTGAGTAAAATTTACATGTGTCATACTTATTTGGTTATTTTATCTAAAAGTTTTTTTAAAATTTATGTACTTTTCCTTTTTTTTTTTTTAAGATTTTATTTATTTATTTGACAGACAGATCACAAGTAGGCAGAAGGCAGGCTTGGGGGGGGAGGGATGGGAAGCTCCCCGGGGAGCAGAGAGCCGGACTTGATCCCAGAATCCTGAGATCATGACCTGAGCCCAAGGCAGAGCCTTAACCCACTGAGCCATCCGGGTGCCCCATTACTTTTCCTGTTAATACAACACATGCTCTTTGTGATAAACAAAACAGAACCAAAACATTATAGAAATCCTTCTAGAATCCTGCCTATTAGAAAAACCTCACTTTTTTAAAGAAAAGATTTATTTATTTTAGAGATAGAGTCACCCTCCGAAGGAGGGAAGGGGGGGACCAGCAGAGAGAGAGGAAGAAATAGACATTCCCCTGAGTGGGAGCCCAACCCATGAGCTCAATCCCAGGACCCTGGCATCTTGACCTGAGCTGAAGTCAGATGCTTAACTGACTGAGCCATCTGAAGTCCGATACTTAACTGACTGAGCCATCCAGGGGCCCCTCCCTGTGTCTTAGCAACACTTGACACTCTCAGACTTTTTGGTTTTAGTTTTTAATCTGATATTTGTGAAACAAGCTTTTAATTTTCTTTTCTCAGATCACCACTGTGGTTGAGATATTTCTTACATTTATTGATGATCTGCTTGCCTTTTCTGTGAATTGCCTGTTCAGTTTCCACTCACAACTGGCAGCAACCTGTGTCTGTCTGGATAAATCTAAATTATTCTTTACAGTGGCTTTATAGTATTCCCTTATATGATCACTGTAACAGATCATTGGGGGAAAAGGACTGGGGAAACTTTACATAATTATTTTATTTTTAAGAATTTTAATTCCAGGGGCGCCTGGGTGGCTCAGTGGGTTAAGCCGCTGCCTTCAGCTCAGGTCATGATCTCGGGGTCCTGGGATCGAGTCCCGCATCGGGCTCTTTGCTCAGCAGGGAGCCTGCTTCCTCCTCTCTCTCTCTCTGTCTGCCTACTTGTGATCTCTGTCTGTCAAATAAATAAATAAAATCTTTAAAAAAAAAAGAATTTTAATTCCAGTACAGTAAACATAAAATTATGGAATGCCTCACAAATTTCTGTTATCCTTGTGCAGGGGCCATGCTAGTCTCTGTATGTTCTAATTTTAGTATATGTGCTGCTGAAGCTAACATGGGAATCTGTACTTTAATTAGACCTAAGAGATGTATCATCCAAATGCAACATAGGGACTTTGTTTGCATCCTGGCTGTGAACATTTATGAGACAGCCAGCAAAATCTGAATGGTGACTGGATAGTCCCTATTATTTCATTAAGGATTGGGAAATGGTGCTCTTCTAATTTAGTTATTCCTTCAGCATTTTTTACCTAATTTTCTTATAAAAGAGAACTTCTCCCTCATCAACCGTTTGATTACCCTAAGGTATAGTTTGTACAGGAATGATAGGATAAGTGCTATATTCTTCAGTTCATACTTTTATAATTTCAATGAGCTCTTCCTTCTTGTTCTTCCCCTACCCCAACCTTTTTCTAAAAATAGCATACTGTTCTGGTTTCATGGATGTAATGACTTTTCTTTGGTCTTTGAGTATATTAATTATAGTTTTCATTTGTTCCTGTTTTGTCTGTTTTCTCAGTCCCATTTTTTTCTGGTAGTTTTGGTCTCTCTCTTTCAGGTTGGAGCTTCAAGTGCCTGATAACCCTTAATTATCCCTTCATGATTTAAGCATGAGGCACTAAAAAAAGGAGGGCCAGAAGCTTTGTGTGCCTGGAAGCCGTTCATTGCCAATTGGGAACCCAGATTTCAGTATCCCATGGTCTTTTTGCTCAGAGGCATTTGAATTTTGCCAAGGAAAGATAATGTCATGGGGAGTGGAGTGGTAGATAAGCCTAGTCATTATGAGAATCTGGGTGAGGGCCAGAACAGAAAGGGGGCTATCAGTGTTGCTGCTTGGTATATAGGTTTTCACTTAGTTCATTTCTTTTCATTTGGCACTTATTTGTTAAAATGTGGTATTCCCTTGTCTAGAATCTCTCTTATTGAGGGGTACGTGGGTGGGTGACTCAGTCGTTAAATGTCTGCCTTCCACTCAGGTCATGATCTCAGGGCCCTGGATTTGAGGCCCTAGTGGGGGAGGGTCCCTGCTCAGTGGGGTGTCTCTTTCTCCCTTTACCCCTCTCTTCTGCACTTGTGCTCACATGCTTGCTCTCTCTCTCAAATGAATGAATTAAATCTTTAAAAAAATAGAATCTCTTATTGAATTTATTCAGAAAACATATTTCCTGTCTTCTGTGTGGGTAGGCAGGAGGGCCACCTGGCTGCTCTGGGATGGCACTGGGGATGTATTAGGGATGTTATCAACTTTTACTAGTGCAACCAACTGGGCCAACTGTATGCCCTGTGTTTTTTTGTTTGTTTGTTTGTTTGTTTTTAAGTAAGCTCTGTGCCCAGAATGGGGCTTGAACTCATGACCCCCCCCCCGGAGATCAAGAACTCCATGCTGTACTGACTGAGACTGAGCTAGCCAAGCACTCTTAGTTGGTTGTCTTAATCAGGGTCAAATACAATGGTTCACAAATTTACATTGGTTAATGTCTCTTAAGTTTCTCTTGATCTCTAATAGCTCTCCATTTTCTCCCTCCTGCCATTGGGTTTTGAAGAAACTGGACCATTTTTATTTGAAAATTTTCCACATTTTGGATTGGAGGGGGAAATCATATCCTTTGGGTATTGTTTAATATAGTCTATCTTCTTGGGTTTCTGGCTGGCTCAGTTGGAAGAGCATGCAACTTTTGATCTTGGGGTCATGATTTTGAGCCCCACCATGGGTGTAGCGATAACTTAAATAATTAAAAACTTAAAAAAAAACTTTAAAGGGGCGCCTGGGTGGCTTAGTGGGTTAAGCCTCTGCCTTTGGCTCAGGTCAAGGTCTCACGGTCCTGGGATCTAGCCCCCATTGGGCTACCTGCTCTGCGGGGAGCCTGTTTCCCCCTCTCTCTCTGCCTGCCTGTCTACTTGTGATCTCTCTCTGTCAAATAAATAAAATCTTAAAAAAAAAGAGTTAGCTTTATTTAAAAAAAACTTTAAAAAGTATATGGTTTCTCATTTCTTAAAAATATTACATTAAGGGCACCTGGGTGGCTCAGTCATTTAAGAGTCTGCTTTTGGCTCAGGACATAATCTGAGAATCCTGGGATCGAGTCCCACATCAGGCTCCCTGCTCCTGCAGGAAGCCTGCTTCTCCCTCTCCCACTCCCCCCGCTTGTGTTCCCTCTCTCGGGCTCTCTCTCTGTCAAATAAGTAAATAAAATTAAAAAAGAAAAAAAAAAGATACTACATTGAAAAAAATACATTTAATGGAACTGATTATTATCAAACTCCATTTGATAGTATTATCAAATAGAATTTGATCATAATTACTAATATAATGCAATATTTTCCTTCCCCCACTCTGCAGAGTAAATGTGGGGATACTTAGCATTAGTAAGTCGTCAGCCTTTTATTTGGTGGTATTATTTTTTAGACAACTACTGTACTCAAAGTTACTAATAAAGGGCTTTTCTTTTTTTAGCTCTTGCATCTTTACTCCCAATTAGGAACAGTCTTTAGGGACTTTTTTTTTTTTTTTTAAACTTCGGGCGCTTGCCTTTTCAAAGTATTCATTTGTTTTTCTCTACAACAGTGGGGCAAAACAGCCCCTATAAGCCATCTGGACTTGAAACCATTTTGCTTCGTCACAAAGCTTATTCTTTTTAGATCCTGACATAAGTCTGTATTGTCTACTGATTTTTTTTTTTTTTTTAACAGTGTCTAGTTGCTCCCAGGAGAGTACTGTTTGAAGTTATGTCAATGTTGTTGTTGGCTGATCAGTGAGTGAGAGGGGAAGGGAGCATTTAGTGAAGAGAGGTTTATCTTTTATCATACATGCTAAAAAAGCCCATGCATGGGCTCTAATCCTCCCCACCCAACACTTTTTAAAAAAAGATGGGCGGGAGAGAAAACATAAAGACAAAAACACACAGGGCTGGGGGGAGATGTGTGCTCTACAGCAACATTCCTGAGACATTTGACAAACTGCTGCTCTGCAGGAGGGGAGTAACCAGAATTTTCCAGGGGTTGAATACTTTTGGAATTTGGAAAACTGCTGTTCTCCTGCCTTGATTTTTGTTGTTGTTGTTGTTTCAAGTTTTTGTGTAAAGATTTTATTTACTTATTTGACACAGAGAGTAAAGCCGAGGGAGCAAGGGGCAGAGGGAGGAGCCTACTCCCTGTTGAGCATGGAGCCTTGCAGAACTTGATGAGGGGATCTGAGGGGCTCCATCCCAGGACCTCCAGGATCGTGAACTGAGCTGCCAACAGATGCTTGACTGACTGAGCCACCCAGGCGCCCCACCATTATTTATTTTATTTAAGATTTTATTTATTTGAGAGAGAGAGAGAAAGCTCGAGAGGTGGAGAGAGGGTCAGAAGAAGAAGCTGACTCCCAGTTGAGCAGGGAGCTGGCGGTTGTGGGGCTTAGTCCCTGGACTCTGAGATCATGACCTGAGCTGAAGGCAGAGGCTTAGCTGATTAAGCCACCTAGGCACCCCTCGCCATTATTTTAATATGTGCCTCCAAATCTTTTGTTTGTTTATTCCTCCAGTTTTTAAATTTATGATCATGTTACATGTAATGTTTTATATTAAAGCCCATAAGGAATGTATGAAAAAATAACACTTTTCATCATTCTTCAAAGACTTTGATCCTCATTGCTAACCTGCAGTTGGATTGTACTAGTTTCATTCCAAATAGTGAGATAATTTATTTAGGAATAGATATCCCGTATGTGCAGTTGCATACCTCACAGGTAGCTCCCTTTGATATTAAAAATCAATTCTAGGGTGTCTGGGTGGCTCAGTGGGTTAAGCCTCTGCCTTTGGTTCAGGTCATGGTCCCAGGGTCTTGGCCTTGAGGTCTGCATCAGGCTCTCAGCCTGTTCCCCCTAACCCCTGTCCACCTGCCTCTCTGCCTACTTGTGATCCCTCTCTCTCTGTCAAATAAATAAATAAAATCTTAAAAAAAAATCAATTCTATTATATTACCCATAGCTACCTCCTTTTTAAAAAGTTTTTATGTAAATTCTAGTTAGTTAATATACAGGTGTTAATTTCATGTGTACAACTGATTAGAGTGATTCAAGACTTGCATACATCACCCAGTGCTCATCATATGTGTGCTCCCTAATCCCCATCACTTACTTCACTCATCCCCCTGATGTGATTTGAAGTGGGATTTGTGAGCCAACGACCAAGAAAGAGTTCTTGAAACATTTTTGGTGGAGAAAGGTGGTTTTATTATAGTATGGGGATAGGACCCAGGGACAGAAAGAGCTGCACTGGGATTGTGAAAAGCAATTGATTATATACTTAGGAGTTGGGGGAGGTGAAGACAAAGGAAGTTTCCAAAAGGATTTTCATATGTCAAAGAAAACTTACAGGATCCTGGAGGCCTAGCTAGCTATTGTCCAACTAAGGTTGCTTTTACCTCGAGCAAGGCATTAACATTAAGATTGGGGGTTCCTGGAGGAATGCCATACTTTGTGTGCCTCAGGTATTTGTCAAAGGGCTATAGGTTGTAAGAAGAGTTAAATTTTTTTTTAAGATTTTATTTATTTACTTGAGAGAGGGAGCGAGCGAGAGCATACAAGTGGGGTGAGGGGCGGAGGGAGAAATAGACTCCCCACGAAGCAGGGAGCCCAGTGTGGGGCTCAGTCCTGGGACTCTGGGATCATGACCTGAGCCGAAGGCAGCTGCTTAACCAACTGAGCCACCCAGGCACCCCAGAAAATTGAATTTTATCTGTATTTCTTTTGCCTTTGTTCTCCACATCACCCCCAACCACCTCCCTTCTGGTAACCATCAGAGGCTAAACTGACTGAGCCACCCAGGTGTCCCTCTCTCTCATTTTTCTCTACTCTTGCCATTCTGGTTGTCCTTGGTTTCTTTCAGTCTGTCTTTGCTTGATTAACTTTCACTTATTTTTCAGGTCTTAGCTTAAATGTCTCAGGAGTGTCTTCTCAAGGTTCTCATATCATTAATTCCCTATTTACACTTTTCTTTTTTCTCTGTTTTTAAAGTAATTTCTGTGCCTAGCGTGAGGCTTGAACTCATGACCCCAGTATCAAGAGTTGCATGCCCTATTGACTGAGCCAGCCAGGTCCCCCCATATTTTACACTTTTTCTGATAGCTTATACTCTTTCTTTCTTTCTTTCTTTCAAGATTTTATTTATTTGTCAAAGAGAAACAGAGAGAGAGAGTGAACACAAAGCAGGAGGAGTAGCAGGCAGAGGGAGAAAGAAGCAGGCTCTCCACTGAGCAGGGAGCCCCATGCAGGACTTGATCCCAGGACTCTGGGATCATGACCTGAGCTGAAGGTGGTTGCTTAATCAAGTGAGCCACCCAGGCATCCCTCTTGTGCTATTTCCTAGGTCACACATGATTATAGTGTGGTTGCATTGTGTATGAACTTGAACTACGTGATTTAAAAAAATTTTTTTAAAGTTTGTTTATTTGAGAGAGAGCACATGCACGTGCGAGAAAGCGAGATTGGGAGAGGAGCAGAGGAGACAGGACAGGGAGAGGAGAAGACGACTTTCGTGCTGGTCAGAGAGCCTAATCCAGAGTTTGTGAGATCATGACCTGTGCTGAAACCAGGAGTTGGACGCTTAACTGACTGAGCAGTCCAGGTGCCCCAAACTATGTGATTTTTTAAAAGTCTCATTTCATATTTGAATTTTGAGATGTTAACTCCTTATTGTAGAAGTCTTGATAGAATCATGTCATATACAACCTGAGACTGAATTGTAAACCAAGGTTGTGCTGTTACATCCCATATTGGTGTCACTTGGTTAGTAACAGAAACACCAGCCATCTTCTATCAGTATCAACCTCAAATTAGGTGACTATTGAATTATGTGAGATCTTCAAAAATACATCTTTTCTTAGGCACCTATGTTTAATGCCTGTTTTCTTTTGCTTAATTTCAAGCAATGAAACATAGGGACAAGGGCTGTCTTGTAACCTTCCTGGCATCTTAGAATACTTAGAACAATAAGAACTTAAGTTGTGTGTTGAGAGGATGGATAGATGGATGGATGGATGGACGAATGGAATCTTATTTGCCCACTCAGTCCATTTGTGAATCAGAGGAGAGATTCTCAACTTATTCTTTGGCTCATGGTTTATTCTTTACATGAGCTCCTCAAATTTCAACCCTAAATTGTATTTTGCTGGACATGCCATGGTCTTTATGCCTGTCTTTGCATGTGCTGTTATTTCTGCCTGGAATGTCTCTACCCCACTTCATCAGGTAAACTGTTTCATAGTCAGCTGAAATTCAGGCCTTTTCTTTAATGTACACTCTACACTCAACCTGGACTTGAACTGACCACACCATCAAGAGTCCCCCATCAAGGGTGCCTGGGTGGCTCAGTGGGTTAAGCCGCTGCCTTCGGCTCGGGTCGTGATCTCAGAGTCCTGGGATCGAGTCCCACATCAGGCTCCCTGCTCAGCGGAGAGCCTGCTTCCCTCTCTCTCTCTCTGCCTGCCTCTCCATCTACTTGTGATTTCTCTCTGTCAAATAAATAAATAAAACCTTTAAAAAAAAAAAAAAAAGAGTCCCCCATCAAGAGTTACATTCTTTATCGACTGAGCCACCTACATGACCCTGGGCTGTTGTTCTCTCTTTCTCTTTTAATAGTTTAATATATTATTTTTTGTAAGTAGGCTCCAAGCCCAGCATGGAGCCCAATGTGGGGTTTAAACTCACCACCCTGAGATCAAGCCTGGGCTGAGATCAAGAGTTGATCACTCAACCAGCTGAACCCCCAGGAGTCCCTAGTTTATTGTATTTTAATAGCAAACTTACAAGAACAGCACATAAGACAGACAACATTAAAAACAGGTACATACATATAGGACAGCTCGGAAAAGTATAATGATTGGAATCTACTGTGTGATAAAATGCTACGAACACTGTTTAGTTGCTATCAATAAGAAATTTACTTGTTTTAAAAATACCCAAATCCTGGTGTTGTCCAGAAAAATTTGATAGGTTAATTTATAATTGTTATAAAGTTGAACTGCTGAAATGTGTTCACTAAACAATTTGACTTTTGGCTTTTCTTTTCAAAAGTAGATTTAGGAGGCACCTGAGTGGTTCAGTTGATTAAGCACCTGCCTTTGGCTCAGGTCATGATCCCAGGGTCCTGGGATCAAGCCCTGTGTCTGGCTTTCTGCTCTGCAGGACGTGTGCTTCTCTCCCTGCTCATTCCCCTGCTTTCTGTCTCTCTCTCTCTCTCTCTCAAATAAATAAATAAAATCTTAAAGAAAAAAATAAAAGCAGGTTTAGTCACTTATTTCTCTATGTTCCTATTGCTCCTTATACTTGCTTCCATTATAGTACTTGGCGTGTTATATTGTTAATTGTTTACTCTTTTTCCCTGATGTCTGTCATGAAGTAACTGCTTGGATTTGTTGGGTAGATAGAGAGTTTTAGTTTTATATTTAGTATGTTATTTAAGAGTAAATAATATTGCTTAATAGTTGTAATGAATATCTTTTTACTGCCAGCTGCTTATTCTGTACTCCTAACATCTGGAGAATAGTCATTGAAAATAGGTGTGTGGCTTTATTTAATTGTGATGTTTTTCTTTATTTTTTAAAAAGATTTATTTATTATTTGAGAGAGAGAGAATGACCAGAGGGAAAGGGCCACAGAGAAACAGGCTCCCTGCTGAGTGCAGAGCCCATTGAGGGGCTTGATTCCAGGACCCTGGGGTCATGACCCAAGCCAAAGGTGGACACTTACCAACTGAGCCACCCAGAGGCCCTGATTTTTTTTCTTTGATTAAAAAGTGACAGAATGGTTGGGGTGCCTGGGTGACTCAGTGGGTTAAAGCCTCTGCCTTCGGCTCAGGTCATGATCCCCAGAGTTTTGGGATCGAGCCCTGTATCGGGCTCTCTGCTCGCAGGGAGCCTGCTTCCTCCTCTCTCTCTTCCTGCCTCTCTACCTAGCTGTGATCTCTCTCTGTCAAATAAATAAATAAAATCTTAAAAAAAAAAAAGTGACAGAATGGGATATGTTCCTATTTTTATGTTATCTCAATTAGTGTGTGTGTTAGGTTGAAATTGCTGGAGTAGAAAGTAGGCATGTTTCTTTCTTTCTTTTTTTTTTTTTTTTTTAAGATTTATTTAGTTATTTTAGAGAGTGAGAGTGTGTGTGAGCAAGTGGGATGGGGGAGGGGTAGAAGGAGAGGGAGAGAATATCAAGCAGACTCCCTGCTGATTGTGGAGCCCAGGACCCTGAGCTGATAAATCAGGAGTTGGACCCTTAACTAACCGAGCCACCCAGGTGCCCCAAGAAGACTTTGAAACCAGAGTCAGTCATGTTTGTAATATACAAAACTAGTAATGAGGTTCAGCAGTACTCACATGTGCTACTGACCCACCAAGGATCTCTGAGCAGGAAAGAGAAGTGGAAAGCATCTAAAAAGAATAACCCATCACAGTTGTCAAACTGTGGAAAGAACCAAGATGCCCTTCAACGGACAAATGGATAAGGAAGATGTGGTCCATACGCACTATGGAGTATTATGCCTCCATCAGAAAGGATGAATACCCAACTTTTGTATCAACGTGGATGGGACTGGAGGAGATTATGCTGAGTGAAATAAGTCAAGCAGAGAGAGTCAATTATCATATGGTTTCACTTATTTGTGGAGCATAAGGAATAGCACTGAGGACATGGGGAGATGGAAAGGAGAAGGGAGTTGGGGGGAAATTGGAGGGAGAGATGAACTATGAGAGATGTGGACTCTGAAAAACAGCCTGAGGGTTTTGGAGGAGCGGGGGGTGGGGGCTCAGGTGAGCCTGGTGGTGGGTATTATGGAGGGCATGCATTGCATGGAGCACTGGGTGTGGTGCATAAACAATGAATTCTGGAATACTGAAAAAAAATTTTTTAAAAATAAAAAAGAATAACCCATATCACCTGTTCCCTAATTATTTTCTCTGTAGAGTGAGAGTGTTGGGTATAGAATAAAGAAACCTAACCTCCCTCGTACTCTATCCCCAACCCCCACCCAGAAAAAACAACTTTTCTATGAGGACCAGGAATTTAAACCTTTTTCTGCTAAGCCCTCTTTTGGCATCTACTTGAATTTCATGCCACCTTCTTTATTTCTATTCCAATTTTCTTTTTCTTAAATTCTTGTGTTTCCTACATTTACATTATTGTTACTTGCCATAGAGCAAGGACATTTTCTGAAATTTTTCGTATTTATCAGTATTGTGTTTCCTGAGCTACTGTGTCCTATAGCAACTTCTATTCCAAAGGTTATGTATGTTACTAGGGATATTTCACAAAACAATGGCACAAAACTAGCTTATTTGACAGGTGTTTTTTGGGGGTAACAAATTTAGAAAATTTCAGTCATTTTTTACTCTTTATTGATTACCCTTAAAGCCCTTAAGATGTGTTTATCCTACTAGCTTTCCATGCCCTTTTATGATCTGTTAACATGCCTTATCAGAACTGAGGAGTATTTATTTTTGTTGTGTAATAGTCATTAGCATTTTAAACGGGTGGCAGCTGTACATTTCCAAACCAAGATGTAATACACATTTAAAATTGGGATTTTTGGAACAGAGAGAATTTTAAAAGATTATTTTAAAAGAAATCAACATTTACTATTTTTATAAATGGGAGAAAACCATTCTTGATTTCTTGTAGACCTTGAAGATGCAGTGAATTTGAATGCATAGTTTTGTGTTTCATATATTTATCTTCCTTAGGAAAGGATCTATTTTCATGAAAGATTCTCAAAGGAGTACATGATTCCAAAAGTTTAATTTAAGATCCACTGTTTAGAATAAGAAAGGAAAACATACACTATTATGAGAGATGGCAGTTTGTTTTGGAGTCTCTACGTTTATCTGTTTTAATTTGCTTGAAGGAAAGACCTGGCATTATGTATTTGCTTTGGAATATTTTCATTATTGCCAGTGCCTTCCTGTGAAGGGAGACTGCAGAAACAAGAGATTTCCATTTGCAGATAATAGCTCTGCCAGTCCAAGAATGGTCACGTCATTTTGGGGGGGGGGGGTCTTTTGCCATATTTACTTAAGGTTTAAGGTGATAGAGATATAAAGGCTCCATAGTCATTATAAAATGTGAACAGTTCTGAAGCATGAATGCTCTAGGTAGGTCTATGTGCTGTTTGCCTATGAAGTAAGCAGATAGTTGTATAGTGACTGCTAAACTTATGGATTATTCATGACCTTCTGTAGCCAAACTGGGTCGCTTAGAAACAAAGCAGACACGAAGCTGTGTGCTCATGATGAGGTTTCTTCTGTCAGGAGTTTCGAATAGGCAGAGTGGTGGTAAAGTTTTTTTGCAGCTTATTGAGAAATAATTGTTACATAACAGTGTGTAAGTTTAAAGTGTACAACATAATGATTTGATATATGTACATATTGTGAAGTGATTACCACAATAAGGTTAGCTAACATCATGTCACATAAGTTTTTAATTTTTGTGGTGGGAACTGTAAAAACTATTATAGAATAGTGGTATTATCTGTAGCTACCATGCTGTACTTTATATCCCCAGATCTTACTCATAACCAAAGTTTGTGTCATTTGGCCATTTTTACCATTTTCCTTTACCCCTATCCCCTGCCACTGGCAACCACCATTCTGTTGGTGGTATATCATTATAAGTATTAGTTGGTAAACATTTGCTGTATGTTGTGTTTTTTAAAAGATTTTATTTATTTGAGAGACAGAGATCACAAGAAGGCAGAGAGGCAGGCAGAGAGAGGGGAAAGCAGGCTCCCCGGTGAGCAGAGACCTAGATAAGGGCCTCGATCCCAGGACCCTGGGATCATGACCCGAGCCGAAGGCAGTGTCTTCACCCACCGAGCCACCAAGGCACCCCAAAATAATAAAATCTTTAAAAAATAAATAAATAAAATAGCATTTTCCATAGCACAAAAGAAACCTAAAATTTCCGGTTACTTAACCCAGATATAGCAGTTCAGTTAGCCAAGGGAGCATCATTTTCAAAGCAGGCCAAAAAATAATTACGTTTTCTTATTAATTCTTAGACTTTTCTTATATCCCCTGGCAAAATGTTGAAGTAATTTACTCAGAGTTCATCACCAGCATCCTGTTACATAGCTGCTGCTTTTCTTTTTTTCTTTTTTCTTTTCTTTTCTTTTTTTTTTTTTAAGACTTTATTTATTTATTTGATGGAGAGAGAGCAACAACAGGAATACAAGCAGGGGAGTTGTAGAGGGAAAAGGAGGCTTCCTACTGAGCAGGGAGCCAAATGCAGGCTCAGTCCCAGGACCCAGGATCATGACCCAAGCCGAAGGCAGACACTTAACAACTGAGCCACCCAGGCACCCCTAGCTGCTGCTTTTCTGTTCAACATAACTTTTATTTTATTTTTTTAAAGATTAACTTATTTTAGAGAAGAGAGTATGAGAGTGCAGCGGGGAGGGGCAGAGATTCCCAAGCAGACTCTGCACTGAGCTTGGAGCCCCATGCTGGGCTAGATCTCATGACCTTGAGATCACAACCTGAGCCAAAACCAAGAGTTGGCTGTTCAGCTGACTATGCCACTGAGGTGCCCCTCAGCATAACTTTTATATTTGCTGCTTGCATTCAGTTTCTAGCTAGTAAAATACCTTTGGAAGGCAGGGACAGTGTAATATTCACAGTCATGTTTCATGTGCCTGGTGCATAGTAAATAATAGACATTTTTTGAATGAATGAATGAATGAATGAATGGTTTGTCAGGTTTGCTTGCTTAAAATTTTTTTTTAAAGATTTTATTTATTTATTTGATAGAGAGAGACACAGCCAGAGAGGGAACACAAGCAGGGGGAGTGGCAGAGGAAGAAGCAGGCTTCCTGCTAAGCAGGGAGCCGGATATGGGGCTCAGTCCTAGGATCCTGGGTTCATGACCAGAGCCAAGGGCAGACACTCAAAGAATGAGCCTCCCAGGCGCCCCTTAAACAATTTTTTTTTAATTTTTTTTTTTTTAAAGATTTTATTTATTTATTTGTCAGAGAGAGAGCGAGCGAGAGCGAGCACAGGCAGACAGAGTGGAAGGCAGAGTCAGAGGGAGAAGCAGGCTCCCTGCGGAGCAAGGAGCCCAATGTGGGACTCGATCCCAGGACGCTGGGATCATGACCTGAGCCGAAGGCAGCTGCTTAACCAACTGAGCCACCCAGGCATCCCTAAACAATTTTTTTAAAAAAGATTTTACTTATTTGAGAGAGAGAGCATGTAAGAAGGGACAGGGGCAGAGGGAGAGGAAGAAGTAGACTCACCGACTGAGCCACCCAGGGCTCAGTCCCATTCAGTCTCCCTCACCCGCCCCATTTTTTGGGCTTTTTTTTTTTTAATTTTACTAGGCTCTTTCCCCAAATTGGGGTGTGAACTCCTGACCCTGAGATCAAGAGTTATATGCTCTACTGACTGACCCATCCAGTCACCCCATTTTGCCTCTTTTCTTGTATTTACTATAACCTTTACTCCTTCTACTTACAGTTATCTTTAGATTAGTATTCTGAAAGAGTAAACAGTGGCTGTTTGTTGCTTCCCAGAAGCCTCACAAATATGGAGTGTTTTCATAAAAAAGTATAGGGCATGGGTGCTAAACGTGGAGTTTGTGGAAGAACTTAAGGGATCTCTGAGTCCCTGAGGAAAATACTCAGAATTTGGGTTGGGTGAGGGCATTTTTTCTGGAGAAACACAATATATCAAATTATCAGATGGTTCTGTGGACCCCTGAATGATTAAGAACCAATGTTTCAGAGGTTGTAGGTTTTAGTCTTACAGAGATAAGGAGGACATTATCTAATAATAAAAGGAAACCAAATGGCTCTTAAGAAAAGTAGATGATTGTATTAGGATGCTTTCAGTCACTTGTGATAGAAACCATCTCAAGCTTATATAAATAGGAATATATGGGTTTATGTAACTGAAGAAAATAAAAACAACCCCAAAATGCTGGTTGTAAAAACAACTGAGTCTAGGACTCAAATAGTACTTTTAATTAGGATTTTCAGGGCGCCTGGGTGGCTTAGTGGGTTGAGCCTCTGCCTTTGGCTCTGGTTATGATCTCAGGGTCCTGGGATCAAGGCCCGCATTGGGCTCCCTGCTCGGTGGGGAGCCTGCTTCCCTCTCTCTCTCTGCCTGCCTCTCTGCCTACTTGTGATCTCTGTCAAAAAGAAAAAAAAATCTTAATTAGGATTTTCCTCTTCCTTTCTCTTTGTTTTCCTTTATATTGGCTTTATTTATCAGGCGTGTTCATTCCATATGTTGGAAAAAAGATGTCCATCTGCAGCTTAAGCCTGCTAAATTCTTAGACTGTGTACAACTGACCATAGTAAATAAATGATACATGTAAGAACAGGAGGAACAAGTTTGACATGTGGAGTTTAAGATGCTTATTCAATATTCATATCAACAAAGTTGCTTAGTAGGCATTGGACATACAGATCTGGAATTCAGGTCTAGGCTAGAGACTGGACTAGAAATTTGGAGGTTGTCAGCATATAGTTAGTATTTAAAGCCGTGAAACTGCACGAGATGACCAGGGAATAAGAGTAAATAATGAAGAAAAAAAGTTGTCCAAGGACTGAGCTTGTGAATGTTAAGAAATTGGGGAGAAGAGGAAGAAGCAACGAAGAAGACCGAGAAGCAGCCAATAATGCAAAAGGAAAACAAAGTCCTGGAAGCCAGATTAAAAAAAAATCATTTTAAGGAGTGAGTGATCAGATGTCAGATGATGCTGATACAACAGTTAAGAAGAGGACTGAGACTTAATGGTCAGATTTAATAATAATCATCTTTTTTATTTTTTATTTATTTATTTATTTTTAAAAAGATTTTATTTATTTATTTGACAGAGATCACAAGTGGGCAGAGAGGCAGGCAGAGAGAGAGGAGGAAGCAGGCTCCCCGCTGAGCAGAGAGCCCGATGTGGGACTCGATCCCAAGACCCTGAGATCATGACCCGAGCCGAAGGCAGCGGCTTAACCCACTGAGCCACCCAGGCGCCCCATAATCATCTTTTTTAAACAAGATTTTATTTATTATTTATTTGACAAAGATCACAAGTAGGCAGAGAGGCAGGCAGAGAGAGAGAGAGGAAGGGAAGCAGGCTCGCCGCTGAGCAGAGAGCCCGATGTGGGGCTCGACCCCAGGACCCTGGGACCATGACCTGAGCAGAAGGCAGAGGCTTTAACCCACTCAGCCACCCAGGTGCCCCTAATAATAATCATTTTGACAGGGGCACCTGAGTGGCTCAGTGGGTTAAAGCCTTTGCCTTCCACCCTGATCCCAGGGCCCTGGGATTGAGGCCTGCATCCAGCTCTCTGCTCAGTGGGGAGCCTGCTTCCCTTCCTCCCTCTGGCTACTTGTGATCTCTGTCTGTCAAATAAATAAAAATCTTTAAAAAAAAATAATCATCTTGACAAGAACAGTTTTAATAAATTTGGTGGAGTTCTTTCTAGTAACTGCTCTTTTTCTTAGAAATTTAAATTCCATAGTTCAGGTAATATAAGAGATTGTTTATTAACCAAATAATTGTTGAATTAATATTGATTGTCATGTCATCCTTTAGTTCTTCATATGTTGTACTGTGTCTGACACTGTGAAGACACTGAAAACTGTGTCTTTAACTCATGAATATGCAAATATGCTAGTTAAAGGATTCGTATATTTGGAGTAGGATGCATGTATTTTTTTTGGAATGCTGGTTACATGAAGTGGAATCACTTCATAAACTATTTGGTCATGTTTTTCCTTCTGTATTTGGAAGTTTTTATAAAGAAAAAAGAAAATCAGCGTAAGTTCCTGATTCTTAAATCTTTCTGAGTACTTAATGCCTAATTGTCATTCTCAATACCAGGAAACATAGGAGTTGATAATGCTAAAAATTTTTTATTTTTCTAATGAACATAATACTTTTCTTTTCTGTTAGAAATTCATTGAATTTGAAGACTCTCAAGAACAGGAAAAAAAGGATTTACAGACCCGAGTGGAATCTTTAGAATCTCAAACAAGACAACTTGAACTCAAAGCAAAAAACTATGCTGACCAGAGTAAGTAAAAACACTTCTCGTCATAAGTACACATTAAATAGTGGGCTCTAATAGCACAATGACTCATCTTGGTATTTGACTGGGCTTCCAAATATGTGCTTGGAATTGTCATCATCCCAGACTGAAGAGTGAGACCTGGAAGCTAGGTTCAGTTCTTTTTTGCTCACATCTTCATGTGGTTCTGATGTCTGCAGAAATAACTAAATAAAAGATATATTTATTAAGACTCTCTTCTTCAGGGACACCTGGGTAGCTCAGTGGGTTTGGTGTGTGCCTTTGGCTCGGGTCATGGTCCCAGGGTCCTGGATTGGAGCCCTGCATCTAACTCCTGTCCTAGAGGGAGCCTGCTTCTCCCTCCCCCTGCTTGTTTGCTGCTACCCCCCAACAAATAAATAAGTAAAAAAAAAAAAAAAAAGACTCTCTTCTTCAATTTAGCTCTCAGCCTTTACAGTTAACATTATGCCACATCCATTATGCAGGATTCTGGGGCGTGTGCATGTGCATCATTTCTTCTCATTTTGATCCATTACACTAAGTTCCATTGCTTTCCATATTGCTTTGAAATTTACAAATGTGACAAAAACTCTAGCTCTGAAGTATGTTTAAAAAAAAAATTACTGAATTCGAGGAACACCTGGGTGACTCAGTTGGTAGAGCACGTGATTCTTTTTTTTTTTTTAAAGATTTTATTTATTTATTTGACAGAGAGAGATCACAAGTAGGCAGAGAGGCAGGCAGAGAGAGAGGAAGGGAAGCAGGCTCCCCGCTGAGCAGAGAGCCCGATGCGGGACTCGATCCCAGGACCCTGAGATCATGACCTGAGCCGAAGGCAGCAGCTTAACCCACTGAGCCACCCAGGCGCCCCAGAGCACGTGATTCTTGATATCAGGTTTGTGAGTTTAAGCCCTATGTTGGGCAGAGTTTACTTTAAAAAAAAAAAATACCGAATTCTCTTTTTCATTCTTTTCTAGTGAAAAACTGAGGGAGTGTAAGGGAACAGAATATCATTTTTCAGAATTATTTTGTTTTTAATATAATTTTATTGTATTCTTGACTTAAAAATAACTATTGTTTCAGACTCCAAGGATGATTTCTCTTTTTGGCTTATGAATTAGACCTAATTAAGTCAAAATTAGAAAAACAAATGGGGAGAAACTTTATGCACTGTTTTCATGTTTGCTTTGGGCAGGTAGAGAACCCTTCAAGTTTTCCCTTTCAGCGCTGTAAACTTCCAGAATTTCTGGAGCAGTAGATGACCAGCTTGGCTTCCTACATGAACCGTTAAGGCTGCATAGTGACACCTGCTGTTAAAGATAGGAATTCATGGTGGATAACCTTTACTCATTACCTGGCTTGGAGTGTGGTAACTGCTTCCTCTAGTACTCTGGAATGGCCTAATAGAGCTAAACCTCGAATCATTGGGAACCTGGAATTCGAGCATTATAGAATTCAAGGAAATCTCACATGCCTTTAAGCAAATGTCATGGAAGGGAACTAGTGGATGTTTGGTACCAGAAGCCACTTTTGGTAACAGAAGTGAGACAAAATGAGCCGTGTATCATGTCTTTGTACTTTTAGACTTGTAGATACCTAGATACCTTGTAGGAGTACCTAGAGGACTTCCTTTGTTCACACTGAATATACCGAATGACTTCTGTGACTCTACCATAGATATTTAGAGTCTTAGAGAGCTGGACGATGGACCCCACAGTCCAAACACTAACAAATATATTAGTAGAGTCACACTGCTCTGAGTACCACTGTTTCTAGAAAAACAGTCTTGTGGCAGATGCTAGCTTTTGGTACATTTCAAGAGCTGAGCATTCTCTACTCAAAGAAGAAGAAAAAGAACTATTGGAAATACTGTTTAATTCTAACTTGATTGTGTTTTCATATCAGAGATTATATTGTATTTTAGAACCAGACACTAAAGGCAGAGTGGACAGAACAAACCTCATTGTTTTATTTTATTATAGTTTCCTCTTGATTCCCAAAGAGTACCAAGTTTTGGATAAGGACATTTGCTTTTAACTTAGAAGGGAACTTCTTGTATGGACTCCTTTTATACATTAAGTAAACTATTTTAATGATAAGGGAGATATTATAAGATGAATTACCTGAAACCATCTGTCTGACATTCAAAGGAGATACTTCTAGGGCACCTTGGGTGGTTCAGTTGGTTAAGTGTCTGACTCTTTTTTTTTTTTTTTTTTCTTAAGATTTTTTTAAAGATTTATTTGAGAGAGAGGCAGAGTGAGAGAACACGAGCTGGGTGAGGAGCAGAGGGAGAAGCAGAGTCCCTCCTGAGCAGGGAGCCCTATGTGGACCTTGATCCTGGGACTCCAGGATCATGACCTGAGCTGAAGGCAGATGCTTAATTGACTGAGTCACCCAGGAGTCCCTGAGTGTCCGACTCTTTAATTTTGGCTCAAGTCATGATTTCAGGGGCATGAGATCGAGGCCAAGTTGGGCTCCACACTCAGCATGGAGTCTGCTTGAGATTTTCTAGCTTTTTCTGCCCCATCCCTGCTTGTGTTGTTTCTCTCTAAAATAAATAAACAAACAAACAAATAAATAAATAAATAAAAATTTCAAAGGAGATACTGCTACTTTTTTCGCAAAAGTCTCTAAATGGAATTCTAACTTGATTGTGTTTTCATATCACACAACTGTATATGTTTTTCCATATACAGTTTACCCTTTTATTATTAAAATTTTAAAAACCTGCTTCCTGTTCTTTTCTGGTAAATGTAAACAAAATAAAGTAGGCTTTTAATTAAGATTTGTTACCCAGACTAGTGAGTCATATCCAGCTTTTTGGAATTGTTATGCTCTGAGGTATCTATCTCCTCATTTCTCTCTCAGAAGTACTGATTACTAGTGTTTTCCATCTTAACTTAATTTTTAAAGATAAGGTATCATTTAAAAATGATTTCTAATTCTCTAAGCAAGTGATGAGGAAATTAGGTAGATATCTAATCTTTGAGCTAAATTTAATCTGAAAACTTCATTTTTGTTATTAATATAATATCCCACCAAGAATTTCTCCCCCCTGGGAGTTTGCCATCCAATTTTGAAATAAATCTTGATGTCTAAGTAACAGTTAAAAAACTTAAAACCGTGGTCAGTCAAAATTGACCATTCAGATGCACAAAATTCATAATACTAAATCTCTTGGTCTGTGAGCTATAATAAGTCTTTTATTAATGCTTTGGGTTAATAAATCCTTTTCCTTTGATACCTTGGAGTCTTTTTCTCTCTTCCATCTAATTGTTTTTCTCTCTCTTCCTTCTGTTTTTCTTTAAGCCTGAACTAGGTATAATATGAAATCTAAAATGTGAAATTTAATATGAAATTAAAATTTTCTTCCAAGTCTTCATTTACCATGTTTAAATACCTGAAAAAAATGTGGGTGGGGGCAAAATGTTTGACTCTTTTTTCATTTAACCTTCCTACTTTTCCCTCCCTCAAATCCCTTAATATGAGTCAAAGCTCCTTATTTTTAAAAAAGGTAGAAGTAAGAGTTAATCTTTAAGTATCACCAATGTCTTATCATTTCGGGAAACCAGGACTGGGAATATGTTTTTTTAAAAGGTGAAAACAAATGTAAATAGGTGTATGTCAGAGTATGTGAATTATTTTTTATATGATAAGCAACAGAATATCAGACTATTCATCAATTATTTTTCTTTATTCATCAATTTAAAAAAAAAGTGTATCATGATTTTTTGTTACTGTAATGTGACATCTATTTTTATTTTCATTGTCTTAAAATTTTAAAATGTTTTGAATGTTTTTTAGTTTTCCTAACTTCTATTTTTAAATAAACACTTCTTGAAGGCCATAGAAATTACTGATAATGATATTTATAATAGAGAGGATCGATGCAGTTTCTTCTGTTTAGTGACTTTTTTTTAGTGCAGTGTGATAACAGTATCTTGTCCAATTTCCATTTTTATATTTGTATGTTAGAGTCTTCAATTTTGAAGATTGTCTGTCAATTCTAATGATCTGTTTTAGGGCACATATCCTCTTTAAAAAGTAGCCACAGTAAAAGTCCAAGTTCTGCTTTGAAGACAACTTCCTGTGTTAAAAGGGGAAATTTTGGTTGTAGTTACTTGCTATTTGAGAAGCATGAAAACGTCAAGAAATAGGAACTGAGTTAAGGACATAGATTACAGCTTTTGATAGTTTGGAATCATCAGGTTGTGGTATGATTTCACAATATTGAGAAATTGCATCTATAAAAGTTTTGTTAATGGTTTTGTGGTTATATTTGATTTTGGAGATTTCTAGTTGCTCTTTTCAAAACTTGAACTATGTAGGATATGTTTTTGGTTTTCCCAACGTGAATAAAGGATTTTTAAAAGTGCTATATTATATCTGGGAGTAATAATAACACTTCTTGTTAACAAGAAGTAACAATAACAACATCTGTGAGCCTTAAGAAAGAATCTGAAACATACATGGGGTGGAAAAACACAGTTGTGGGTTGAGAAAGGCCTGTTGGTTCTCGACAACTGTTGAAGGAGTCTATAATCAACCTTGCTATTCATGATGTGGCAGTAATGGGTTCTTTCTTTGTCACAAAATACTTTATATTCGTTCTTTTGTATGTTGTTTGGCATTTTTTTTGTATTATTCTTTTGTATATATCTTATAAGCCAGGTATTATCTTAAATGAGTCAAGTAAATAAAGACATTTTAATACAGTTAAAAATATTATACTACTGTATGCCTAGCATTTAGCTTGGTAGAGGAGAATATGTTTGTAGTACAGAAAAATATAATGTGATCATTGCAGTCAAACAAATCAGCACTGTGGGGGAGAAGGGTGTGTATGTCCTTCTGGTCTTCTTTTCCGTATATATCGTGTTTTTATATCACTGCAGTTAGAGTGTACATATAATTTTGTATCTTCCCCTTAACACTATTTGTTTCTCTTGTATAATCTTTAAATATTTTAAATGTCTTCCTATACCCATCATCCAGAAGCTAATGCCATCTATTATCAATTCTTGTTTTCTTCGGGGTGTGTTTTCTCCTTTATTCTAGTGAGAATTACTTAATGGCCACTTTGTTTTTTTTACCTTGGCTACTTGAAACTCAGAACTAATTTGGAAATGCAGCCGTAAGGACTGGTTTGGACCTTACCTGGTTGGCATATATTTTTTTTAATTTTTAATTTTTTATAAACATATATTTTTATCTGGTTGGCATATTTAAATTGTTTTCTTTTTGATCTATATTTTATACACATTCAGTGAATTATTATGTTCTAATAAGCTTATCTCAGATCCTTTGTAGAATGAAGGAATGAATCAGGTAAAAATAAATATACATAAATTAAAAAAAGAAAAAAGTTTCATTGGTTAGTTGAACGTTTTTTCCAGTGTAGTGAATCATATTGAAGGGAATATTTTTTTAAAACCTATAGATGTCTCTGTATTTTGATAATTTTCTGAGAATATATTTAAGGAAGTAGGGCAAAAAAGATGAGTATTTTAGTGGTTCTGGTTTATAATAGTGTTTGGTCATTTTTAATGTGAACAGAATTGGAGAAGTATGGTTTAGTAGTGTATTTCATTTTGTTTTTCATAACATGTATTTGGGTCATTATTTGCAACATATCAGCACATGGAGCTAATGTAGAACCATTTATTATTTGATTCTTAGGAAAACTGTTTCCCTCAAGCTCTTTGAATTTATAATAGGTGACTTTTCCCTTGATTGTGGAGGTGATGTCAGTGATTTTAAGCTACTTAAGAGCTCTTCTCTGAATCTGGCCTTCCTACCTTTGAATGAAAATCTCTTTTTTAAATTAAATGGGAAAATTATTTTGACAGTTGATGACATTGTAGTAGAGATTTATTATGACCTTTTGCTCTTTCATTCATTTGCTTTTAAAATTTGCTATAAAGATCTTAGTTTAATAAAATACCTTGAATTCTTTACCTCGAAACATATATTATTATTGGAAGGAAAACACTTCTGATTTCTTGGTCATAAGAATTAACATATTGCTAGGTGGAAAGCATAGGAAGATAGTATTTTTTAATTTTAAAAGAATAAAGGGATTAGAGCAGACTTCCATTTGGGGAATTATTTATAACCAAGGTCTGTGTGTCAATGATGTGGTTGATCAATTGAGAATTTTCACAACAAAGAAGAAAAGTAAGCCATTTTTAAGGTACCAGGTGTAGAGTCATACCAGACAGAGTTAATAGTTGGCCCTAAATATTTTTGTCACTGTTTTTCAGATCACTTTAAAAAAAATACCTTCAGGTCAATAGAAAGCTTTGTCAGCCCCTTTACCATGCTCTGTGATTGCAATACATATTAATACTCTAAAAAGTTAAATAATATTGCAGTAGGCCACTTTTTGCATTTTAATGTTTTCTTGTCAATAGGCGGTTCCTTCTGCATTATATTTAGAGTGATTAAAGTAGAAAACTGATTATTTATATTGTAGTTGGAAGTATATTTTTAATAAGGCAACCTTAGGAGTTTCATATATCTCCTTGACTTTATATTTTTTATTTTTATTTTTTTTAAAGATTTTATTTATTTATTTGACAGAAATAACAAGTAGATGGAGAGGCAGGCAGAGAGAGAGAGGGAAGCAGGCTCCCTGCTGAGCAGAGGGCCCGATGCGGGACTCGATCCCAGGACCCTGAGACCATGACCCGAGCTGAAGGCAGCGGCTTAACCCACTGAGCCACCCAGGCGCCCCTCTCCTTGACTTTAAAAAAATTACAAAATTGAGGGGCACCTTGCTGGCTCAGTTGGTAGAATATGCAACCTTTGATCTCAAGGTCAAAGTGAGTCCAAGCCACATCTTGAACATAGAGCTTACTTAAAAACAAACAAAAAAACCTACAAAGTAAAATTTATTATATAGAAAGTTACTTTAAAAAAGTTATTTTTTAGTCCATTCAACTTGACTTCTTTGTCATATTAAGAACACTTGTATATTTAATAAACTTTATATAAGGGTTTATTTTTTTGGAACTTATTTTTAGAGGGAAAACCAAAACTTAAGCACAAGATAATTTATGCAAACACATTTTATTGCTTTGCTTCATTAAATAATACCCTATGTGGTCTTTAGATCTATTGTATGTCTCATTATCTGTATTTGGACTCTTTCCTTTCTGTAGTCTAGTGTTGTCTATTGAGAACCTTAAGGTTGTAGTTTATAATTAATATAAAGCTAAAATTTCATAGAAAATTAATTTTATTAGTAAGGGTGAAGGGATATGGTGATTCAGCTTAGGGAACAGAATAAAAATGAATGATTTGATTACTTCAAACATACAAAGGGATAGGTAAAGAAGATACCAAGTTGTATTTCTGTAACTTTGGAAGATAATATTAGAGAAAATGTTACTTCTTGATTTTGGTTGATCATGAGGAAGTATTTCTTGACCACGAAGGTGTACATAGGGATGTGTGCTGGGGGAAAGCATGGACTTTACCTGCATGGAGACTTTAGGTAGGAGAGTGGTCAACTTTTTGATGTGGATGGCTTAGATAACATCTTCAAGACAGAGACTAGGTCAGATCTCTACCACAGAGATTCCTAGGAGTTATTCTAGTCTGTTTTCAGGATATGATCATCAATTTGTGAGAATGCTTTAGCATTGCGCATTGTGTCTTTGATTAATAACGTCTATTGAGAATCTTTGGAACTTTAGAGACATGGCGCAGAACTTAGTTGGCAGTGGAGAGGCTCTTATTATTGTTTTGATGTGGTTGTCTGAGATTTGTTTGCTCTTAAGTCAGTGTTTGATTCCTGCTTACCTGTTGAGACTTCTGAAAGAGGCTTCTGAAACACCAGTGCCAATCCTCTGAGGCCAGATAACCATTGGATTATCTGCCTTCCATGAGTAGTAAGAACTGATGATTCCTTTTGAGAAGGCAAATAATGAGTTGGACACGGCATTCTAGCAGGTGTGTTTCTCTTTCTTCCCCCCATAGGCCTATCAGCAGTCTGATGGGGCAGAAGACAACAGAGATGGAAGGTGTTCCAAACTTGGCACAGGCCATCAATCTAAGGAGGTAAGCTCTGATTTTGAGCAGGCCGAGCAGGTGGCTCTTCCTGCCTTAATCATGTCTTCTTGCTCTTTGGAAAGATGGACAGAAAGAGCATTTAAAATGAGGCCGAATGATCTCTGTTAGCTATTAAAAGGGGAAAACGTTGGATTAGTCTTTTGATTCTTCTTTTTTCTTGCCTGCTCCCCCCTTTTCTTTTTAGATGCCCTGGTTTGTTTGATTATTTTTTTTTTCTTCAGAATATTAGCAGTTTTTTTTAAAGAATGGCAGATTTGTTTATTTGTTGTTTTGGGATAGGGAAGGATGAGCAAAATCTTGTTTATTTCCAGTTAATCTCAGGTTATGGCTAGTTTGATGAATAAAATGATAAAGTTTTAGGATTTTTCATGAGATAATTTTTACATTTGGTTTCACATAGGAACTGTTAAACAAGAAATAATCTTTTACTACCCCTTTCGTATAATGCAACAATAATAAGCATAGGTTAACTTCATGGTGCTTGAGGCTTTCGTGGATGTCTGCCATCCTTGCCCAGTCGGGCCTTTCTTTCCTGCTTTTCCCACTTCCCTTTTCTTTTCCCTTTATTGATTACTTAGTGGCATCCAGGACTTTGAAGAGATGGCTCTTCCCAGGATTTAAAAGTACTTCTCTATTAAACACTATTTTATTTCATGTGAGTTAGGCCTTGAGAAAGTGGGACTCCATTGACTGTGTTGTGTTAAGTATTTGAAGTATTTTCAGAAAAGTGAGAGGTTTTGAATTTGTGTTACATGATCTTGGTGCTTAACTTATATACCTAAAAAGATAGGTACTGATATTTTGAATCACAGTAGAGGTAAAGAAAACATGAAATACAATCATGGATAGTTTCTATCAAGGTACTTGCTGGAAGCTTTATATTGGAGGGAATCATTGCCAGAAAAGTATTCAGAAAATCACCAAGAATAACAAATTCATAGACTGTTTAAAATCACCACGGGGTAACATGCCTTCGATGATTCAGAATGCCTTTTAAGAGGATATAATACATGTTTATAAGCTAATGTCTGAGTTAAAGTAACTGTAGTTGCTGTAGCAACCATGCCACAAATTATATATATAATGACTCAAATGTTATGTGTTATTTCTTGATGTGAAAATTAAAATGGATGTTTCCAGTAGGTGGGTAGCTCCTTCAGAGATGCAGGCTCTTTCTGACTTCTGGCTCCACGTTCTTCATACTCTTGTCCATTAAGGCAGACGGGAGGAGAAAGGGGGTGGACAGTTGTGTGTGGAAGGCTTTTATTGGGCCAGACCTTAGGAGTGGTGCACACAGCTTTTACTTTTACTTCAGCGGCCATAACTCGATCAGAAACTAACTCTAGAGGCTGCGGGATGCCATCTAGCAGTGTGTCTAAGAAAAAGAGGAAATTGCTTTGGTTATTATCTAGTCTTTTCTTCAGCTTAGGAGCTCTAGTAGATGGCGCATGATTTTGCTCAAATGTTGAGCAAAGGGAGTGAATGTACCTAAAGCTTAGCAATCATCTACCTGTTCTTCCTACTTGTGAATTATCTGAGGAAGAAAAAAATGGCAAGTTTTAGTGAAAATAAAGCATTTATAAATTGTGCTTTTATATAATCTAATTTTTTAAAGAAGGTTTTATTTATCTGACAGAGAAAGACAGCGAGAGAGGGAACACAGGCAGGGGAGTGGGAGAGGGAGAAGCAGGCTTCCCGCTGAACAGAGAGCTCTATGTGGGGCTCGATCCCAGGACCCTGAGATCATGACCTGAGCGGAAGGCAGAGGTTTAACCCACGGAGCCACCCAGGCTCATTTTTAAATAACTTCAAGGTTACTCTGGCTGTTAGCACTTTAAAACTCTTCACTGCATATTCATTTATTCAACAGACATTTACTAAGTGTTGAGATTTTCTTTTGTTCTCTTATCATTTGATGTCTTTTCCTTTAAAAGATAGGTTACTATTAAAATGTATTTTTTTTTAAGGTTTTACTTATTTATTTAACAGAGAGAGACACAGTGAGAGGGAACACAGGCAGAAGGAGTGGGAGAGGGAGAAGTAGGCTTCCCCCTGAGCAGGAAGTTCCATGCGGGGCTCAATCCCAGCACCCTGAGCCCAAGACAAGATGCCCAACGACTGAGCCACCCAGGCACCCCAAAATTTAATTTTCTGTTGCTTGTGTTAGGGATAGGTTATGAATGACATCTCTCTCTTTAACAAAAAAATATAACTCCTATTATATCTAGCTGGCTCAGCTGGTAGAGCCTGTGACTCTTAATCTTAGGGTCATGTGTTGAAGCATAGAACCAACTTAAAAAAATAAATATAATTCATATACTATAAAATCTACCATTTTTAGAGTATACAAATCAGTGGGTTTTAGTATATTCACAAGGTTGTACAACTATCACAATGGTCTTAATTAATTCCAGATCACTTTCACCATTCCAAATAGGAACCCATATCTGTTAACAGTCACTCCTCATTCCTGGCTTCCCCCAACCCCTGGCAATCACTGATCTGTTTTCTGTTTCTACATATTTGTCTCTTCTGGACATTTCATATAAATGGAATCATCTAGTATGTGGTCTTTTGTAACTGGCTTCTTTCACTTAGCGTAAGGTTCTTCCATGTTGTAGTGTGGATCTGCAGTGCTTCATTCCTTTTTAATGCTGAATAATATTCCATTATATGGACATTCTACATTTTATGTATCCCTCTTTGCCCCGCCTTTTTAAATTGCCTATAGGTTGCTTGTTTGAGAACCAGGAAAAAAAAAACCACAAAAACAAAAGGAACTTTAAGTCAGTTATCTGAAAGCCTATGCAGAGTTAAGTAAAATGAAAAACCCCTTTGGGAAGATATCCCTTGGATTTCTCATTGGCATCCTGGCTTGTTTAATTCCCAGTTTATAAGTGGGGAGTGAATTACTTAAATGTTTGAACCATCTTTATAATGCTGTGGTTATCTACTAGTAATAGGTTATATATACTTGTTTTGATTTATATAGTTATCAGTGTTATATTTGGATATAACAATACAAAATAACAAGTTTTCTATTTAATTTTAATAGGATACAGAAATAAATAATTTAAGGGCTTCAAGTAAATAGACCAAGGTCAATAGGCTATAATTTATTCTTTTTTTTTTTTAAGATCTTATTTTATTTATTTGACAGAGATCACAAGTAGGCAGAGAAGGAGAGAAGGAAGCAGGCTCCCTGCTGAGCAGAAAGCCCGATGTGGGGCTCGATCCCAGGACCCTGGGATCATGACCTGAGCCAAAGGCAGAGGTTTTAACCCACTGAGCCTCCCAGGTGCCCCGCTATAATTTATTTTTACACTAGTGGGGAGAGGAAGATGGAAATGGATAAAAGGGTAGAGGAACTGATGATCATTTCTACAGGTTTAAATCTAATTTATGTAGACATTTTAACCATGAGATCATTTGTCTGTGTTTACTTTATTTTATTTTATTTTTTAAAAGATTTTGTTTATTTATTTGACAGAGAGAGATCACAAGTAAGCAGAGAGAGAGGGGAAGCAGGCTCCCCACTGAGCAGAGAGCCCGATGTGGGGCTCAATCCCAGGACCCTGAGATCATGACCCGAGCTGAAGGCAGAGGCCCAACCCACTGAGCCACCCAGGTGCCCCTGTGTTTACTTTAAAAATTTGAGGTGGATAGGGGCAGCTGGCTGCCTCAGTTGGAAGAGCATGCAGCTCTTGATCTCAGGGTCCTGAGTTCGAGCCTCATGTTGTGTATAGAGAGAACTTAAATAATTAAAAAAACAAAATAAAATTTGAGGTGAATAGAATGTTTTGGTATCTATGACTGATAAATTATGATGTAACACCCAATATTGATTATTGAAAATAGTTCCTAAGATCATGTGAATGAAAAAATAGAAAATATTTTAAGAAGGTTATTAATATAAAGGTGTTAGAATTTCCTTTTTAAAAGGAAGTCAATTTCTTTTATTTATTTGTCAGAGAGAGAGAGAGAGCAGAGGGAGAAACAGGCTCTCTGCTGAGCAAAGAGCCTGATGTGGGACTCTATTCCAGGACCCTGGGATCATGACCTGAGCCAAAGGCAAACGCTTAACCCACTGAGCCACCTGGGCGTCCCAGGAAGTCAATTTCTGATTCAGTGGTTAGGTTTTGCTAACAAGATGCCTGTGTTTATGTGCTACAAATTTTATCTTGGAAAATTAGCGATGGACATGAGGAAAAAATTTACCTTGTAAATTTTGGAGAGAGTTTTTTTACCACCCAGATTTTATGAGTAAATGAACTGTACTATTCTAGGAATACCCCTGGACTTCATCAAATAGTATACACATGTAGCCCTTAGTAAGGTAGAAAATATTTATTCTTCCGAATTTTATTTCTTACATTCATGAGATACATTCTCAGGTTAGTGAATTTTATCATACCATAAGGTAATTTTAAGAATTATCTTCTTTAGTGGTATAAAATAATGAAAGCGATGTGGAAAAAAAACTATTATGTCTTGCTTTTATAAAATAACATTGTGTTCTGGGAAATGCTTTATCAAAGTTATATTATTAGTTGTTTATTGGTTTTCAGATTTTCAGGGTTTTTTTCTATATTGGTATTTCTTTCTGAATTTCCAGCCTTTAAAACCAGACTTAAAGTAATTGGCACTAAAAGGGAATATTTGGGGCACCTTGGCTGGCCCAGTGGGAAGTGCATGTGACTCTTGAATCTTAGGATTGTGAGTTTGAACCCCATTTTGAGTGTAAAAATTATTTAAATAAATACAAAAAAGGGGTATATTTACATTAGAGGCATACAGGATGGGAAATGGTGTAACTGTAGAGATTTTGGTCTTAAATAGGTAGAAGACCATTGGATTTTAGTTTTGTGTTTTTGTGAATGATACCACCTCAGAACATTTTCCAGTATTGTTAGGGTTGTTGATGTATTTGTGAAATTTTAAAGACTGTCATTTATTCTTAAGTGGTTGGAGGTTTTATTGGGGTCTTGAAAAGCATAGTTATAAATGAGAAATAAAATTAGAATACAGTAATGATGCACCAGACTAACAAAAAATATAGGCTGCAATAAATTGCAGACCATTAGTGTTGTCAGTTTATATTTTGAGATGAATGTGTTCTACTTTTAGACTGGATCTTTTGCTGAAGAAATAAAACTGGTAGTGTTAAATAGTGTAACAGGTAAAAAATGTATTTATATAAAAAGCTAAGGCGGGTTTAACCATACTTGTCATTTATTTTGCATTGAAAATATAGTGGAAAGGGGTGCCCAGGTGGCTGAGTTGGTTAAGCAGCTGCCTTTGGCTCAGGTCATAATCCCAGCATCCTAAGATCAAGCCCTGTGTTGGGCTCCCTATTCAGTGGGGAGTCTGCTTCTCCCTCTCCATCTTCCCCTCCACTTATGCTTGCACTTTCTCAAATAATAAATTTAATTTAATTTCTCAAATAAATTTTTTTAGAAAGAGAAGAAAGCATAGTGGGAAGATGGAAGTCATCTCTCAGAATACAAGTCTATAATATGCAGCGGAACTCATTGGAACTCTCTTACAGTAACACTTTATATGGATTAAGAAAATTAACTTGTGCTTAGAAGAGATGTTGAGCATTTAGGCTTATAATTTAAGACCATTGCTCTTAGGAAAATAATAGATAGGAATAAGCTGTAGCATATGTATATGATGTAATATTATTCGCTGCTAAAAAGAAATGAGCTATGAAGCCATGAAAAGACATAGAGGAACCCCAAATGCATATTACAAAGTGGAAGCCAATGTGTAAAGGCTACATACCACATGATTCTAGCTCATGGGGATTCTGGAAAAGGCAAAACTAAGGAGACAGTGAAAATATTACTGTTTGCCAAGGTTAAGGAAAAGGGATGAATGGAGCTCAGGATTTTTAAGGCAATAAAACTGTTCTGTATGAAAAAACTATAATGGTGGATGTGTGTCATTATATATTTGTCCATTTATAGAATATTTAATACCAAGAGTGAATCCTAATGTACTCTTTAGACTTTGGGTGGTACTGATGTCAGTGTGGGCTCATTGATTGTAACGAATGTACCACTCTTCTGCAGGATATAGATAGTGGAGGAGGTTGTGGGTGTGTGGGGAGGAAAGGGTATATTAGTACAATGTACTTTTTGTTCAATTTTGCTGTGAACCTAAAACTGCTATTAAAAAATAAAGTTGAGGGGCGCCTGGGTGGCTCAGTGGGTTAAAGCCTCTGCTTTCGGCTCAGGTCATGATCCCGGGGTCCTGGGATCGAGCCCCGCATCGGGCTTTCTGCTCAGCCAGGGAGCCTGCTTCCTCCTCTCTCTCTGCCTGCCTCTCTGCCTACTTGTGATCTTTGTCTGTCAAATAAATAAAAATAAAATCTTTAAAAAAAAAAAAATAAAAAAATAAAGTTGATTAATAAAAATAACAAACAGGGTAAGGGGCAGGTCATTTGTAACCATATATAGTTTGCATGTTCTAAATGACCTTTTTTGTGTGATGTATGCTAAGAAAAATAGAAATACAGATCGTTTCTATGAAATTAGTAAATTTATTTATCAGAGAGCTCACAGGCAAGGGGAGCGGCAGGCAGAGGGAAAAGCAGGCTCCCACTGAGCAAGGAACCCGATGTGGGACTGGATCCCAGGACCCAGGGATCATGATGTGAGCCAAAGGCAGATGCTTAACTGACTGCCACCCTCAGATGTTATTTTTGAGACAAAAAAAAAAAAGTCAAATGGAAATAAATTAAGCAGAAACTCTAATGGGTTTAGAAAGCTGTGGGTGGAGGCTTAAGGAATTATAGCTAGGGGTAATCCTGGATGCTTAAGAGGACCAAAATAATTAATAGAACTTTTAAGGAATTTTATAGATGAAGCTAAGCCAGTTTGAACAGAAGTCATGTTCATTTAGGTAAATATAGGAAATCGCTGGTAATTGTGATACACATTAGGGTCTTATATCTCCTTTCCCACAGTCTTGCTGTTAAGTAGTATATAGCAGCAAAGCCATACAAACCAACACTGATAAGCAAATTGCCATAAAATCAGTGAGGTCCTCCTAGCTACAAGCCCAATTCTGTCCAAGTCACTTGATAAACAAAACTTTAAGCTTTTTCCCCAAGGTGATAAATAATGATCCTTGGTTTCCGGTATTACTGTGCTAGGGTTCCCATGACAAAATATCATAGAAATATTTTCACACTCTTGTGAAGGCTGGAAGTCCAAGATCTCCTTGGCTTGCAGATAGCTGCCTTCTCTCTCTCTCTCTCTCTCTCTCCTCATATGGTCTTTTCTCTGTGCATATGTGGGGAGAAAAAGCTTTTATAAGGACACCAGTCCTGGGGCACCTGGGTGGCTCAGTGGGTTAAAGCCTCTACCTTCGGCTCAGGTCATGATCCCAGGGTGCTGGGATCGAGCCCCATATCAGGCTCTTTGCTCAGCAGGGAGCCTGCTTCCACCACTCTGCCTGCCTCTCTGCCTACTTGTGATCTCTCTCTGTCAAATAAATAAATAAAATCTTAAAATTTCTTTAAAAAAAAAAAAGGACAACAGTCCTGTTGGATTAGGAATCCACCTTTATGACTTTTATTTTTTATTGTCATATATAGAAATATATATTCAGGGGACGCCTGGGTGACTCAGTCGGTTAAGCCGCTGCCTTTGGCTCAGGTCGTGATCCCAGGGTCCTGGGATCAAGTCCCGCATCAGGCTCTTTGCTTGGCAGGGAACCTGCCTCTCTCTCCGCCTCTGCCTGCCACTTTGCCTGCTTGTGCGTTCTCTCTCTCTCAGAAATAAATAAATAAATAGAATCTTTAAAAAAACAAAAAAAGATATATTCAGTATCCTTGCATTTAGTTTTAGGCACCATCCTATGTCAGTACATACATTCTGCATTCCTTTTAGCAGTACCTTTGTTGTATTTGAAAAACACATGTGTGCCAGATGCTATTCCTAATAAGTTCTAATATACTGTCATTATTCCTCACTTATAAATCAGGAAACTGAGGCCTAGAGAACTTGGAAGTAGCGAAGTCACTGCATTGTGGTCCATCACATAACTATCATAATTCACTTCACCAACCACCTAACGACAAATTTAGGGATGATTCCAATTTGGGTGTTATTATAAAATGTATTGCATACAACATCCATTTTCACATCTTCAGGCTTTGATGTGTTTCCACGGCGTAAGTAAGAATAGTAATACTGGGGATGCCTGTGTGGGTCAACCATTTAAGCATCTGCCTTTGGCTCAGTTCATGATGCCAGGGTCCTGGGATCAAGTCCCACATTGGGGTCCATGCTCCACTGGGAATCTGCCTCTCCCTCTCCCTCTTCCCGTGATTGTGCTTGTACTTATACTTGAGCTCATTCTCTCTCTCTCTCAAAAATAAATAAATAAAATCTTAAAAAAAAAAAAAAAGAAAAAAAGAATAGTAATATTGTTGGGGAGGGGCTGCGTCTGGTTGGCCCAGTGGGTTAAGCATCTACCTTCAGCTCAGGTCATAATCCCAGGGTTCTGGGATCTACCCCTAGGTCAGGCTCCCTGCTCAGCAGGGAGCCTGCTCCTCCCTCTCTCTGTGCCCACGTGCATATCCCCCACACCCCCCTCAAGCTCTCTTGCTTGCTCTGCTCTCTCTCTCATAAATAAATCTAAAAAGTAGTAATACTGGGTCAAAGGATATACACATTGCTTATTTTATTAGATGTCACCAACAAACTACCAACCTTCAAAAGAGTAATTCCAATTTATCCTCTCATATTGCCCATCTTTTTTCTTTTTTTTTTCTTTTCTTTTTTTTTAAGATTTTCTTTATTTATTTGACAGACAGAGGTCACAAGTAGGCAGAGAGGCAGGCAGAGAGGAAGGGAAGCAGACTCCCCACTGATCAGAGAGCCAGATGTGGGGCTCGATCCCAGGACCCTGGGATCATGACCTGGTCTGAAGGCAGAGGCTTTAACCCACTGAGCCACCCAGGTGCCCCTTTCTTTTTTTCTTTTTATAATTCTTCAACCTGGTAACATTTTTGTTCATCTGCCTATGCATTTTAATGGTGAATTGGCACAATGTTTTTGTAATGGTTCTAAAGTCTGTTTAGATCTTCTGCTAAATGTTGAACTCAGAAGTTGTTGGAGAACATAAAGAATGAGTTTTCAAGCCAAAGAAAGTGCCTACGTGAGTTGGTGCTCAGTGTGTTTGGACTGGGGTTGGGTGGGGCTGCACACGCCGCAAATTAATCAGGTCCCTAACTCCTTCCCAAAGGTAACTACTACCCTCACTTCTGATACTTTTTAGTTTTAGATTAGTTCTGTCTTTTGAACTTTGTATTCTTTTGCTTCTGCTTCTTTCCCTCAATCTGTGTGTGAGATTCATGTGTAGCAATAATTTGTTCTTTTTCTAGTGTTCCAGTACAGGAGTATTTATCCATTCTGCTGTTGATGGACATGTGGGGTGTTTCCAGGTTTGATTGATTATAGATAGTGGTGCTTTGAGGATTGTTTTAAAGGCCTTTTGGTGGACATGTATATGTATTTCCTAGTTTTGTCATAGAGTTGGTAAATATGCAACTTTATTAAATCTTGCCCACCAGTTTTCAAATTGATGCATCCCTTTTTTACTCCCACAAGTAGCATATGAGAGTCCAAGTTGCTGTGTATGCTATTAAAACTTGGTATGTTGTGCTTCTCATTGTAGCTGTTCTGATGGGTTTGCAATGACTGTTGCATTTTGGTTTTAATATGTATTTCACTGATGATTAATAAAGTTAGATATGTATTTTTCTTGGCAGTTTGTTACCTTTGAGTCAATATCTATGACTAGGTTCTTTCCAGAAAAACGGAGTTTTTGTTTGAAGCAAAAAGGAAAACTGTCTATACATCTCCCCCCATCCCCCCACCGCCAAGTGAAGTTTTAAAGTAGGCTGCAATATATGAACAGATTAAAAGGAGTATTTCTTGAAAGGCAGCATAGCATAGTAATGAAAAACAGATTCTGGGCGGGATGCCTGGGTGGCTCAGACACTTAAGCATCTGCCTTTGGCTCAGGTCTTGGTCCCAGTGTCCTGGGACCAAGTTCCACAGAGGGCTCCTTGCTTAGCGAGTAGCCTGCTTCTCCCTCTGCCTGCCGCTCCCCCTGCTTATAAATCTACATGCTCTCTCTCTCTTACAAATAAATAAATGGCATCTTAGAAAACAAAAACAGATTCTGGGCCCAGACTTCTCCATTAGAAATTCGGTTTTGTCACAACTGACTTTGGGCAAGTTACTTAACTTCTATTTGCTCCAGTTTCCTCAACTCCAAAATGAATGTAGTAATGATACTTTCATCATAAGGTTAATGTCAGGGTCAGATAAGTTTATATATAGCATGTAGCACAGTACGTGATATATAGTAAGCACTATAAAATTTTAGCTGCTATCAGTAGTGGTGGTGATGGTGATATAAATTTATTTTACGAATTGATGTCAAGGTAGCTGATAAGAATAATGAGACTCTTGTTGAGCACAGATTTGAAATTGAGGTTCATGAATGATAGTTGGAAGTTTACTTTAGACTCAACCTCCATTTTTTTGTTTTGGTTGCATAATACCAAGAAAATCTTGATATACACAGATGAACAATTACAAATAGGTAAGGTTTACCCAGTAGTCTCAGGGTTAAGGTTTTAGATCAACTTAATTTACAAGAAGTAGTAGAAAACTTTTGTTTTGAAATTGTAGCTAAATATCCATATTTTGCTTGGATTTCCTGTATTTAAATAAAAACCACAGAAACAGCCCTAAAAATTATTACAGTTTTAATACCCATTGTGTCACGATACATCTACATTACAAGTTTGTGTATTCCTGCTTTCAGCCACAGAGCTGCAGTTTTTCTAATTAATGACATATTTTCAAGATACTCAACCAGGTAGAAAGTAAATATCAAATTTCATCAAATCAAGGATGACTTTACTGGGCAGCGCAAGTTCTGCATTGTGTGGTGTTTGGTGTGTTAACATTAGGTATAGGGAAACATTCACGTGTGTCCTGTTGCTAGTTCATAGTTCCTTTTACGGCCTTCTGTTCATGGTGGTTACTTCTACAGCCATCTTCCAGGGCCACAGGCTTCGGCTAACTAGCAGTCTTGCATGCTTGCAGCTACCAGACCCTTAGACCAGCAGAACATTTCCAACTAATCTAAGTCTTTTAAACAAACTTAAATGAGTATCTTGACACCTCCTGTAGCACCAGCCTCATTTCTTTCCAGCAGATTGTTTCTCACTGCTCCTTAGGTGGCACGAGCTCCTCCAGGCTGGCCAGTCTCCCCTCTCCTCACCACCACCACCACCACCGTAGTTTTGTGTTCCCTTCTCGGTGGTAGCAGTGCCTGTATGCTCTTCACATATGTCTTGAGTACTGTAATTTAATTTCTTTGTGGTCCTGCTTGGACCCCACTTTCTCTCAGAGTCATCCCTCTTTGATAGTTTTATTTCCTATGAAATCCTGTCCTAACATTCTGTATCTCAGGATCTAAAACTTAAAAAAGTGTATTACATAGTTGTACTCTGGTCACTACCCCCAAATCAGTGCCACTCACAAACTCCATCAGCAGAGGGAGCTAAATAAAAGAAGATGAGTCCCTGGAATGAAGCCTGAAGCAGAAGTACTTGTGAACAAGGATGTTTTCACATACTGCCCAGTAGTAAAAAAGAGCTTGAATATCAGTGTTAGAAATGAATGATTTGGGTCCTCACCCCAGCCTAAAACTTACATGAGGGGATTTCTGAAATATTTTTGAGTATCACACTGAAATCCTATTTAAGGGGGATGACCTGATAAACATATGCATATTAGGAGAAGCAATCTAGTGTTTAGGGGATTTTTTTAAACCCAGTTTATCCCCCCCCCCCCTGTAATTCTTTATTAAGGAAGGTGAAATGAGGTCTCTAATTTGAGAAGTACTGAGTCGTAAAGTTGCTAAGAAATAAGGATAACCTGTTCCAGTTTTTAAGGATGGAATTTTTTAAAGTAAATTTTTTATATTTTGTTCTGATTAAATATATGTATCTTAATTTCAGTTAGCAGACTTGAAGAAAGAGAAGCAGAATTGAAGAAGGAATATAACGCATTACATCAGAGACACACTGAGGTGGGTTTCTGGGTTGTTCTTACCATATTAATATTGAACTAAAGGAATTGAGCTGAGAAGTTATATTTATATCTTAATTTTTCTTTGAAAGTCAGGTAATAAAATTCCTGGGGATTATATGCAGAAAACATCAAATTTCATGTAGCACTTACCTTGTTACCAAATGTTGACTTCTGTTGTTTTTTTAATCTGGAATTAACTATTCATGGGTGAGAATTCGTGTGCCACAAAATAGTGTAATTACTAAGGCAGTTCCAATAGTTGTTTCTTTGGCCAGCTAAGTACAAAGTAATGTGTGTGTAATAAAAAGTATATATGATGCTAATATGACAGAATTGATTTAATTTATTTTGTTAACCAGTTGGGAAATGATGGATTGGTAAATTGTTGGTAAAGAGTTTCCATATTTATAATCTACTATAAAGGGCTTATTTGCTTTAAGCTCATAACAAATAGTATAAACACAAATTGTGTATTAAATCAAAATGACTCTAAAATAGGTTTTCTGCATGAAATTTCAGTATTTTTAAGTTAATAACTCTAGTACAAAATCTCTTTAAAGCAAATTAGAAAATGTGCCCAAACATCTTTTACCTTTTTATGATTCTCTGTGAGCCTTTCATCTGCTGCCTTTGTTGCAGTCTCCTGACTGTGAAAATTGTTTTTGCGTTTCATGGTCAGTCGGGGTGGGGTCACAAACCTCAATAAATAGAATTTTCATAGACTCAAGCACTATTTGTTACATGAAAAAATAATTCCTCTTTTTTTCCCCCCCGTTTCTTATCTAAATCTCCCAGGATACAGATGGTTCCAGTCTTCAGCTTCCATTTTTCTTTCATTAATTTGTGATCTCTTATCCTGCCTGTGGTAGAAACCTATATTGTTGCTTTCAAGGATTTGCTTTGGCGTAATACGATTAATACTTTCTTGAGGAGGGGTTGGAATTTCTGACATAGGAGGTTTGATTATTACTGTCTTAGCTTTTTGTAGCCACCTGTGAAGAATTGATATTTAGTGGTGGAGGGAAAAGTTTGGCTACAGAGATTTGGAACCATGGAGCCCTGGGAAGACAGGAATAGCTTAAACAGTGGCTTTGTCAGTGTGAGAAGAATACCCACATTTTGATTAGATGGCAGTCAGTAGATATTAAGACTGTTCAGAAATGATTGATGGGGCACCTGGGTGACTCAGTCAGTTAAGTGACCAACTCACGGTATCATCTAAGAAACTAAGCTCCATCATCCATCCCCATTTCATTATTATTTTTATTATTATTATGTTTCCATCCCATTTTAGAGATTGATGTTTAGAAAGGGAATATGTAGTGATTTGTTCCAAATTCCATGCTGGTATGTGGCTGGATTTGAACCTAGGTCTGTCATATTCTGTTGCCTTGATTTTCAATAATACTTTCAGGTTATGGAACATAATGAGCATTAAAAGCACTAGAAATTTTTCTGTGCCTTTTTGCTTTCTGGCATTGCAAAAACCTTAAGAATAGGGGCATCTGGGTGGCTCATTCGGTTAAGGTTAAGAGTCTGCCTTCGGCTCAGGTTATGATCCCAGGGTCCTGGGATTGTGATTCCCATATCCTTGCTCAGCAGGGGAGCCTCCTTCTCCCTCCTGGCTCCTGCTCCTGCGCGCGTGCTAGCTCGCTCTCTCTCTCACTTCTCTGTCAAATAAATAAATAAAATGCTTTTATTATGTGGTGATTAAAAAAAAAAAAAAGAATAGTGGCCTTGCAGCTATAAGGTAAATGATTCTTGGGCTGTGCAGAGAGAGATCCATGGCCAACACGATTAAAGGGCCACTTTTCTCCAAAACCTCACTTACTGCCTTACTTCCCCATTTTAGCTGAGCTGACAGTCAGCCTCTGCTGTGATATTTCTATGCGGAGGGAGTAGGGGTTTTCCAGACAGTGTGCTTGGTTGGGATCCTTCTGGATCTGCCAAGTGTTTGTTGCTGAGGCCACTCCTGAATAAGTGTGAATTAATATATATACCTGAGAAAATGGAGAGTTGTAGTTATGAGATGAGGAAGGATGGGGCTAGTGGACCCAATAGTAGATTATCTAAAGCATGCCCTCTTTTTCTATCTCATCTCTCTCTCTCTCTCTCTTTTTAAAGATTTTATTTATTTATTTGACAGAGATCACAAGTAGACAGAGAGGCAGGTAGAGAGGGGTGTGGGGAAGCAGGCTCCCCACCGAGCAGAGAGCCCGATGCGGGGGCTCGATCCCAGGACCCTGGGATCATGACCTGAGCTGAAGGCAGAGGCATAACCCACTGAGCCACCTAGGCACCCCTCATCTTTCTCTCTTGTCTGGCATCGCTGATCCTGGCCTCCCATTCACTTTTTTTTTTTTTTTTTAAAGCAGATCTATATTGTGTAATTAAAATTTTTTTAAGTTAAAAAATTTTATGTACAATTTATTAAATTTCTACTTTTTTGATGCATTTACAGAATATAGTGCATTTTTTATTTCAGACGTCAGGAAATGCTTTAGGGTGTGGGGTTTTCTTGTGGGTGTGAGGAAGAAAGAACAATGAGTTTATCGCCTGCCTAGAGAATTGACTAAAAGGGCAAATACAACACTGGTCCCGGAATGCTTAACTTTTTGACCACTGAGTCAGAGGGACTTGAGTTCTGACCCTAAAGCCAACTAGCTAATGGCATTTAGAACACAGTTGATCATTAACTAGCTGGGCAAGTTATTTTAATCTTAAGCTGGAGTTCATAAAATTCTAATATTGTTGTGAGGATAAAATGAAACTGGCTCTAAATGCATTGGGTGACTTATGCTCAATAAATGTTAGCTGTCATTTTCTTATTCTGTACTATAGAGTGCTAGTTTAATTGGGTTGGAACCAACTTCATTACATGGAATTTTGTAATTATATGTGGGACATATCATTTGAAGAAGGAATCAGTCTTTTGAAGGTTTAGAATTCAACATTTTATAAATTAAAAAAAAAAAAACAAACACCCAAAAAACCCGAATCATTTAAAACAAGAATCAATCTGTAGAGTGGACTATTTAGGAGGAGTAGATTCTGTCTTTGCATTTATACAAATGCCTTTGCATTTATAACTTTTATTTTTCTATATTGAATAAATAGAGTACTATCAAGACAGTGTAGGGGAGGTTTCTATTTTCTTCATATGAGTGCTCAAGGAAACTTGGATTCTTTCATCTGAGCAAATCAATTGCATATGATTACTATCCAGTATATAAAAATTCAACTTGGGTTTTCTAAAATCTTTTGAAAATTTAAGCTTATATCTCTTTGGCCCAACCATCACTTTGTTACATTAGTTTCATTTTTGTTTTTTTCCTTAAAAGTTCTTCTTGATTCAAGAAGAAAACAGTTTGGGCGCCTGGGTGGCTCAGTGGGTTAAGCCGCTGCCTTCGGCTCAGGTCATGATCTCAGGGTCCTGAGATCGAGGGCCGCGTCGGGCTCTCTGCTTAGCAGGGAGCCTGCTTCCTCCTCTCTCTCTGCCTGCTTGTGATCTCTCTCTGTCAAATAAATAAATAAAATCTTTAAAAAAAAAAAAAAAGAAGAAAACAGTTCATTATTTCTGACTTGCTGACACAAAGACAAAACTGTATTTCTGCAGATACATTCTTTAAATTGGGGATAAAGAGAAAATATAAATTTTTAAAAATATTTTATTTATTAATTTGACAGAGAGAGAGATCACAAGTAGGCAGAGCAGCGGGTGGGGGGGAAGCAGGCTCCCCGCTGAGCAGAGACAATGCGGGGCTCAGTCCCAGGACCCTGAGATCATGACCTGAGCCAAAGGTAGAGGCTTAACCCACTGAGCCACCCAGATGCCCTGAGAAAATATAAATTTAAAATAGAAGATATATAGGGGTGTGTGGGTGGCTCAGTGGGTTAAGCCTCTGCCTTCGGCTCAGGTCATGATCTCAGGGTCCTCGGATAGAGCCCTGCGCAGGGAGCCTGCTTCCCCATCTCTCTCTGCCTACTTGTGATCTCTGTCTGTCAAATAAATAAATAAAATCTTAAAAAAAAAAGATATGTAAATTTAAAACTTAAAAAAATACCTTCATATACTATATCCCTGTAATTCTACATTAATTTTACTTAGCCTGATAAAATTCTTATTTAAACAATCCTAATTGGGAAACAGCCTGATTGATTTTCTTATGATGTTTGATTTGATAGATTTGTCTTTTTTTTTTTTTAAGATTTTATTTATTTATTTGACAGAGATCACAAGTAGGCTGAGAGGCAGGCAGAGAGAGAGAGGGGAGGAAGCAGCCTCCGCACTGAGCAGAGAGCCTCCATCCCAGGACCCTGGGATCATGACCGGAGCCAAAGGCAGAGGTTTTAACCCACTGAGCCACCCAGGCACCCCAGATTTACTTGTCTTAATTCATGCATCACTTCACCTTTCTGTTTATTTGAAGTAAACACTTTCAGATTGACGTATTTAATTTTTCTACATACATGCCAAGTAAGATTTTGCCAACAAAAATGTGCTTTTTAAAAATTTTATGTTTGGTGCTCACTTTGGCAGCACATATACTAAAAATTTTATGTTTGTTCAAAATCTTGTTTCTTTCAATAGTTATGCTTTTAATATGCTACAGTGCATATGTCAAGTTATATTGAAATTGAAATCCATGTTCACACAGCTAAAGTTTAGAAACTTCCATAGCTGTTCCATGCCTTTTTAAGCATTCAAGGAATATTCAAATTTTAAGAATTCAAAGTCCCAAGAAAAGTCATCAACGTTTTCTTGTCTACTTTTCAAATTTACATTCTTTTAGATTGCTAACATACCTATTCTTACTCTTTAACATTTATTTTTTTTTATCCTATCATGTTAGTATCTAGCAAAGGCCTTTTGAATTTATGATTGAAATTTTGAATTTTACATGTTTTATTGCCATGTAAATGTAAAAGTTGAACTGTATATTACCAAAAACTAAATAGGATTATAGAATTTCATAACAGTTTACATACTTGATATTCTTGAAGCATTTACTTCCATATTCAGCCTGTCTATCTTATGGCTCCTTATCCAAGATTTAAAATCAGTACTCTGATGGGGCACTTGGCTGGCTCAGTCAGTAGAGCATGGGACTCTTTGTCTCAGGGTTGTGAGTTTGAACTCCACGTACATAAAAATAAAATCTTTAAAAGCTAAATAAATAAATTAAAATAAAATCAAAGTGCTCTGATTTTTCATTTTATTTGCTAGTAGATGATTACATTAAGTAATGATACCAATAAATTAACAATCAAATGTAAGAGAAAATATCTTAGCATTCATTCATTCTTTATTTTTTTTTTTTAAAGATTTTATTTATGTATTTGAGAGAGAGGAAGGGTGTGTGTTTGGGGGGGATGGCGGCTGCAGGAGAAAGAGAAGCTGATTCCTGCTGAGCAGGGAGCCCGACATGGGGCTCAATCCCAGGACCCTTAGATCATGACCTAGATCATGACCTGAACCAAAGGCAGACACTAACTGAGCCACCCAGGTGCCCCATATTTTAGCATTCTTTTAACAAAATCTGTAGGTACAGGAAATAAACATCTTAGTATTAAGTTAAATGAAATTACTTAATTTGAAAGTGATATTTACTGTGAATCCTTTGTAAAATGGGAAAACATCACCACATCAGAGTATGGTTTCTTCTTAAGTTTCATGTTAATTTCTTTGTTTCCCATTTTAGTGAATGGATTTCCCTAACGACCTTTTATTTTTATCAGGGGTCTTTTATCACCTCCTTCCCAATGCCTATATCCTAACGTGTGTTATTTATGTCAAAATTATATCTTTTAATAGCATCACATATTGTTGAAAAAAGTTTTTGCTATGCTAAGCAACATGTTGGCTACTTCTTTGGGCACCAGCATCCTTAAATGTAAGCATTTGCATATATTCCTTTGCCATTTAAAATTTTTTCATCATTAATATTCTTTTGCATGGAACTGTGGGTAGTCTGATAAGTATGAAATTTCTACAAAAATGTTTCCCTTGTTAAAACACTGTTTTTATTTCAGATATTAGCCTTAAAATTTGCATATTTTTTCTTTCTTCAAAATAGATGATCCATAATTATATGGAACACTTAGAAAGAACAAAACTTCATCAGCTCTCAGGGAGTGAACAACTAGAATCCACAGCTCATAGTAGAATTAGGTAAGCTTTGTCAAACATTTTGCCTTGAGAAAAATCGAAATAATCTGTTTGTTTCTGTTTCTCCCTGTTCTTTAATCCTGGAACAATAGTTAGGCTGATTCACAAAGCTCTCTCTCAAAAAGCATGGTTGGAATGCTATAGGAGAGAATAGCATAGAAAAATAGAAACAACCTTCACTATTGAAAAGGTAAATCGTGAGCCATGCCATCTAAGCAATGTATCGAGGTATTTTGATTGTTTTGTAATGCTCAAAGGAGATTATACTAGGTTTAAATTTTTCTGATTTGTGGGGGTGCTGAAAATTGTCATTTCTCCTGTACAATTGGTTTAAAGTCCTTTTTATTACCGAGAGGCATGTTTGAAAGGGTTAGACTTCTGTTTGATGTAGGAGTGTGAATAAATTATGTAGATCTCCCAAGCACTGTAGCCAATGAGCTAAGCCAGGACTCTTAGTGGAGAGGAAAATAGTTAATAGGCGGGCTGTCGCTCTGGATTGCTGCATAAATGCTAGGAGCAGCAGCTCTATGGTTATGAGGTGGGGAGAGCAGGATGACGTCATCGCTTCGGAGCTGCTGCAGGATGGAGTGGAAAGCTGCTGCTGATGGCATTGTTTTTGTGGCAGCAGCTGAATGACAGATCCTCACTACAAAGATACCCCTTTGGCCCCTGTGTAGGCCTCCTGGTTCGGGTGTTTCACCATGCCAGCACAGCGCCATGAGTCCTGGATGCATGCTGCTGTTTGTGTTTGGCTTTGTTGGCGGGGCGGTGGTCATTAATTCTGCTATCTTAGTGTCTCTCTCTGTTTTGCTGCTTGTGCACTTTTCTATTTCTACCGGTGTGCCAGCTCTGACGCAGAACCTACCAAGGATACTCAGGTACTCTAGTCTCTCTTAGAAGCCCCTGTTTAGTTGGTCTTTCTCACATTTTTAGCTTCACAGGTCTGCTTTGTAACCATTTCTGTTGCAGATTGAAACAATGGAAAATGGCCTGAAGCTAGGATTTTCTCTTATTTGTAGTCATTTTCAGGCCATCACCTAGGGATACGGCTTTGTCTTTGGAAACTACGACTTAAGAAAAGGATTTTCATATTGTACTTATGCATTAGTACAAGGTCAGTGTGGTTTTGTTTTAGGCAGAGTGTTCAGAGAGTGAAGGGAGAGCAAGAGTAAAACATTGGTCCAAGTTTATACAACCTCTGTGTTTAGCATCTGAGCATTTGGGGGCCAGTATCTTTTATGCTGAGACTTAAGAGTCAGGTAGACACAGGCCGTAGGTATTTATTTTGTTCCGTTATCCTTTGATGGACATTTAGGCATCATTTTTGCAATTTTTGATAGTAACTCCCGGGAACTGACAATTTAAATATTTTCTTTCTAAAAAAAATCTATTTTAAGGTGAAAGGATTTAAACCTTTTAGGGCCAGGAATGCATTTCCCCCCTCATTATTTACACATCAAAGTTGTGAAAGCTTTACAAAGCCTATTCACTATTGTTTTGTCAGTCGTTGCCCTTTCTTTGTAGACTTGGGTGACAAATATCCGTGCCTGCTTGTGGGGGTAGTCATTAATCTCTGGAGCTTTGCTGCTGCTCACTCTGCTCACCCTGTAAGAACCGTCTTCTACATCTTCAATTTCAGGGTTGGGTGTCTTTTGTTTTCCAACTCCTTAAACTAAAGCCATCTGATTTGTTCAGATTTCCGCTTTGTTCCCCGGTTTTAAAGGAAGGTTCATGGTGTTGAGCTTTTATTATTTAAATGTTTACTTAAAATCCTCAGCTTGTGGATTTAGATAAATTAAGAGAAATTAAACTAGTAAGTTCCCTCAAGGTGTTCTTTTTATTCATTGGTCGGTTGGTGTTTAACATTAGTTTAAGGCCCAGAAGTCAGATTTCATCTGTGATCTAAAATTAGATACTTGGCCATTTATTTTCTTTCCTGATTTTATAAAAATTATAAGAAATCTTACCACTTTTGTATATTTAATACACAAAAGATTAGTTTATATGTATATTTAGGCTTTTAGGAAATTAAAAAGACCTTAACTCAAGAATATGTAAGATTAAAATAAGGCTAATTTGAAAGGGCTATGTAAGGTTTCGGTCTGTTGGAGACGGCAGTGCTGTGCTGTGCCACGCAGTGCCGTGCTGAGGGTGAGGGGAAGAGGCTTTGGAGCTGGGCCCCGAGGCTAGAAATACTCTGCCACATGGGAGCTGTAGGACCTTTGGCAAGTCGCTTAAAATCTCTGTACCCAAGTTTCCTCCCCAGATGTTCTTACCCTTTGGATAGTTTTAAAAATCAAGTGTGAGATGATTATTTTTTATTTAATCCGTTGCAAGACATTAGTAAGCCAAACAAGTAAATAATTTGTGGTCATTTATATATGCACCCCATTTTTAGCAGAACTGTTTTCCAGAACTCTGGCTATTTTACTGATAAAAATACCTTATGATTAAATTCAGAAAGTTCCTTGACACAAATTTGCTGATGATGTAATGGAAAAAAGATATCAAAGTCTTCAATATTAAGATTAAATTGTCAAGAAATAGGTAGGTTCCAAGGAAAGTACGTGGGCCTTGGAGGGCAACGGGTCTTGACTTTGAGCCCCATCTCTGTGAATTACTAGTGCTTAATGTCTCTGAACTTCACTTTTCCTACTCTGAAAACTGGGGAAATAATCCCTATTTCCATATGAAGATTAAATGAGATAATTAAACCATCTTTTGTGCTTGCTACATGGTGAATGTTGAACAATCTTTTTAAAATTTTATTAATGGTTATTTGTTTTAAATGTGTATAGAGCCAAGAACCTGTTTCAAAACAAAATTGAGAATTTATTTATACACAGGTTACATTTAAATAACCAACTAAAAAAATGAATATATGGAACTAAGTTTTTAAAAGAATATAACAAGGATTCTGATAGTTGAAGATGGCTTTGTTTCTAAACAATGGCAGCATACTGAAACATGTTGAAACCCCCAGGGTTTAAACCTGTTACTTGATGTTTTTCCAAATGTATCCCCATTCTTTGGTTTCTTCCATGAGTTTCACTGAAGCACTTAAAATATGTACAGTACTAAACATGTGCACCAACATAATTTAGGACATAAACATTGAACTTTCAGGTTTTTTTTTTAAGTAGGATTCTAACTGACTTGGATAATTACATGTCCTCTTTCCCTTCAACTCATGATTTCTTATTAGTAAATAAGGAGAAAAAAACTAGTATGTAGTAATATTGTTTTCAAGCTGTGAAACAGTGTGACCCAGAGCATCAGGACTTTCTTGATAGTCTCTGCAGAAAAATGCCCTTCCTCTAGAGCAGTTTCTAAATGATTAACACAAGCATAAAGGAGAGTGAATTCTACTGGTATTTTGGATTGTACGCTTAGTTAACAGGAGTGGAAAAGCAAAACTTGGCTCCATAGCAGACTCTTTCATCCAGTAGTTTTATACTTCTTCTTTATTTGATATGTGTGAAAACAAATGTGTTGTCTGTCATTCATATAAGAAGATAATTCTAATGACTGGCCTGTGTTTTGATTTCTGTTAGCAGTGTGATGGATTTGCACGAAATCTATATTATCTTGCTTTTCTTTGCTTTTTGGGTTAGAGAGCTTTCCATTAAACTATCCCATTAAATTCACACCGTTTTTGCTTAAGTTATTCAGATATGTTAAAAAATAAAAAGCCATTTAGTAGTTCTTAGATCCTTACATTATTGGTTCTCAAAATACCGCCCCCCAGCCCCAAATTGAGGGACAATCAGACAACAACTTTTTATTTTGTCAAGTATGGACGTTAAAACAAAATTTGCTTTCTAGTCATTGTCATCATCATTTGATGAAAGAAAGAGATTTAAAATCAAAGTAGCAGAAAAGATGTAGAAAAGGTCCATTCATCATTTTCAGGAAAGAACAGGTTTTGTGATATATGGAAATGTTTATGTGTACAATATGGCCTATATCATCCAATAAGGATATAATAAATAATGTCTCTTCACTATGAACTTAGGAAAACTTTATTGATGAGCCAGCCTTAAGGAATTATTGGTCTAAACAGATTAGCTGAGTAGTTACTTTACTTTTTGTCATTTGGTTGTTCTGGAAGCTCATAGACACAAACTTATATTTGTTTTTAAAGTCTAGCCTTTTACTGTGCAGCCTACCTGCATTTAAATTTTCCTAAATCAAATTGGTAAAGTACCAAGTGTAAAGAAATGATGAATAATTAGCTAATAGGGAAAAGTCCTGTTTTATTTCCTTGTGTAAGGAGACCTTTAACCAGGCGCAATCTCTCAATCCTTTCCCTTCACCCAATCTTTAAGAAGGAGTTCTGACAGTTTTACTAATTACTAAGGTAATTAGGAATGGGAGAGCATATCCTTTGTGTTAAGTGAAGGCCAATTTCAAGAGACTTAAGTTTCTTGTTACAAAAATGAGCTTTCAGAATAAAGGACTTATTTAGTAAAACTGAATATTTTCCCACTTTTTTTCCCCCCACATTTATTTATAATCTCAGTGTTTCTGTTCTAATTTACATTCTTACCAGTAGAGGTATGTGTTCCAGGAGGTTCCAAAGCTTTAGTATCCTTTTTTTTTTTTTTTTTGCCAGTTTCTACTTTTTTGGGTTAATGACCCAGGACAACCTCTTCCTAGCCTGGTTGCCACCCTCTAAAAAGCCCTTTTTATTTGTAATCTAGGTATCACCAAAGGATATGTTTCTTGTTGAAATTCTGTTAGTATTAAAATTGTAACTCTTTTTGTTCATTGAAATTTCCCACAAAACATTGGAAACCCTACAGTCTTTTATAGAATTTTTGGGCTGCCTTGTTTGGAAAAACTAACAGTAGTGTTCTCACATGAACTGTGATTGAAAGGAAGGGCATGTATTGGTTCTGTAGAAAAGCTTTCCTGCTGTTAAGGATTAAAACTCTTGGAGTTTATTTTGCCACTTAATCAGTAGTCCTGATTTAAATTATACATCGATTTTCTGTTAGGCAGAAAAGATGCACCCCGAAGAGGCTTGGGCAAATAACTAGGTATTGGTTTGAGGATTTGGGAAGTGTAGAAGCAAGGATGGGATTCACTTTCAAAGGAGGAGGTTGCCAGTTTTCCTAGGGCTAATGTAAGCATGAGTGAAAATTTAGTAGCTTTTGTCCCTGTGAAACCAGACCAGAGACTGCTCCCTAAGGGAAGAATTCATCAGTAACTTGCAAGATTTCCTAAACTATTAGTTTACTACTTTTCCTAGTTAATTTTTTGGGGCTAATTTGAACTTCTGGGAGTATCCTTTTTCTTTGGTAAGTGTACTTGTCTAGATAGGCAGATGTTATTTTTTAAGCGTGATTATTCTAAAACAGTGACATCCCAGGCTTATTACTTATAGTCATGATGAACAGAAATTAAAAAGGAATGAATGAATGCTTAATTTTTTTCTCCCCTCTTCAATAGAAAAGAACGTCCTATATCATTAGGGATTTTCCCATTACCTGCTGGAGACGGATTGCTTACACCTGACACTCAGAAAGGTGGTGAGACCCCTGGATCAGAGCAATGGAAATTTCAGGAATTAAGTCAACCTCGTTCTCATACTAGCCTGAAGGTAAGCTTCATTCTGCCAAAATCTTCAGTTTACATTGTATAAACTTTCGTATCCAAATTGAAGTACTAGATAGCTAAAACATAAAAAAACGAAAGTTTGTATACATGTTATCATGGAAAACTAATGCCTTTTATTTATCTTTTGCCTTTTTTTTAAATTGGAAATGAGTTCTTCCCAAAGAGTTGGGTTTTTACTATTCTTTTTCAAGTTATATAGGAAAACAAAAGTCAAGCATTTTTATATCTTGATTAATATACTAATGACACTAATTACCAACATTTCTATTTGATTTAGGCTATTTTGATATTTATTTGGTCATACAAGTTTTAAGTGGGATAACTAATGAATGTAATAATGTTTTTTAGAATTTAAAATCATTGGGGGACGCCTGGGTGGCTCAGTTGGTTAAGCAGCTGCCTTCGGCGCAAGGTCAGGATCGAGTCCCACATTGGGCTCCTTGCTCGGCAGGGAGCCTGCTTCTCCCTCTGCCTGTCTGCCATTCTGTCTGCCTGTGCTCGCTCTCTCTCCCCCTCTCTCTCTGACAAATAAATAAAATCTTAAAAAAAAAAAAAATCATTGGTACCCGAAATCCTTGGCTCACTGTTGGAAGCTTCACAATTTAGTAAGGCTTCATTTTATTTTTTTTAAAACGTGATTTTTTTCCCTCAAACCTCTTCATAAAGCAATATCCAAAAGTATATTGTGTTTAGGTAAAAAGCCCTAGTGTTAGTTCATTATAGATTATACTTTTGACTAAGAACATACCATCAAATATAATTAATAATATACTGTAAGAGGGAAGATATACTAATAGTTTAAAAAGTACTTAAAGTTGGGGCACCTGGCTGGCTCAGAAGAGCATGCAGCTCTTGATCTTGAGGTCTTAAGTTTGAGTCCCATGATGGAAGTGTAGAGATTACTATATACCTACATACATATATATATGTATACATACATAAACTTAAAAAAATCAAAATTATATTCTATATCTTATAAAGTCAATTTTTGTAAAGAGAATATTGATTATAAAAGAATCTTGTATTATAACATCTATCATAATACGGGCCACCTCTAATGAATACAAATAAATTACATCTTATCTCCTTTTCTTCCTTTCTTTTTTTCCAAAGTACTTATTATGGTCTAAGTGCTTAAAGATAGCCCTTCTACTTTTAAAATACTAAGTCATTTACTTAATTACTTTGTTTGTTTCTCTCCATTCAGAAAGTAATATCCATGTGGTGTATTTGCTGCTGTAGCAGTTTGTCGTGGCCACTCAGAAGGTGTTTGCTGAATGAATTAGTTTTAGATGTTAGGAAGACTTTTTGGGGATAATATAAATGGTCTCTCAGCCTTAGTAGGTAGATGCATTTTGAATCATTTCACTGCCTTTTGAAATGTGCTCAAAACAGTAAGCAATCAATAAATATCTGATAGCTTTTCTCCCACTGAAAAGTCTTTTTAAAAATTTATTTATTTATTTATTTGACACAGAGAGAGAGAGATCACAAATAGGCAGAGAGGCAGGCAGAGGGGGGGGGGGGGAGCAGGCTCCCTGCTGAACAGAGAACCCTGGCCGTGATCGTATAGTGGTTAGTACTCTTAGTTGTGAACAGAGAACCCTATGCCATGAGGGGCTTGATTCTAGGACCCTGGGATCATGACCTGAGCCTAAGGCAGAGGCTTTAACCCACTGAGCCATCCAGGCGCCCCCTGAAAAGTATTTTTAACATTAAGACTGACCTCCCGGGCGCCTGGGTGGCTCAGTGGGTTAAGCCACTGCCTTCGGCTCAGGTCATGATCTCAGGGTCCTGGGATCGAGTCCCGCATCGGGCTCTCTGCTCAGCAGGGAGCCTGCTTCCTTCTCTCTCTCTCTCTCTGCCTGCCTCTCAGTGTACTTGTAATTTCTCTCTGTCAAATAAATAAATAAAATCTTTAAAAAAAAAAAAAAAAAAGACTGACCTCCCACTTTCTCCCGCTCTTTTGTTTGTTGCTCAGTTTATGAGAAGCTGATCATGCAGCTAGCTGCTCAGTATCAGTCCCCAGTGATGCTGCTAGGAAATGCTCTAATTCTTTACTCCTCCTGCCACACTGGCTTCTTTTTTAAAAACCTGCCTTTAGGTTTACTAGGTCTTCCAAAACACCCATCCCTCAATTCGCCTACTTACCATATCCCTTTCCCAAAACAAAATTAAGTAGGAGGGATACTTTTAGTACATCAAAAATGTATACCATATGGTAACTATATTTTAATTATATTCCAAAAAGGAACTTTAAAGAGAAGATTATTATAATTCTCTTGTTGCTTTAATCCAGCAACATGCTGTGACAGAACTTTATTGAAAGTTATAAACTGATTAATAGGTTGTTAATATGTACTTAAGCCTGAGAGGTTTTATTTGTATCCTCTTTAGAGATATGAAGACAAGTATTTCCCAGAGAGTTTCTAGAATAAAATCCTCTCTCTCTTTCTTTCTCTACTCCGATCACAGAGCCACTAAATGAGATAAAGGCTCTCATTCCTAGGAGCGGAGTGGTGTATTACAAAAGAGCAAAAGTCAGATTTGTAAAGTATGTCTAATAATTAGGACATAATTTATTATTTACCTGGCCTCTTGTTATAAATCAAACGTCTTTCTCTAACTTTATGAAAGGCTAGGAGTTGGGTTTAAGAGTTCACTTATAAAAAAAAAAAAAGAGTTCACTTATGGACCATGTCTCTTTTATACCCACTGGTCTTGGTGTCCTTGTGTGATAGGAAGTAGGCTAGTCTGATTTAAAGTTTTCTACAACTTCCATTTCTCTGAGAATTTGGGGGATGACCTGGCTGTATTTAGGGCATGCTTTGCCTTTGTTATGAAAAAATTGAAGGTGAGAATTATAATCAAGATTAATTTTACTAGCACATTTTCCTGTGAGGTAAGGTTAAGGTGAAAATGTTCTGCGAGAAAACCATATGATTGGGTTATAACCCTTAAGGAAACAGAACTATGGGAAGCTTTGTGCCAGAAGAGTGGCAATAGAGGGGATTTGCCAATGATTGTAATGTTATGGTCCTTCTTTGTTGCTGTATTGCAAATTTCTCACTGTGAGAGAAGAGTTGTAGCCTATAGGGTATTGTATCTTCAGGTACTGGAAAATCTTCCAGGAATGATGCATCTAGAAAAGTATATGCGTAAAAAGAAGTGTTCATACATACTGTGCCTCCCTGTATCATATTCTTCTGGGAGAGATTAACAAATAAATAAAGCAATAGATTTAAAATATTGAGATGTACTACTGTGCGTGTGTGCACACATGCACGTGTGTGTGTGATGTACTATTTCAAAAAAGCAAGATAAGGGGTGAGAGTAAGTAGGGTGGAATGCTTGCTTTAGGGTGGCAAAAAGGAAGGCTTCTTGGATGAGGTGGTAAGCACCCTGATGCGAAGGATGTACAAGCGCATGGAAAGGCCCCGTGGCAGGGGCAGACTGGAATGTTTGAGAAATGGTTGTTTCACCCAGCCTCTCCTTTGAGACTTTTAGTCTTAACTGCTGTGCTGACGTGCCTTTTGTCAGGTTTACCCTCTAAATATAATTGGAAATTCTCATTCCCACCCTGCCTTGTAGCAGCATTTGACACGTTTGAATACTTTCTGCTTCTTGAAATGCTGTCTTCATTTTGTCCCCAGGACACTGCATCCCCTTATGGGTCCTGGACTTCTCTCTACATAATCCGGGTAGCTCAGGTTCCATGTCTGCAAATGCCCTCCATCCATTGGTCACCAATTTGAATCTCTGACCCTGACGCTTTTCCTGAACTCTATGCTGCTGAATCCATTTGCATTCTTTTATAGTTTTCCCACATATATATTTATGTCCTGCTTAGGTCACCACTAGTAGGAATAACCTTCTTTGATGGCTAATCAGAATGCCACAGCTTACACAAAGCCTCATCTGACACCCATTAATGGCCCTCAGATCTAGTTTAGAGATCAGTAGAAAGCAGAGGAGTTTATATTGCATCATTAGCAGAGATGTCTTATTGGGGGTGCTTCTAGTGAAATAGGTAAAAAGCAACTTGTGTTGAGTCACCCCTGCGGTTCTGTCAAAAATGTATTATAAAAGTGCTAAAGGTGGAGGAGCTTGGGTGGCTCAGTGGGTTAAGTCTCTGTCTTCGGCTTGGGTCATGATCTCAGAGTCCTGGGATCGAGCCCTGCCTCAGGCTCTCTGCTCAACAGGGAGCCTGCCTCTTTGCCTACTTGTGATCTATCATAAATAAATAAAATCTTTGGGGGAAAAAAGTGCTAAAGGTGGGAATGAGCAAAAAACATTAAGGTAGGATTGTTCATCCAACTGAATTATATTCCCAAATAAGAGGCAAAGAAGGAAGGAATTGGAGGAGAAAAGGCCAAGAATAACCTGAGACAGTCCTGAAGAAGAACAGTAAGAAAAAGAACTTGCCCTGCTAGATAGTAAAGGTTTCTATAAAGCTGTAATTACTTACATGTTGTAGTATTGCATTATCTGCCCTTCCTCTTTCCTTTCTGCACAGTTGAGCCTGGAAGCTGGTCAGTAGGGCAAAGCAAGGTTAAGCATCCATAGGGTGAAGTGGGGTGGGGATGGGGCAGGTATATATAACCTGAGCAAGGTCAGGAGTATATCCATCTGGGGAGGCTGGTGTAGAGTCAGGGCCCCAACAATTGAAGGACATCCATGCAAAGGGGCAGCCTGGGTGTTAGATCTTAATCAGGGTGATGAGGGCTTCCCCAAAGAAAGGCAGTCCAGGCATAGGGTGTGGGAGCTTGAGCAGGTGAGGAGGGGAGCATCCACAGAGTGGGAATGGGGGGGCAACCTGGAATGGTGAAGCAGAAGATGTACAGGGAAAGAAAAGCATTGGCTGGAAGTGGCAGAGAAGAGAGACTGTGGCCTCAGATATTAAAAGGACAAGAGAACTTGAGAAGGGAAGCCGTTGTTAGCAGAGTCATCTGGTATGGGTAAGTCAAGTACAACGAGGAGTGAATTTGTCAATTTGTAGGTATAGGTTTGCTCGGTTTAAGTTGCAGGACCATTAACAGGAGTGAGCATGAGACAGAAAAGGAGGAACGAGAAAGTGTCAGGACTCAAGACAGGTGGTTGTAATGGGAAGAGGGAAAAGGGTAACTTGAGCCAGGAGAGTGGTAGAAATGCTACTCTTAGAATGGGAGACTCTGGGTTGTGTGCTTTCAAGAGTCCAGTAGAAAGAGAAATTGAAAACAAGGGAGTGAAAGACGATCATTGATACATCAGAATCGTGGAGGGAGGGATCTACTAAAGTCCACTTTGTTGATGGGACGCCTCAGTTTTTCCTAGTTCTTTGCTATTATAGACAATGCCATATGGAATTATACATAATTATATCCTTTTATTTATGATTCCCGTAAGTGGGATTGCTGAATCAAAATGTGTATTTCAGATTTTGATGGATATGCCAAATTGCCTGCCAAAACCCATTTGTCCTTTCACCCAGCGATGTTGTTCAAATTCTTTATCGCTTTACACGTTTAGAGTTCAGATGGCCCTTCCTTGTGTCCAAATATGGAAAGAGAATGATGTGTTTTTGGTATCATTTTAAGAATCCTGTACATAGAATTTTCATGCTGTTTTCCAGACCTTGGTTGGTGTCAATTTGCCAGTGATTTCACAGATGCCATCTAGTTTCTTTCTTTCTTTCTTCTTAAGATTTTATTTATTTAGTTATTTGACAGAGATCACAAGTAGGCGGGGGGGGGGGGCACGAGGGGAGCAGGCTCCCTGCCTAGTAAAGCGCCTGATGTGGGGCTAGATCCCAGGACTCTGGGATCATGATCTGAGCCAAAGGTAGATGCTTAACCCATTGAGCCAGCCAGGCGCCCCAACCATCTAGTTTCACATATACACACATGGATGTGTGTGCACCTGTATGTGTTTATGCACCTGTGCATGCCTAAAGATGGATGTGTGAGTGGCTACATATTGGATATATACTCCCTCAAAATATTTTCTTCTTTGAAGGGTCTCCTTCAAAGGTGATTGTTAGTAGAATGTGACTTTTAGAACTGAGAAAAATAATTTCAAATAAAAAGCAATTGGATGGATGCCTACTTGTCAAAATTTTAAGAGTTCTTCTGAAACCCTATGACTTGAAATACTTGAGTAGAAGGCTGTGAGCAGCTCTTGTCAGCAGGGTTTGGTATGTAAAGCCAGTGGTCAATGTGTGCTGCATTCTTCAGGGGATGTGCTTAGCATACAGAACAGGAAATGGCTAAATAGAGCCAGCATTCTTGTTCAGAAGAATTTTCCATCCTCCTCCATTTGTGGCTAACAATTTAGTTCCTCTTTCTTTAGTTTTTCCAAACTTGGATTTCTATAGTAGTTGAAACTTAACTGCTGTTTCTTTTGTGATTAAGATTCCTATTATAAAATGTGTAACTAAACACTTCTAAAATATTAAAGCTCTCAATTTTTTAACTTTCTTTTGAAATATTTTAGACTTTAAGAAAAGTTGTTCAGTATAGAGTTCCTTTGTACTCATCACCCATCATCAGTAAGTGTTAACTACCATAGTGTATACCATTATTAAAACTAAGACAGTTGACATTGGTACAACATTATTAGCTAAACTGTAGGCTTATATTTGGGTTTTATGAGTTTTCCCTGTTACTGTCCAGTCCAGGATCTCACATTGGTTGAGCTTTGTCTTCTTGGTTTCTTCTAACATGTGATAGTTCCTCAGTCTTGATCTTGGGGCATAAGGAGCATTGGCTAATTATATTGTAAAATGCCCCACAGATTGACCTTCTCTAATGATTTCTCATGATGAGATTGAGATCATATATTTTTGGCAAGAATACTGCAGAAGCAATATGCCTTAGTGGTGGTTATTAACCTTGACTGCTTGGTTTAGCTGGTGTGTGCTAGATTTCTCTGCTGTAGTTACTGTTTTTTTTATAATTAATAAGGATCTTGGGGGTGGGGTGCCTGGGTGGTGCATTTGGTTAAGCCTCTGACTCTTGTTTTGGCCTAGGTCATGATCTCAGGGTTGTGAGTTTGAGCCCCGCAGCTGGCTCTGCACTCAGCAGGGAGTCTGCTTGAGATTCTCTTACTCTCTCTCTCCCTCTGCCCTTCCCCCTTGCTCTTGTGCATGCATGAGCACACTCTCTCTCTCTAAATTAATAAATTTTTTAAAAAGTATCTTGGTAGATACACTTCAAGAATGTGCGAATATCGTGTTTTTCTTCAAACTTTTATCCACTTATTTTAGTATCCGTGACTGGATCTTAACGGTTATTACTGTGATGTTCCAATGGTTATTTTCTATTTTCTTTGTGGAATTCTTCTCTAAGTGTGAGGCCTTCCTCCTGCCCTTCTTTCCTTTCTTCCTTTTTTGTTTGAACTCATGGACATCTATTTTATTCTGTAGGTTATACACACATGGATGTGTGTGCACCTATATGTGTTTATGCACCTGCGCATGCCTAAAGATGGATGTGTGAGTGGCTACACATTGGATATATACTCCCTCAAAATATTTTTCTTCTTTGAAGGGTCTCCTTCAAAGGCAATTGTTAGTAGAATGTGACTGTCATTTATTTTATTGCTCTAATTGTTCCAGCTTTGGAATCAGGAGCTTTTTCAGGTAGACTTATGTATCTTTTCAACATTCCCCATACTTTTTTGAGTATTTCCTTCTCGGCACCATAAGATGCTCCAGGCTCTTAGTGTTTTCTGTGTCCCAGCCCTTTAGTCTGCCGCTGCTCCCGGGAGCCCTGGTTCTTATATTTAGGAACCAAGATCTAGGCACTAAATGTGCTTGTTGCTTGAAATGTGATTGTTTCTAGGCTCTTTCTTTGATGTTTATGTTGTGGTTTTCCATTCATTTATATTGTGTATTATGTCCTTTTGGATTTTTGTATTTGTGTTTAGGATAGGATAAAATAAAATAGAATTTTAAGAAAAATGGATTGCATGTTTTAATATTTCATGATTTCGCTTGTGACAAAGGATAACGATTTTCTTCTGTACCTTCAGTTTTTATTTGTAAACTTTATTACTCACATATATCCTCATTTGATAAGTTCAGGAACCATCCACAGCTCTGTGTTGGGGTTTGAAGAGAGAAACAGTTACAAGTATATTCCTTTTAATTTTTTAGTATTTTCTCCCTATTTATATATTCATTTGTTCATTCGTTCCTTCATCTTTGTTGAGGTATAATTGACAAAATTATGAGATACAGGGGACTGGAACCAGATCTTTCTTAGTGGGTGTTTAAAGTGAGATTTTTTTTTTCTTTTTGACTTATTTACTGGGTTGTGTGTTGCCTAAGATGCTAATGTTTGTTGAGAACAGAAATTGGTAAATATCTAAATAATACTATCTGAAAATGATGGTTTTTAAAGCTTGTGTTTCAAAGGTGGCTTCTTTTGAAGTAATAGACAACATAAGCATTTATTATATTCTTATTGATATTAAATATTTAAACAAGCTTTTAGAATAGGAAAAATGACTTTAATAATTACCTGTTGAAAACAAATTACCTTCTTTTTGCATTATATAATATTTATTGAGTGCCCACTATGCCAGATACTAGAAGTGATATTATAGTGTTCTCAGAGTCCAAATATTTTATAAAACAGGATTAATTTTTAAATGTTAATGCAGTTTCCCAATTTTAAATAATATTAAACAATCTAGACCAAAAATAAAGTTTCTCCAACTCTAAATTCCCCCAGGCATTATGAGTAGTTGGTATATCTATCCTTTAGACCTTTTTCTTTTACATATGCACATAGATAATACACACTCATAATATCTTTGTAAGATAAATGCTATATGCTTTAAGTATTTTCCTACTTTTTGTTTTTCATGAAAAAATGTGTGTTTGCAGTCTTTCCATTTTTATACAGAGAGCGAGCCACCCAATCCCCCCACCAGCTTTTGATAAATTGAATAGTTGAGAAGGGTTAAAGATGATGATAACCCAGAAGCGGAGATCATGTAACCAAACCTTGAGAGGCGGTTTGGTTTCTATAAAATGAATCATGCCTTGCTTATCTGTAGCTTTTTGAGAGAATTAACAGAGAGCCCACGGCCATATTTTAATCTTTCAAGAAGACTTTGATGAGTTTCCAGACCAAGAATATTTAGAGCTTCTGCTTGCTTTGTGTTTTAAGAGAAACATTTGTCTCAGGGCACCCGGGTGGCTCAGGTCGTCATCCCAGGGTCCTGGAACGGAGCCCTGCATCAGGCTCCCTGCTCAACCGAGAGCCTGCTTCTCCCTCTCCCTCTGGTGCTCCCCCTGCTTGTGCAGGGACTCTCTCTCTCTCTCTGACAAATAACTGAAGTGTTTAAAAGGGGGGGGGCACTTGGGGGCTCAGTCGTTAAGCATCTGCCTTTGGCTCAGGTCATGATCCCAGGGTCCTGGGATGGAGCCCTGCATTGGGTTCCCTGCTTGGCAGGAAGCCTGCTTCTCCCTCTCCCATTCCTGCTGCGTGTGTTCCCTCTCTCACTGTCTCTCTCTCTCTCTGTCAAATAAATAAATAAAATCTTAAAAAAAAAAAAAAAAGACATGTGGCCCCTGAACCATATCTCTTTAACTAGAGGGTTGAAGGAGGTGTTTTTATCTTATTTCATGTATGTGTCTTGTACTTTCTTAAAGACTTAAAGTCTGTTAAATAACATATAATGTATTATTAGTTTCAGAGGTAGAGGTCAGTGATTCATCAGTCTTACATAATACCCAGTGCTTATTATATCCCATGTCCTCCTTAAAGTCCATCACCCAGTTACCCCATCCTCCACCCTCTCCCCTCTAGTAATTCTCAGTTTGTTTCCTATGATTAAGAGTCTCTTGTTGTTTGTCTCTCTTTCTCATTTCGTCTTACTTTATTTTTCCCTCCTTTCCCCCATACTCCTCTATTTTGTTTCTTAAATTCCACATGCAAGTGGAACCATATGGTAATTAGTCTTTCTCTGACTTACCTCACTTAGCATAACACCCTCTTGTTGCATCCACATCACTGCAAATGACAAGATTTCATTTTTTGTTGGCTAAGTAGTATACCATTGTATGTGTGTGTATGTGTCTATACACACACACCACATCTTCTCTATCCATTCATCCGGTGTTGGACATCTGGGCGCTTTCCATAGTTTGACTATTGTGGACATTGCTGCTTTGAACATTGGGGTTCAGATGTCCCTTCAGATCACTACATTTGTATCTTTAGTGTAAATACCCAGTAGTGCGATTGCTGGGTTATAGGATAGCTCTGTTTTCAACTTTTTGAGGAGCTTGAAGGAGATGTTTTTTTGTTTTTTTGTTTGTTTGTTTGTTTGTTTGTTTTTAAGATTTTATTTATTTATTTGACAGACAGAGATCACAAGTAGGCAGAGAGGAAGGGAAGCAGGCTCCCTGCTGAGCAGAGAGCCCGACGAGGGGCTCCATCCCAGGACCCTGCGATCATGACCTGGGCCAAAGGCAGAGGCTTAACCCACTGAGCCACCCAGGTGCCCCAAATAAAAAAAATCTTTAAAGATTTTATTTATTTATTTGACAGAGAGAAATCACAAGTAGGCAGAGAGGCAGGCAGAGCGAGAGAGGAGGAAGCAGGCTCCCCACTGAGCGGAGAGCCCGATGCGGGACTCGATCCCAGGACCCTGAGATCATGACCTGAGCCGAAGGCAGCGGCTTAACCCACTGAGCCACCCAGGCGCCCTAAAATCTTTAACAATAAGATAAAGTAGAGAAAATGTAAGTAAATCCTATGAAAATTCAGCCTGTTTCCATCTATCCAGCTTTAGGTAGGGGACACACAAATACCCTTGCACAAATTTGCACAAATACCTTCCTCAGGACATAATGTATATAACTCGTACGGATCCTGGAGACAGCCCCAGTGTGTCATTATACTGTAGGCTGTCTCCCTGGTTGAACAGATTTCTTAAGCTTCGGTCAGGGCACTGTTCAGCTTTAGTCAGCTGTTTGTCTCTCTTTCTGATTTCGTCTCACAACATCTGTTGTGAGCCTTCTTCATGTCAGGCTTGATACCCTGGGCATTCAGGATATAAGAACAAGGCTTTTTCCCCCACTCACTGTGGGTTAGGTCCCCTACCCACCCAGGTCCATGGAAACCCTTCAGCTGATCTGTGACAGTGAAAGTGTCCCCTTTCTTCAAAAATACCCTCAAGGTTAGGACATTTATACCTTTCCTTTAATAATCATAATTTTCTCAAACCTACAGTATAATTACAAGTAGGCAGAGAAGCAGACCGAGAGAGAGAAGGAAGTAGGCTCCCCGCCGAGCAGAGCCCGATGCGGGGCTCAATCCCAGGACCCAGGGTCCTGGGATCATGACCTGAGTCGAAGGCAGAGGCTTTAACCCACTGAGCCACCTAGGCGCCCCACATCTAGATTTATTTCATCTAATTGTGTCTAGAATTAGGGTTCTTAGTGTTTCTTTGGGTCACAAAGTCCTTTAGGAATCATAGTTAATGAAACTTTCCAGAAAATATATGTACACATAGAATTTTGTGGTTCTGTTATGCCATAGAGTTGTGAATCAAGAGAGCTTAACCACTGCTTTAGACATTTTACTTTTACTTGTGGGGAAAGAAATATAAACATAAAAATTAAAATATAAGGTGCTAAATGTTAGAGTGGGGATGCATGGGGCTGGTTTTTGTAATTTTGTCTTTTCTTTCATTAGGCTTAAAATCTTTGAATCATAAAAAACAGGCTTATGTAATAGGGTTGCTTGCCCCTTTATTTAGCTTATTTCAAATGAAGGCAGGCAGGCTACTTAGGAAAGCTCTACACTGGAGCCTTTCTTTACTTCTGTCAAGATTTTATTTTATTTTTTATATTTTATTTATTTGACAGACAGAGATCACAAGTAGGCAGAGAGGCAGGCAGAGAGAGAGGGGGAAGCAGGCTCCCCGCTGAGCGGAGAGCCCAATGCGGGGCTTGTTCCTAGGACCCTGAGACCATGACCTGAGCCAAAGGCAGAGGCTTTAACCCACTGAGCCACCCAGGCGCCCCCTGTCAAGATTTTATTGATCAAGAGAGAGTGTGCTCATGCAGGAGTGAGAGGAGGGGCAAAGGGAGAGGGAGAGAGAATCACAAGCAGACGCCATGCTAAGTGTGGAGCCCAGTGTGGGGCTCTATCTCACAACCCCAGAGATACATGACCTGAGCCGAAACCGAGAGACAAATGCTAAACTGACTGAGCCACCTCAAGGCCCCACTCCCCCCATTTCTAAGTTGTCTGTAGATAATTTCTTTTTTAGTTAAACTTATGGTCTCTCAGGACATAAATAGTTAAAGGATGCTGACTAACACATGACATAAATATTCTGTGCAGGACTGAGCACATGAGGGAGGCATTCGATGAATGGAAAAACTGAAAATATTTTGTAAAGGCTTATAGACTTTTAGCCTGATATCTAAAGCCAGTAAGAAAATGGCACAAAGGCCAGAAAGCTTTCACCATAGTATCTCAAGTGAAGCTAAAAGTAATGACACCTATTTTCTTTTTGTATGTAGTAAGTACATACAGAATAAAATTTACCATCTTCTTTTCTTTTTTACTTTTATTTATTTGAGAGAAAGAGAGAGCATGAGCGGGAGGATGGGTGGAGGGAGACAGAGAAGCAGGCTCCCCGTTGAGCAGGGATTTTGGGGGTGGGGGGACTCGATCCCAGGACTCTGGGTCCATGACCTGAGCCCAAGGCAGATGCTTAACCGACTGAGCCACCCAGGTGCCCCAAGAATTTTCTATTATTTTGCACTTGGTATTTTACAAGCTTACTGTTGAGACTAAAAGTGATATACTTTATCTTTTAAAAGATTAACATTTAGATTTGTTTTTCTTCATTGTTTCTTAGTTGGAGGCATTGTTAGTGGCAGAATGACATAATTTCTTCCATATAAGAATACGGTGCCTCCAACCAAACACTGTAGCAGAGACTTGTCATGTCAGTCCTTTCCTACTAATCTTGGAGGATTATGTCACCACTGCCTGGGAGACCAAAGAGAAATGCCTCTTTTGAAAATGGTTTTCAGTTTAAGAGCTTTTCTCTCCTCACCTCTCCCTGAGATCCAGAAGTACAACCCACACAGTGAGCTATTTTAATGAGTATAAAATATTTTTATATGGTAAAACTATAAAAGGTAAGTTACAGATAAATAAATCTCATGTTACTTGGATAGCCCATGACAAATTTAAAACTTTCTTCTAAGCAGATCCTAATTTACCACTTCCTTATAGTCCCAAACCTTTAGAATCCCTAAGATGGCCCAGTCCTTTTCCTGGTTTAGGTTCAGCTCTTTTGTCTGCTTTATTTGGTACTCCCGGATCCACAGGGGCATTTGGGGAGGAAGACTTTTTATCAAACTTTTTATGTTGTGAACTGTTTAATTACTAAGTAAATTTGTTTAAGGGTTTTATTTGAGAAAGAGAGAGTGAGAGAGAGAGAAAGAGAAGGAGCAGGGGGCGGGCCAGTGGGAGAGGGAGATGCAGAATCCCCACGGAGTAGGGAGCCCCCTGGACATGGGGCTTGATCCCAGGACTGCAGTGTCATCAGCTGAGGGCAGCCACGTAGCCCATTGAGCCATCCACGTGCCCCACTAAGTAATTTTGTTTTTAAGGTTGAAGTAACTGGACATTGGGGGTGGGGTGATAGGAAGAAGCAATCATTTCTCTTCTTGACTTTTTCTTGAGAGACAAATGACAAGTACAAGATAGACTTGAAGGGACACACCTCGCTAGCTTAGTCAGTGGAGCATGTGACTTGATTGTACAGTCATGAGTTCAAGCCTTATGTTTGGCTTGAGCGAGCTTGCTTGCTTTCTTTCTTTCTTTCTTTTTTCTTTCTTTCTTTCTTTCTTTATTTTTAAAGATTTTATTTATTTGAGATAGAGCATGAGCTTGTGGGGGCCAGGGGGAGAGGGAGAGGGAGATCCCCATTGAGCAGGGAGCCTGATGTGGGGCTCGATCCCAGGACCCTAAGATCATGACCTGAGCTGAAATCGGACACTTAATTGAACCACCCAGGCACCCCAGCATAGAGCTTACTTTAAAAAAAAAAAAAAAGAAAGGGGACGTCTGGGTGGCTCAGTTGGTTAAGCAGCTGCCTTCGGCTCGGGATCGAGTCCCACATCAGGCTCCTTGCTCGGCAGGGAGCCTGCTTCTCCCTCTGCCTCTGCCTGCCATTCTGTCTGCCTTTGCTTGCTCTCTGCCCCCCTCTCTCTCTGATAAATAAATAAAAAATCTTAAAAAAAAAAAAAGAAAGAAAAAAATGGACCTCAAATTATTACTACTGTTTTTTATTTTTAAAAAGATTTTATTTATTTATTTGACAGAAAGCAAGAGCACAAGCAGGGAGAGTGGCAGAGGAAAAGGGAGAAGCAGGTTTCCCGCTGAGCCAGAAGCCTGATGTGAGGCTCGATCCCAGGACCTTGGGATCATGACCTGAGCCAAAGGCAGGCACTTAACTGACTAGTCACCCAGGCGCCCCCATACTGAATTGTTTTAATCCCCAGCATCTTTGCAAAATATTTTGAGTATTTTCCATTTCAGTAAATAACCTTCTGCAGCACAGTTTTTAATTGCTGCATACTATTCTCTTCTATGGATCTGTAAGTAGTTTGCTTAATCTCCTATTTTGGAGCATTTAAGTTGTTTGCAGTTTTTTGCTGTTATAAATGATGTCATATATACATTTTATTTCTTTAAAAGTATATATATATTTTCCAATTTAACATATAAGGACTTTCCCATGCCACTGAAAATTCATTTTAGGTAAGTATCATATGCTAACATGGGTATACTGTTTTATTTTTCCTTTGATAGATTCAAAATCTCAGGGGAGATTTTTTTTTGGTAAATGGATCATTATTGGTTGTGGATATGTGTGTTTCTTAAATGATGATGAGCAATAAAACAATTGGTTGCTGACCAGTTATTTTTTCAAGTCCAAGTATAATATAAACTCAGAAGCTGAAAATAGCAGGAATTTTCTAGGATGAAGGTCTTTGGTAAACACTTGGGTTCTAACCATGTGTTAGAGCTCAGGCTTGTCAGTAGGGCCAAGATACTCAGCCTCTTCAGTGGGTAACTCATGCTGGTATGGCATTCACATTCTGTGACATTCTACACCCCTCAACATTTACAAATAGACAAAAATAGAAAAAAAAATAGAAAAAAAAAACAACCCTCAGAGTCTGGGGTAGGGTTGAAGAGTGGGCTGTGGGGCACTGTTGAAGGGATAAAAACGTCTTTTTTTTTTTTTTCTTTAATTTTAATTCCAGTTAGCATACAGTGTTCTGTTAGTTTCAGATGTACAATATAGTGATTCAGCAGTTCCATATATTACTTAGCGCTCCTCAGGATAAAAGTACTCTTTAATACCTTTCCATCTACTCACCCATACCTCTACCCACCCTCCCTCTGGTAACTATTTGTTCTGTATAGTTAAGAGGCTGCTTCTTGGTTTGTCTCTCTCTCTCTCTCTTTTTGTCTTCCTTTGCTCATTTGTTTTGTTTCTTAAATTCCATGTATGAGTGAAATCATGGTATTTGTCTTTCTCTCAATGGCTTATTTCACTCAGTATAACACTCTGTAGCTCCATTCTTGTTGCAGATTGTAAGGTTTCATTCTTTTTCATGGCTGAGTAATATTCCATTATATATATATATATATATATATATATATATATATATAATCTCTCTCTCAAACGTATCTTCTGGATGAAGAGCTCTTGATTTGCTATCATAATTCATGTCACCCTGCATTCTCATCTGGTAATTGGTTTTGTATTCATTCAGCCACTCCTTTTTTTTTTTTTAAAGATTTTTAAAATTTATTTGACAGAGAGATATCACAAGTAGGCAGGGAGGAAGGCAGAGAAAGAGGGAGAAGCAGGCTCCCCGCTGAGCAGAGAGCCCGATTCGGGGCTCAATCCCAGGACCCTGAGACCATGACCTGAGCTGAAGGAAGAGGTTTAACCCACTGAGCCACCCAGGTGCCCCACATTCAGCCACTCTTGGTAGTGAAATTTGTGCTCCATCAAAATTCTTGATATTAAATGAATGGAGATGAAACATGAAAATGTTTTAATGTTATAAAGCTAAGTATTTTGGTGATAAAGCTCCCCAAGTGTGGTTGCTTTCATTGTCATTTCTTTCCACCATAGCACAGGTAGTTGACTGCATGCTGAAAATGTTTTCTTATACTTGAATAGAATTTAAAATTTAAATTTTAATTTGAACACTCTCTGACTTCTCAGGACCTAAGACAAATTCCTCAGATAGCATAATATAGAATTTCTTTTCTTTTTTTTTTTTTAATATTTTTAAAATTTATTTGACAGAGAAAGAGAAATCACAAGTAGGCAGGGAGGCAGGCAGAGAGAGAGGGGGAAGCAGGCTCCCTGCTGAGCAGAGAGCCCAATGTGGGGTTCGATCCCAGGACCCCTAGATCATGACCTGAGCTGAAGGCAGAGGCTTAACCCACTGAGCCACCCAGGTGTCCCCAGATAGCATAATATAAAGCTTAGATTATGTATGTAATTTTGATTGGCATAGTGTTTTTTTTTTCAATGATATGGATTTTGTTTCATTATTTTTCTAGCTGTAACATTTTTAACAATGTGCTTTAAAGTTAAATAAAATTTTGAAGACGAAAATAAAAGTCCCCAAAAATCATCCTCTACCATAGTAGCATAACTTAATACGTTTATATATTCTTTTTTTTTTTTTTTTTTAAGATTTTATTTATTCATTTGAGAGAGAGACAGTGAGAGAGAGAGCATGAGCGAGGAGAAGGTGAGAGGAAGAAGCAGACTCCCCATGGAGCTGGGAGCCCGATGCGGGACTCGATCCCGGGACTCCGGGATCATGACCTGAGCCGAAGGCAGTCGTCCAACCAACTGAGCCACCCAGGCGTCCCCGTTTATATATTCTTTTGCTTTAGGCCAAAAGCATGCATTTCCAAAATTCTCAGTTGTGCATAACATACTGTTTTATTTGCTATATAAAAATTGCAAAACTTTTGTTTTTCATTTATTTTATTTATTTGAGAGAGAGAGAAAGCAGAGGGAAGTGGGAGAGGGAGAAGCAGGGTTCCCCACTGATCAGGGAGCCTGATGTAGGGCTCGATCCCCAGAACACTGAGATCATGATATGAGCTGAAGCTGATGCTTAACTGACTGAGACACCCAGGTGTTCCAGGTGCTAACGTTTTGAACACTCAGTATGTGTGAACACTTTGTAGTCTTTATGTAGAATAATTTATAATCTATTAATTAGGTACCTTATCTCTATTTTACAAATAAGAAATAGATAAAGAAAGAATATGTAACTTACCCAAGGTCGAACAGTTAGTGAATTGTAAACTCACTAATTTACCCTAATTCTTCTTCTTTCTCCTCCTCCTACTACTTGTAAACTTTTTGTCAGGTTCTCTCTCTCTTTTTTTTTTAAAGATTTATTTGGGGGGAGAGGGAGAGAGAATCCCAGACTCCACTTTTAGCACATAGCTCAACACAGAGCTCTATCTCACGAACCTGAGATCATGACCTGAACCAAAACCAAGAGTTGGACACTTAACCTACTGAGCCACCCAATTGCTCTAGGTTCTTTTATTTTATTTATTTATTTATTATTTTTTTTAAAGGCCTGGGTACTTTGCTCTAAAAGAACTGCCTCATTATCCGTAGCCATTGCACAACTGTGTTTGCTTTTCTTTTTAAGTAGGCTCTGTGCCCAGCATGGGGCCTGAGCTAATGACCCTGAGATCAAGAGTCACATACTCCACCAACTGAGCCCACCAAGTGCCCCTCTTTTTTTGGGGGGGGGGTATTTTTAAAAAATCCCCTCCCCTACTCCCCCGACCTCCGTTATTGAAGTATAATCGACACACAATGTTACATTAGTTTCAGATATGCCACCTAGCAATTCAGTTTTTGGACAACTGTTTTTAATTATTTGGGGGCCTCAAACCTCTTTGAAAACCTGATAGAAGTTGTAGATTTTTTTCCTCCAGAAAAGTGCATTCTCCACAAATTTTTGTATAAAATTCAGTCTGAATGTGTCCCTAAAGACTATTTGTGGACCCTGGAGTAGTAATTATCATTTTGATGAGTATAGAAATCACCTGGATTTCTTTTTAAAATGCAGATTACTTGGTCTCGCTGCCTAAAGATTGGAGTTGGGCTTAGAATCTGCCCTTTTAACAGTATTTCAGATGATCTGAATGCAGGATGTTTCTGTACAAAACTCTGAATCTCTCATGAGATTCAGAATCTTCTTATTACCTGCTGTTTTGTTGTTTTTTGTTTTTTGAGAGAGAGACATGAGAGTGAGTGGTGTTGGGAGGGGCGGAGGGAGAGGGAGAAGCTGATTTCACTGCTGATCAGGGAGCCCAACTTGGCACTCTGTCCCAAGATCCTGAGATCATTACCTGAGCTGAAGGCAGATGCTAAACTAACTGAGTCACCCAGGTGCCTCTATTAGTGTTTTTTAATAGAATTTTTTTTCTGCAAGTTTTTTTCTTAACCCATTTAAGAAAATGGTTTAAAATAAATTAATCATTTAAAGATTTCCCCATGATTTTTTTTTTTTTTTTAAATAAGCTCCATGCCCAGCGTAGAGCCCAACACAGGGCTTGAACTCAAAACCCTGAGATCAAGACCTGAGCTGAGATCAAGAGTTGGCCGCTTAACTGACTGAACCAACCACGCACAACCTGCCTCAATAATTCTTTTTATTTTTAGGATGAACTTTCTGATGTTAGCCAAGGAGGATCTAAAGCTACTACTCCAGCATCAACAGCTGCGTCAGATGTGGCCACACTTCCTACTGATACTCCCTTAAAGGAGGATAATGAAGGATTTGTGAAGGTTGCAGATACACCAAATAAATCAGAGATAAGCAAGCATATTGAAGTACAGGTAGCCCAAGAAACTAGAAATGTATCAACAGGTAAGTGATGCTAGTTCTTTATTTTCTGGTAAAGATTATGTGGGTGTGAAAAGATACATCTTAGGTGTGTTACTGCTTTAGATTTATAAAATTATACTGAATTACCAGTAAGCTTAAAAGGGATGATGATCAATGTTTTTGAGAGACAGATTTGGGGAGCTTGGGGAATGGAGAGCCTGAAAGGTAGGACAGTAGTCTTAATTTCTCTGTATTTCACACCTAAATTAGTAAATAAACAAACAAGGAGTTCTGCCCTAGGATAAAATGGACTGTGTCCCAAGAAATACAAGTAAAAACTTTGGTTATTTATCAGTTTCTGATACTCACTGTTTAGAATATATGATATCTTGTCTAACCCCATGTTTCCTAGAACTCAACCTTAAAATTATTTTATGATCAAATGATGTATTTATAACCATTGAAGCAACAGGATTTTCATATTAGGGTCAGTATGTGATATATGCATTATTTATGTCATCTTGTCCTTTTCCCAAGGCTCGGCTGAAAATGAAGAGAAGTCAGAAGTTCAAGCAATCATTGAATCCACTCCTGAGTTGGATATGGACAAGGATCTCAGTGGATATAAAGGCTCAAGGTACTGTCAATGTCAGATGAAGACTTTTTTTTTTTTTTTTTTTTTTAAGATGAAGACATTTTTATCCTTTCTTTCCCCTCTCCGAGAAGCATACTGTTATTCTCTGGTCTCTTGCCAGAAATAAAGGGCATTCACATGTTTTGCTGAAGAAATATTAATATTATATTCTAGTTTCCATTTTTGAAACTGGACATTGTAAGTGGTCGAAATGTTTTGTGGTGAAATGTTGCCTTTGCAGCATCAGGGATTAGGAGTATATAGAAGGATAGAGGAAGAAGACAGCCAAGATGTAACCAATACTTTTTAGAATTGGGGAAATATAGAAACAGGAGTAGGGGGAAGTAACAATTGGAGCAACCTTTGTTCCTTCTACCAGATCAGGAAGAAGCATATGTACTCACTTCAAAACTGTAATGGTTTCAGGATGCCTGGCTGGCTCAGTCAGTAGAGCAGTTGACTCTTGATCTTAGGATTGTGAGTTCAAGCCCCATGTTGGGTGTGGAGCCTGTTCAAAAAAACAAAACAAAAAAAGATCAAACTGTAATGATCTCATTATTGGAAGAAATTAGTTTCATTACATGGTGAGCCTGTTTAGTGTTGGGAAGAGAATTGTTACCTATCATCTTAATCAAGGTATTCTAAAGTGTATGGATGTTCAGGAACTTCACGCAGGAGCTACTGCGTTTCTTTTAATTTCTTCCATAACATTTATCTTTTAATAATAAGAACTATAAAAATACATGCCATTTATTGATCACTACAATTGTGGTTAAAAGCATTAACCTAGAGTAAGACTGTGTGGGTTCAAATACTGCCTTGGATTTGAATCTGACATGTATTTTCTCCTTCTTAAAAAGGAAATGTGATAATACCTCAGATGATTATGATTATATCAATCAAGGTGTGTTAAATCATTGGCAAAGGGCCCAGTTGAATAAATGTTAGTACTATTGTCATCATTATCATGTAATATAATTTTTTTTTTAAAGATTTTATTTATTTTATTTGACAGAGAGAGAGATCACAAGTAGGCAGAGAGGCAGGCAGAGACAGAGGGGGAAGTAGGCTCCCTGCTGAGCAGAGAGCCCGATGCGGGGCTCGATCCCAGGACACTGAGATCATGACCTGAGCCGAAGGCAGTGGCTTAATCCACTGAGCCACCCAGGCGCCCCAATCATGTAATATAATTTTAATTACAACCTTATGAAGTCAATGTCTTCATCCCCATTTTACAGTTAAGGAAGCTCAGAAATGTGTAATAACTTGGCAAACATAACCTAGTCAGCAAGTAGAGCTGCCATTCAATCTAGGACTCTGATTCCAAAGGCCTTGTTCTGTGAAAATATTTTTTATTATTTATTTACAAATGTAAACAACGCAGGGGTGCCTGGGTGGCACAGTTGGCTAAGTGTCTGACTCTTGATTTTGCCTCAGGTCATGATCTCAGGGCCTATAAGATCAGAGCCCCGCGTTGAGCCGTGAGCCCTGTGCCGGTCTCTGCTCTGGGTGTGGAGCCTGCTTGGGAAGTTCTCACTCCCTCTCCCTATCTCTCCCCCTCTCCCACCACTGGCACGTGCATGCTCTCTCTTACAAAAAAGAAAAGAAAAAAGAAAACAATGCAGAGTGTAAGAAGTGAAATTTGCTTTTCATCTTTCCTTTCCTAAGCCTAGGAGACACAGCCACTTATTAGTAGTTTCAGTTTATCATCCTGAACCTCTTTAAAAATGAAAAAATAAATTTTATTAGACTAATGCATGTAAGTCTAATAGTAAGGTCAAATGGTAATAATTCAAAATATGAAGGACAATAGTAGTCCCTTGCCCCTACCCACCCCTTAGTACCATTCTCAAGAGGCAGTGTCTCTCACTTCGTTCTCTCTCTTTTTTTTTTTTTTCTCAACAAAAGTGGCTCAGCTTCATTGCAGGGATGCTGGGGAGGGCCAGCAGGCTAAAGGAGGGTGTCTGTAGAAACACCCGTCCCTGAGCAGGACTGCCAGGCCCCAGGTCTGTCTGGAGGGCAGGAGAGGGTCAGCGTTCTGCCCCCTTTCGTCCTTCTTAGGCCCAGGGTTCCAGGCCATGGCTACTTTGGGCCAGGGTTAGAAACAGCTTTTCCTCTTTCTCCAGGGTCTCCAGCAGAGTGTCCACACTCTCAGAGCTGATGCATGCTTTCCTGTTGGGCAGGTCCTTGTCAAACTCAACTCCTGCCATCTTGTTGAGCACCTAACTGACCACCTTAGAGCGGTCTTCACGAGTCATGTCCCCGGAGAACTCGTGCTTCCCCATGACTGGATGTGACGGTGGTGGCAGCCACATCTTAGTTCTCTTTTGCTGTTTTTCTTCAGGTATCTAAGTCACATCCTTGTGCTTCTTTTCCTTGTTCCTTCTGTTCACAGCTGGGATTCTGTGAGAAAATTAAGCCTTAATGCCCCAAGGCTTCTTCTGTATAATGAATTAGCTGCACTCTTGTGCATGTAGCATTGAGAAGATTGTCACTTAGATCCTTTTCTGTATTCTGTGGATCAGGTGAGGAACTCTGGTTTTAGAAATGCTGTGATACTAGCTGTGGACCTTATAGTGAAGATGACACCACCTTACCTTCCTTTCATCCTCTCAATATAATTCAGTCTTTGTTACATTAACATTCATTTTTTAAATCATTATGACTATATAGATACTGATCACAGGTTAGCAACAGAATATGCTGTGATTATATTTCCTATCTTGTGCAACTTTGTTTTTCTGGAATTAGTAAAACCTCTTGGATTTTTGTTTTGTTTTGTTTGCTTAGGCTTCTGCATACCGATTGCTAGTTCAAGGAGAGGTACCTTGTGAATCATAAATGTAAACACTCTCAAAATGGCCAAATGTAAAGCCAGCTTTCCTGCACCCTCTATCCTGGGGTCTTCTTTTCGCATCTTCCAGCCCAGGTGTCATGGGCTCTGGTCCTGGTGTTTGACCTCACTATCACGCTGGGAATTCACGTCACCTCTGTCTCTGTTGGATCTTCTGTTTCCAGGATCCCTAGTCATCTTATTGCTGGTGCTTCTTTTTTAAGATTGATTTATTTTAGAGAGAGAGCACAAGTGGGAGGGGCAGAGAGGGAGAGAGAATCTCAGACTTGGTGCTGAGTGGCTAACAGAAATTCTAGGTTGGAAAATATTCAGAAGTTTTCCTTCAGAATTGTGAAGACGTTGCTTCATTATCATGTTGAGTTTTGAGAGTTGCCATTTGGGTTTTTGCTTTTTGTTTATTTTCTCTGGAAGATTTTAGGATCTTCACTTTATCCCTCATGTGCCCCTCCCCTTTAAAAATTCATTGATCGTGGTGCCTGGGTGGCTCAGCTGGTTGAGCAACTGCTTTCAGCTCAGGTCATGGTCCCGGAGTCTTGGGATCGAGCCCTGCTTTGGGCTCCCAGCTACATGGAGAGTCTGCTTCTCCCTCTGACCTCCCCTCTCATGTTCTCTCTCTCTCAAATAAATAAATAAAATCTTTTAAAAAATTGATTGTGTGCTTGATATAGGGGGTCTTCTTTTGTATCTTATATGTGGCAAGTACTTTCATCTGGAAATTCATATCTCCCAGTTCTGAGAAATTTTGTTACTTCTCCTTACTGTTGTCCTTTCCTCTTTCTGGAATATCTGTTAGGTAGCTATTGAACATCCTGGACTAACCCTCATAATTCTACCTCCTCCCTTCTATTTTTTTGTCCTAACTTTCATATGATTTCTTCAACTTTATCTTTCAACCCTCATTGATTTTTTTTTCCCCCTAAACCTTAAGATTACTCTTCATAACATCCTGCTCTTCTTTTGTGAATACAATGTTTAGTCTGAAAAAAATTAGTTGTTGTTGTTCTATTTTTTTTTTTTTTTCTGTTGCTTGAGTTGTCTCCTTTTTGCTCTGAGTGCTTCTGTCTTAGTGCATTTGTTTTTGGACTCTTTATTTTTAATAAAGGCCTTCTTTAAAGGTCTTGTGCTCCGTGGCTGTTTTGCTGGAACTGAAGTAATTGATGCTGATTCTCTGGTTTCCAGCTTTTAACATGTAGATATGGCATCCATTGTTTAGGGAGCAATGCTATGGGGAGGGAGGTCTGTGTTCTGGAGGACTGGATCTCTCTCTTACTGCTTCTTCTGCTGTCTTTCATCCCAGCCTTCTGTTTTGTGTTCTCCCTTGCATGCATCTTTCTGTAGATTGCTGGTTCTTTCAGTGCCTGGTCCTTTCAGAGGTTCTGGCAGCATGCTGAGTTCCTCCCTAAACGCTAGTGGCTTAGGTTTCAGCTTTTTCTGATTGGTCAAATCACTTTCTCCTGTTTGCCTGTTTTCCATCTGACACAGTTTTGTTCACATTCCATATGCTGCAATTTCTTTTTCTATTCCCTATGTTCTATAGGTGGAAAATGACTATGTTTAGTCCAGCACGTTTAACTGGAAGTCCTGTGCAAACTTTTTTTTTTTTTTTTTTAAGATTTATTTATTATTTTAGAGAGAAAGCCAGGGGGACAGGGGCAGAGGGAGAGAGAACCCTAAGCAGACTCCATGCTGAGCACAGAACCCAACATGGGGCTCCATCCCATGACCCTGAGATCATGACCTGAGCCAAAACCAAGAGTCAGACACTTAACCAACTGCACCACCCAGCACCCCAACTTTTTTCTATTAATATAACATTAAAGCACAAACATACACATTTTCCCATTTCTTTGCATATTCCATGCTGTAAAGGGCTTATATACACTGTGTTGTAACTTACTTTTTATTATTTATTTATTTATTTGTCAGAGAGAGAGAGAAAGAGAGTGTGTGTGTGTGTGCACAAGCAGGGGGAAAGGCAGGCAGAGCGAAAAGCAGACTCCCTGGCGAGCAAAGAGTCTGAAATGGGACTTGATCCCAGGACCCTGGGACCATGATCTGAGCAGAAGGCAAACATTTAATCCACTGAGCTACGCAGGCATTCCCTTGCTTTTTTAAAAAACACCTCTTTATAATGGGTTTCTTTAGTTTTTAACTATAAAGTTAAAAATCTTTAACATTTATGTATATCCATAACTTCTCTCTGACCTATAAATGATCATTAAGGTCATTTCAGCTTTTAGCTACTATAAGAATGCTGCTCAGACCATTCTTTTACATTCGTAATTATTTTCTTTCTTTCTTTTTTTTTTAAAGATTTTATTTTTTTATTTGACAGAGAGAGAGATCACAAGTAGGCAAGAGGCAGGCAGAGGGAGAGGGGGGGGGAAGCAGGTTCCCTGCTGAGCAGAGAGCCTGATTCGGGGCTCAATCCCAGGATCCTGGGATTATGACCTGAGTTTACTAAGGCAGAGGGCTTAACCCACTGAGTCACCCAGTTGCCCCTCGTAATTACTTTCTTAGGACAGGATTTTTGTAGGATTTTTTTGACAGTGAATTCTTGAATCAGATGGTATTTGTATTCTGAATTTTAACAGATACTATAATTGCCCTTAAAAATAAAATGCCCATGCCATTTTATATCCAGACAACATAAAACATGGCGGTTAGGTAATCTCCTGGATTCTGAAGCTTGGCTGTCTGGGTTTGAATCCTTCCTCTTTCTCTCATTTGCTGAATGATCTTGGGAAATTCCTTCATCTCTTTGGTTTCCTATTCTATAGAATTGGGATAATAGTACCTCCTTTGTAGAGTAGCTGGAGGATTCAGTAAGGAAATCTAGGTAAAGTGCTTATATAATGTCTGATACAAGGCAGAGTTGTGCTCTGTTAGCTGTCATTTATTGTTTGTGTTTACTGGGATATAACCAAAAAATAAGCATTCTATATTTTCTTCAGCAGTTCTTTCTGTGGAGTTTAATGGGAATTCCATAGGAAACCTTTTAGAAATCTTTTAAAATTATATTTTGTACTAAATGTCAATAACAAGTGGACAATTATTTGCCTATTGTATTCACTTTACACTGTTGATAAAGTCTGTAATATATGTTGATTTGGTTGTGTTATTTCTGTTGCACAGCACTCCCACCAAAGGCATAGAAAACAAAGCTTTTGATCGTAATACAGAATCTCTCTTTGAAGAACTGTCTTCAGCTGGCTCAGGCCTAATTGGAGATGTGGATGAAGGAGCAGATTTACTAGGTATGATAGCTTATCTGAAGAAGTATACTGTTTTAGAAATCTATTTTTTAAATGATTTAATTAAAAATTCCTTTAAAATGTCCCTAACTGATCAGTAGCACACAGTTATTACACTTTCAGGTAATTAATAGGAATGTATTCTTTGAGATCATAAAAGCTTTAAATGAAAGCGTCTTTATATATGGATATCCCTCTCGTTGAATTGCACTTTAATTTGTATTTTGAAATTCGTATAGCACATTTTACTGAATATGTGCTATAGTCCAAGAACTGTATTACACATAAGGAACACAGTGATGTATATCTGTGTGTGTGTATGTGTGTGTGTGTGCATCCAGATGTATAGATTGATAGGTAGTCCCTGGCTTACAGAGTTCTTTAAACTCTGTTGACTTTAATTAAAAAAGAAAATGTAATACTTGTTTTTTCTGAGATTTCACAGAATATTCTGTTTTAGCTATATAGGGAAGGTAATCATTTTAGCATTTGTGTTTTTGAAGAACAACTGGTTTGAAAAAAGAATACTGCATTTGGCTCTTCCATTATTTATCTGGTGACCTTTGCCAAAGAGCTTAACCTCTCCTGGCCTTAGTTTCTTTGTGTATAAAATGAAGGAGCCGGATTCAAGTTTAGGGGTTGAGCAAACCCTGTAGCTCATAGGTCCACACCCAGTGCATCGCCTGTGTGTATGAATAAAGCTTTATTGGAACACAGCTACTCTCATTCATTCACTTATTGTCTATAGTTGTTTTGGCACATAACAGCAGAGTTAAGTAGTCTGTTACAGAGATCCTTTGGATTACAAAGACTTAAAATATTTACCCTCCGACCCTTTACAGAAAGAATGTATAGACTCCTGCTTTAGGTGATCTCTGAAGTCTCTTTGAACAATAATTACATGATTTTGACTTATGTCAGTTAGCTTTGGCGTATCTTTTTATAACTTAAGATCTTACAGAGATTGAAAGCCTTATGGCATTAAAAACCCTTGCCTTTGGAATAGATACCAGCCTTGAAGAAATGTATGTATCTATTATGTATCTGTTAGTATAATTATAATACAGACTATAGTGTTCTCAAAAGGTGCTTTTTGTCAATTTTTGTGACTGTGGAGTGGGATTCCTTGCATTATTTTGTGTTAAATTTATTGATTGCCATTATGTTCTCGAAAGTTTCAAGTATTTTTTGAAGGAAACATAAGTTCTGTCTAAATGGAACTCACAGTCCATCTAGTAAGAGAGAGTGAAAGTTTATTATAAATCAAACTTCCTGAATTAGACATAAACTCCCACCATTAAAGTAGAAGTTAAGTACTGGAGGCATTTGAATGAGTTTGCATTTCTCAAGGAGGGGTAAAGATTAATTCTTAAGGAATTAATTCCTTAGAATTAGGAAGAGTTAAGAACCCACAGAGTACTTAGAAATAATTGTGGTCTTTTAAAATCTTGTGTTTTCTGAAAACTTCCATTCTTTTTTTTTTTTTTTTTAAGATTTTATTTATTTATTTGACAGAGAGAGAGATCACAAGTAGGCAGAGAGGCAGGCAGAGAGAGAGGAGGAAGCAGGCTCCCTGCTGAGCAGAGAGCCTGATGTGGGACTCGATCCCAGGACCCTGAGATCATGACCTGAGCCGAAGGCAGCGGCTTAACCCACTGAGCCACGCAGGTGCCCTGAAAACTTCCATTCTTTAAGTCAGAAAATTAACCATAAGGAATAGGTTAAAAGCAAAATCCTAATACTCTGGTTTTCTTTCTGGTTTGAAAATAAGAAATAGAGTGTAAACTAGTGTCTTTTTCCTTTTGTAGATATTGATATATTTATCTCTAGAATGTTCCAGATTAGAAGTTTTTACTATATTACCTTAAGTGTAGTGACTTAGTCCTGCATGAATACCCTTTGGCCAAAGATGGTAAATGAACTTTCCAAGGCACTTAGTTGTTCCCTGGCTTCTCTTCTGTACAATTTCATGATAGTGGTTGAGGAAATGGAAGATAGTGAAACCACCAAAATCATTTCCCAAAGTTCTTTAATTAACTCGGGTTAATAAATACATAGTCCCATTTCTGTAACTCTGTTTATTTCTTGATTACTATGTTATTGTAATATATTTTTGTAAAACTCTTCTCTTGTTTGAGGGTATATTTTGCAATCATTATGCATATATCCCACACTTAGATTATTTTTTTTGCTTTTAATTATATAAAAGAGGTAAAGCCCTCCCCACCCCCATTTGTCCTTGTCTCTTGACTTCCTTATTTTCACTGATCCTTTTCCCATTCACTTTAGTCATGTACCTAGAACTTGGAAGGCATACATCCTTCTATTGGGATTTTCTTTCTCTTGATTATCTTTCTGTATTTTCAACTTCACTATCTTTACTTCTTTTTTTTTTTTTTGTCATTTAAACATGTTCAAATCTTTTCCACTTAAGAATGAAAGTACTGCCCCTCCTCTTCCTCTGCACCTCTATCTTCAGTACCTTCCAGTACCTTCATATCCTGTCACTCCCTTTCCTTCCATTTCTGGTCACATCTTTATGCAGCAATTCCGAGGAGGTATCCGCTATGTGTCTGACACTATTCTAGATGATTGTGATACATGGTCAAACAAAGTAAACTTCTTGAAAGTGTAGCTGCTTTTAACTGTCAGGATTTCCCCTTTCCCACTTGCATCTCATCCCCCTGTCCTCCATATGGGCATTCTTCCCCACACTCACATGTAGTGAAACAGCCTTGTTTACTATATCCGGTGTTCCTTCTCTGTTCTTTCACAGGACTTCTCAGATAACATTTGTCTTTAACTCCATCTTTGCTGGATTTCTGTGAAAACAGACTTTTCTGCCTCTGACTATTCTTTTTCAGTCTTTGCAGGATCCTCTTCCCTCTGCCCATCTTTGAGGATATCAGTATTCCAGGCCCGCTTCTTTGTTTGGGAAATCCTATTTGCCCTTGCTTCTAGGCTTTCATGGAAAATAGCTCCGCTGTGTTTATCTCCTTTCAGCATCTTTTTCTAGAGCCCCAGACTGTTATTTTGAAACAGCCCAGGAGACACCCCTAAGGTGATTTGTAGGCCTTTACATTTGATGTGCCTACAGCTCAGTTCATTGTGTTCATTATTCTGTTCAGGGCTGTTCTTGGTCCAGCAGGTACTGTCTCCGTGAATACCTCACCGTCCACTGAGTTCTCCATTTGGAATCTCTCCTTCTTCTCTCAGAAGCAATCACCAAGGCTTCCTTACTCCCTTTTCTTTAAAAAACAAAAACAAAAACTGCATATCTCTTTATAAATCTCCTTGCCTTTTCTTAAATGGCATATCCTCCTATTGGAATTCTGCCTTGATCCCCTAGTTAAAGCTTAGTTGTCCCTGAAATGTATCCTCATGGCACTCATATTTTTTACTATGCCACTCTTTATACTTTACGGTAATTTTGTATGTACTCCCCTCTCTGGGTAGGCTCTGAACTCAGTGTGGCCAAGACAGCTTTATCTGTTGCTTTCTATTGAGTCTTTAGGACCATAGCACAGCAATTAAGTGAATGGATTGCTAAATAGTTCTAATGGTTTTATTTCCCCTCCAATTCTGTGATTCTTCACCTTTTAGGATTAAAACTCCTTTATGGAAGAATTTGTAAGAAAGCAGTGTACTTTTGAAAAAATGCATGTATAGGTAGATAAAATTGTGCATACTTTCTCAAGGGATTGACAGATAATTTGGAGGCCCAACTATGAACCTAGCTTGAGCGTTGATGCTAAAATCCAAATGAGACTTCTGTGACTTTAAAACCTGCCAGGCAGTTTTTTGCATGTTTTTAATAGTTAAAGTTTCCAATTCAGACCTAAGTTTATGTTTGGTTGAAACCTTCAATAGAAATGGGGCTACCTCCAAGTTATGTTTTTCTTACACTTATGAGTTAGTTTTTATCAATACATTTCAAAATGAAAATTTTGGACAATCCTATTGACATATATATTAAATTTATACACGAGATTTTGAGAGAAATCTTCACTGAGAGTGTGTAAACTTTAGAACCTACATTATCAAAATACGATTCCCATAGAATACACATTTCAAAATTTTCTCTTATTTATAATATTTACACTTTATTGTGTTTGTTTCTCTGCGTCTTTTAAATTTTATTGTCTCCTCTCACTGAAATAAATGAGCAGAGATCTTGCTTTCTGAAAACAATCTAATTGTGATTCTTATTCATTTTTCTCTTGGGCTGCTTACCCAGGGGAATATTCTGGTGTGTATGCTTTTAAATACTTTACTATTATTGCTTTTTAAGCAAGGTGTTCCTGGCTGCTATTCTCATGCAATGCTTTCTCATCATTTTTTTCTGCTCAACTTTATTTATTTATTTATTTTGCCTTCCATATATTTTCAGCTTTTATGCTTATCTCCCTATATGCTTGAGAGTTTATGGCAAACATAGTCATTACATAAGCTTCTTTCAACCAATCTAAACCTATTTCTTCTGACTGTATAGCTTTATTAAAAGTTAACGTTAGTCAAAAGCAGATATTTCAGCATATCTTGCCAAAATTCATTTGGAATTGGAATTTGGAAACCTTTTTTAGTTTGTCTTTATTTTCACCCTTTGGAGAATACATAGATGATTAAATAAGCTACTATGTGATATTTAGTTCTTCATGGTAGAAGTACACTGATCTTTGAGAATATTTGAAGATATTTGAGATAATTATAATACAGACAAAGTATGAGTTCATATGTGAGCACACAATTTTTAGCATTCCTAGGCTGGTTTTAAATTATCTTTTAAGTCATTTGAAATACTACCTTTTAAAAAATCAAGGGACACATTAACTCCTTTTCCTTATATAGTTTCTTAGGACTTCCTGTATAGCTGGGTTATATGAATAATATTTCTTCCATTGTATGTAGTTTTTCAACATTACCTTAGGATAAGTGAATGGTGGGTCTTTGCTTTGTTTTGCCTTTTTGTTTTTGTAATTTTTTTGAGATACCTTCCCTAGTGTGTTGTTTTACTTCTTTAGTTTCTTATAAGTAGCAAATTAAGTAACTTTCTTCTCCCTAAAGATCATTGCATTGAATCTTGCATTGAATACTCTGCCTTACAGTCCTCATTAAATTATTAAAAGGATTCTGTAAAGTCATAACTGATTATTATTTCAGAGGTGACACTTTGAAGGAAACTTTATATTATTGATTTGGGATTTTCAATCCAATTATTCAGTTTCATCGCACAAAAGAATTGGTAAAGCATTTTTTCTAGGTATAACATGTCAGAGAACATCCTTATGAATGGAGGAAATCATCTTAATTTCTATCTTTTGCACATCATTATGCATTAAGTCATAACACTGTGATTCCAGGTGTATTTCATATCATGCATAAAACTTTACAGATTAATAATCTATTTTCATGCTGTTTCTTACATAAAACATTTCTTGTTCTTTGTTTTTGCTTTACATGGAATGCATGGGCTTTAAGACCATAATTTCTTTGGTAAGGTTTCATCTGCATTGGGGTTCCGTCCTTCTTTGGCCTGTTTCTGCCTGTTCTTTCTTAGTAAGACCCAATTATTAGGCAAAAGCCTAAAATACCAGCTGTGATTTGGAAATGATTTCTGATCTGTATTAATGCTTACACTTTTTTTCCCTCTAAATCTTTTACTGCTACTTTTTAGAATGTTTGGCAGAAAAGTCTTGATCAATTGAAATAATTATGAGAAACAAAATACAGACCGTTACAAAGAATTGGCTAACAAAATCTTTGGTTTTTGATGGATAATTATAATTTTTATAACCTATGCAAGTAGATATATCAAAAAAAATTATAGAAAGAATACTAAAGGATAGATACAATTTATAAATTAAAATTTGGGTATCTAGCTTATTATAATACAAATTTATATAATTTTTGATAATTTTTTGAAAGGTTTTAATTATTTTTTGAAATTTTTTTGGTAGGAATGGGTCGTGAAGTTGAGAATCTTATATTAGAAAATACACAACTGTTGGAAACCAAGTAAGTATATACAAATTTTTAAAAAGATTTTATTTATTTATATGAGAGAGAGAGAGAGAGCATGCAGACACAAGCAGAGGGGAGGGGCAGAGCAAGGGAGAAGCAGGCTCCCTGCTAAGCAGGACCTTGGGATTATAACCTGAGCCCAAGACAAATGCTTAACCCACTGAGCCACTCAGGTGCCCCAGTATACACAATTTTTTCTTTTTAAGATTTTATGTATTTTGACAGAGACAGCAAGAGAGGAAACACAAGCAGGGGAAGTCAGAGAGAGAGATGCAGACTTCCCGCTGGGTAGGGAGCCTGATGTGGGCTCGATTCCAGGATCCTGGAATCCTGACCTGAGCCGAAGGCATATCTTTAACCCACTGAGCCACCCAGGCGTCCCTATATACAGAAATTTTTTTAAATTTATTTATTTATTTATTTATTTTTTAAATATTTTATTTATTTATTTGACACAGAGAGATCACAAGTGGGCAGAGAGGCAGGCAGAGAGAGAGGAAGGGAAGCAGGCTCTCCGCTGAGCAGAGAGACCGATGCGGGACTCGATCCCAGGACCCTGAGATCATGACCTGAGCCGAAGGCAGCAGCTTAACCCACTGAACCACCCAGGCGCCCGGGTTTCTTTAGTTCTACATAAATGTTTTTTGATCTATCCCCTGCCCAGCTGTCCTCTATAGCTGACGGTTTTCAGGAGTAATTTGTGGGACCTTAGAACCTCAAACATACGGGAGTCTTGGTTAGTGGGGCAGGTCCTGAGTCCTGTGGAAAAGCGGCCCGGTTCCCTTTGTTAATTTGCTGTGTCAGAGCAACTTTGGAACATTTGTGTAGATCTAGAATAGAATGCAGTTAATGAGGCACTATGCCCACCTATATGCAGAAGGACTAGATCTATTTATTTTTTCCTAGATTTATTTTTTCCATCGGCATTATATCAAAAACCAATGCTATACCTTGGGTAATTGAATTTAAATTAAAAAGAAAAAAAAAAAGAATTTTCCCCCCAGATTTCCACCCCAAGTTTATACTTTTTTGTCATCAATTATTAAAGGTAAAGATCAAAGATAAATTTGTTGACTAGATGATTTTTTCCCCTTTGAGTTTAACAATAGTACCGTTATGGATGCTATTTTGTAAAAGTTTCATCTTAGTTAATTGTGGTATTTTTGTTAATTGGTAGTCTGCTCTGCTTTCCCGGTTTATTCTTCGCTAAGTGGGAAGAGTAAAAACTTCTATGGTTGTGTGTTTTTTTATCTTTATCTACAAACAACACGGGGTGGAAGATCTTCATAATACTAAGTTAGTCAGCTTTGATTATGTAGTTACTTTCATCTGTAAGAGAATAAGCTAAAAGACAGGAAGGGTATCCATTTGTAACGATATACATGAAAAACGTGTTTCTTAGACATGCTTTGAATGTAGTGAAGAACGACTTGATTGCAAAGGTGGACGAGCTGACCTGCGAGAAGGACGTGTTGCAGGGGGAGCTGGAGGCTGTGAAACTCGCCAAGCTGAAGCTCGAGGAGAAGAACAAGGAGCTGGAGGAAGAGCTTAGGAAGTAAGTTTAGGCCTTGGCCACTCTGAACCCAGCTGTCTTTGACGGGTCTTTGCCATTGGGCCACAAAGGGTCACAAGTGTGTCTCCCACCCCACCCCTGCTGGGCCAGCCCTGCCGCTGGTAGCCTTCTCCAGCCCCAGTGGGTGGCCCTTTCCAGCCATTCAGGAGCAGCAGGCGGTGCTGGGAGGGTAAGGGAACTAAATACTCTGGAAAGAGAAGAATACTCATTTTGTGTCAATTAAAAATTTTGACCTACTCTTTCATTCCTTGAAAAGATGAACACAACTCAAATAACATGTTCTTTTTTTTTATTCCCCACCAGAGCTCGCGCAGAAGCCGAAGATGCACGGCAAAAAGCAAAAGATGATGATGATGTAGGTTTATGATGTCAGATTTTTTTCTTAATCCTTTTTGGTTTTTAAGAAAGCTTACTAATGAAGCTTTGGATATAGCATTATAGAAAGATAGAAGATCCTTTTGTGGTCATGAGTAGGACAGCGTACTCTCCCACATGGTATCTGGAGGTCAGGCTTTCTGGCTAGGTGTGGTGTGCTCATTTTTTTTCTGTGGCTCTGTGCTGTGACCTTGTTTGCATGGTCAAGCTCAAGGACTAGCCGCAGTATTTTGGATTTCAGTATTGTTTGTTTTGTCTCAAATTTTTACTTAGAAATATGAAAGCTTGTTTATAAAAGTTGTTTAATAGTATTAAACATAAAAAAGATGAATTCTAAAACTTTAGTAATAGGCAGTCAGCTTATATTGTTTTCAACATATGTAAATACAAAAGACTAAATATGAGTTTTTACCAATATAATTAGCATCACAGTACCTGTACAGGGTGCCCTGTACAGAATGATTATTTAATGTCTCTGCAATCTTGCTTTTTTTTTTTTAAATATGTAATACTTGGTATATACCAAAAATATACATAACATGGGTAAGTTATGAAACATTAATTTATTATGTAATATGTATTATTTGTCTGTATATGTATTATGTAGTAATATAATGAATATATATTCATATATAATAATATATAATATATATTTATATATAAATATATTATAATTATATATAATATGTATTATATATATAATAATATAATATAATGAACCCACCACTTAATCTAAGAACTAGAACATTATCAAACATTGAAGCTACCTCCCCTCTTGAAGAGACCACAATCCTGTATGTATCATTTTCTTACCTTTCAAAAATTTTGCGGGGGCACCTGGCTGGCTCAATTGGTAGAGCGTGCAACTCTTGATCTTGGAGTCGTGGTGAGTTCAAGCCCCACCCTGGGTCTAGAGCTCACTTAAAAAAAAATAATAATTTTATCATGTCACACATATATGTATCCTTATAAAATATGGTTTAATTTTCATTGTTTTTTATTTCATACTTAGAGATCCACTACTTTTACTCAGCATTATGTTTGAAAATATTCAGTCCTTGAATCCTCTGTTGTTTGACTTCCTTTAAAGGAGACGCAAAGGTGTTGCTGGAGGACAGAGGAGGAGGTCCACCAGGGCTAAACTCAGCCTCTTTCTTACTCACACTTGCAAAACAAAAGCCCTATAATTAAACCAGTCTTCCTCCTCAGAAGAGCATTTAGGAATTACAGTAGAAGAAAGCTGACTTGAGCATACTTCTTTGAGTCTTACCACACTAACATCCTTCACTCTCTCTAAGAAGAATTATAGTTAATACACTTGTCTCCAGCTTGTATTTCCATTGGGTGCCTTGGTACCTAGCCAATATATGTAGATGATGGGTAGTTTGAGATAAGTTAACCCCTTTTGGAACTAAAACTAACTTGTAAAAAATTGCTGAATAATTAGTATTTGTTAAAGAATATCAACTTAAAATAATGTTGTTAGAGGAACATTTCCAGACAATCTATGTCAACAGATTAACTTTGTTCATCTTTCTTGGTTTTAGTTCAGAATCTACACTGGTCAAAAAGAAAAAAAAGAATCTACACTGGTCTTTGTATTTCCTTTATACTATGTTCAAGTATCTGTATTTCTATTCAGAAATTAAATTGTTTACCTCTTTTCAGTCATAAGTAATTACTAAAATCTCTTTATTGATTTTATTTTTATATTAGGTTGTTTTTCATTAAATGATCCAGTAGATGAGAAATTAAGAAATATTTCAAAGCTTTGATTCTGCTAAAGTTTAACAACACCAAAAACAGTTATAGGCTCCCAGAGTGATCTGCAGTGTTCTTTTTGTTATAGAGTGATATTCCCACAGCCCAGAGGAAGCGATTTACTAGAGTAGAAATGGCCCGCGTTCTAATGGAGAGAAACCAATATAAGGAGAGATTGATGGAGCTTCAGGAAGCTGTTCGATGGACAGAGATGATTCGGTTCGTACGAGATGTGCCTCTTGGCGCTTTTCTAATATTGTTTCCTAGGTCTGAATAGTCCTTCACTCAGAACTGGAGTCCAGTCTTGGGGATCCAAACCTCGTACTCTTTTTACTAGGAAATACTTTCTGAAATAACACTAGGGATTAGGGACAGTATGTGTGACCAAAATGAGTGCCTTTTGTGGGTAAAGGGCGCTTGGAGAATGTTTCCATGACCTCTAAAAGGTAATTATTATTACTTAGGAATGATGGTCTTTTTTCAAAAGAATAAAGAAATTGACACTACTTTTACAGTAATGCCAGAGAAAGATACGAATTTCACATGCCACCCAGAAAACTAAGTCATTTTTACTCTGTGTCTTTATGTAAAATACTCTTGTCCAATTCCCTGCCCCCACCCCCTTTCTGGCTGTTTATACAAAATGTACTTTCCGCAGACATCTTCACTGATCTGATCTTAGATCTCATCTAATGCTGCCATCTAATGGCCATATTCTCAGTAACAGGAAAAGCTCGTGAAATGTTCGTGAACTAGCTGCCCCCCCGAATTTGCCCATATTTTTGAGTTTGGATTCCCATGTCAGATTTACCAATAATAGTACAGATACACTGACACATTGTTTTAAAGATTGTGAACACATTTTTTAACCTCCAACTTTTACTTTGCGAGCACATTATTTATTTAACTGTATGTCCTTTACTGGTGTCATACTAGAATGGAAGTACTTTATATAAGACATTTACGATTTGCTAAACTTGTAATTGCTGCTGAGAAGGAAGGAGATCAGTATTCTAATCTTCATTAATTGGTCAAGAAGCTAATGTACTAAGAAGCTTGTTCTTAACTCAGACATTTAATGGATTTTACATAAATAATAAATATTTAAAAAATGGACATGGGGTACCTTAGTGGCTTAGTCAGTTAAGCCTCTGACTCTCAGCTTCGGCTGGGGTCATGATCATGGCGACATGAGATTGGGTTGTGTCGTCGGGCTCTGTGCTCAGTGGGGAGTCTGCTAGAGATTCTCCCCTGCCACCATCTCTCTCAAATAAATAACTAAATCTTAAAAATTGAGCTATATAGAGGGGTTTCAGTTTCTTTCCTTTTTTCTTTTTTACAATTGATTTATTTTAGAGAGAGAAGCACAAATGGGAGGGACAGAGGGAGAGGAAGAAAAATCTCAAGCAGACTCCACAGTCCCACAACACCGAGATCACAACTTGAGCTGAAACCCAGGGTTAGATGCTCAACCGACTGGGCACCCAGGCTCCCCAGCAGGCTCCACTTTTCATTGCTATTTTTGATTTTAGCAGCCATGTGGTAGTGCACAAGTGGGAAAAAAAAAAAAAAAAAAGTGGTGTCTTTTTTTTTTTTTTTTAACTTTTCCATTGAATTAAAAGATGTTTTCAATTTAGTCCTTTAAAAAAATGTGAAAAGTGAGCCCTGATAATGAGAGCAGAATCCTTTCTACCTTACTAAATTAGTTTGGAGCATCTTATTTTCTGAAATTTTCTTGAACTACCTATAAATCCAGTTTATCCCTTTCTTTGGTCATCTTTTCAGTAGTGGAAAGTATTAATCCTATGAAAAATGACCCATCAGAACAGTAAAGGTACAGGTTATCTTAGGAGAGCTGGAGCACGAGGACTTTCAAGACCTTTGTGTAAAGCTAAGGATTCACAAGACAATATTTTGACAAAAGGGAGAATATCCTTTTTCCTTTATTGAAGATATCTCTCTTCAATAAATTTTTTTTTTTTAATATTTACATTCAGGCATGTTGGCTGTCTGTTCAGCAGAGATGACAATCTTGTCTTGGTCAGTGGACTGAGCTCTTCGATGTGTCCCCTGTTCTTCAGATAAAAGCTAAAACATCTCACTGATAAAACATTTTTTTCTTTCTTTGTTTTTCTTTTTAAATATAGTGCATCAAGAGAAAATCCAGCCATGCAGGAAAAAAAAAGGTCAAGCATTTGGCAGTTGTAAGTATCTAAAAACACATAAAGATATTAAAGAGCACTTTGAGACAAGATTATAGTCAAAATATTTCTGAGAATGATTTTGTGTCTCCTTCTTTTTAAAATTTGGAGTATATAGCTAAGTTGAACTTTTTTCTTTTTAATATGTAGCATGCCAGCTCGGTAAGGCTATTCTTGAGGACAAACATGCTGTCGTAAGCTGCATCCTATTGCTTATGCACTTGGTAGAATCTTCTGCTAAATTAAATCAAAATTATGGGGAATTATTCAGAGTGATAATTACGTGGATCCTCAGTAAATAAGTTACATGGATTCACCGGTTGTGTGATTGTAAGGAACTTTGCAAAGTAAAGCATAGAAATTAATGTCTGTAGGTTTGAGTAGTGAGTGTGTTTGTGTGTTTCAGAGTTGAATTATATTCATGCCGGAAGAACTGCGCACTTACTATACTTTAAACTTACCCTTTTTGGTGAATCTGCTATTAATAGAACTGTTAATTCTTTTAAGTGGATATGAAGGTAGATATATAATTTGAGCTTAATGAGAAAATGTATAAGATGTGTATTAAAATGATAGTAAGTGTTCCAGTACTTACTACTTTTAGAACTGGCAAACTAAGCTTCTGTTCAAACCATGCAGCTATAACCTTGCTGTTTAACAACTACTTACCAAGTAAGAGCTAGGACCCATCTTACTCCTTCATTACAAGAAGTTCCCTGTACTTCAGCGTTTCTTCCTTTCATTATGTGAATTGCTAATTAAAGTGCCAGGATCTACCATTCTAAGCAATAGTTCCTCTTTCCTGAATGTCTGAGTTTGGCTGTGAGTTATTGCTAAGGATGCAGCGTATGACTACAAAAAATCTTTCTGCCAGTTCCTAACTCATGGCCCTTTAAAAGCTCTCTGGAATTTATGGAAAGTTATGGATTGTTTTTTATAGTGCATGTAATAACACTCTCTAGTGGGTGCTCTCTCTTGCTCTCTCTCGCTCTCTCACTTTTTTCTTTTTAGTTTCAGCCGACTTTTCAGCTCCTCAAGTAATACTACTAAGAAGCCTGAACCACCTGTTAATTTGAAATACAATGCACCCACCTCTCATGTTACTCCTTCTGTCAAGAAAAGAAGCAGCACCTTATCTCAGCTCCCGGGGGATAAGTCCAAAGCCTTTGATTTCCTTAGCGAAGAGTAAGTATTTTGCAGACTAGTAGTTATGCTCCAAATAAGTTAATAGTTCAGAACATTCTTGCCCCTTATCAGATCAGTGGTAAGGTACCCATAAGTCTATAAAGAAGCCATCTCTGTAATGTAACTGCCTACCTTTAAGTATTTGTAGTCAATATCTTTTATGAACATTGCATTTCACAGGTTTCATAAACAGAAGTTGTCTTTGTTGCTGCTCAATAACACTGATGAATATTAGCAAAATGTTAAAGGCCTATATAAGCCCTTATCCTAAATGTTTGAACATTTCCTTTGGTGTCAGAAGTTGATTTTTCCTCCTGACTCTGCTGCTCATCAGTGAACATGAACTTGGACAAACTAACCTCTCGCCCTAGTTTCTCTGGCTGTAAATTGAGGATGATAGCCTGTCTCAGAGGCACTAGGGTTAAATTACCCAGGGTATGTAAAGTGCCTGACACACAGATTTGTTAACTAAGACATACACAGCAAGTTAGTTTGCGTTTCCGTCTTCTGAAACAAAGCAGTGGTGTCCAGAAATTAACCTTTATTATCTTCCTAAGAATATATGGATTTATTGATCTTTAATGACTTCTAGCACATTCCCTGGCATGAGAAAATTCTCAGTAAATATTTGCTGAATGAACAAAGAAAGGGGAGGAACTAAAAATATTTAAGAATTTTTCCTTTTCATGTGGCCAAAATGTGAAACCCAATAGAAATCGGATGGCTGATGATTCAACATAATAAAGTAAGCTACTTGCTAATCTGTTAAAGTTTGACTGCTGTACCCACTGTACAACTTTAAAAGGCCGGCTTTAGGCTAATACTTCTCAGAAAGGCAGATCTTGAAGGAATCTTAACTGAAATTTTGTAATTTTTTTATTGTCATTTTTGCTGTCTCAGCAGGAAAGGGGAGATTTGCTGTCGTTATATTCCCTTAATTAAAAAGGGAAATTTCTTTGCATTTTAGAACTGAAGCTAGCTTAGCCTCGCGCAGAGAACAGAAGAGAGAGCAGTATCGGCAGGTAAAGGCCCACGTTCAGAAGGAAGATGGTAGAGTGCAGGCTTTTGGCTGGAGTCTGCCTCAGAAGTACAAACAGGTAAGGTGTGAACATGGTACGAGCATCTAGTGGGAAGTGCTAGGGGAGAGGAGTATGTCTGGGCAGGAAGGAATTTAAATACCTGTCTCAAACCTGCTCATTTTAAGTTCGTGGACTTGGCATACACTTGCAGAAGGGTTGATGGTAGTGGTTCTCAGGCTGGTTTTTGGAGCGTCAGAACTCAAAAGAAATGCCTGAGTCTGGGAGGAGGCAGGGGGTCAACAGGAGGTTTACCAAGTGCACGGACTTGAAGTAATCCGTTGTGGTTTTTTTTTGTTGGTTTTTGTTGTTTTGTTTTGAGGGATAATTGACATATAGCATTATATTAGTTTCAGGTACACAACATAATGATTTAATGTTTTTATGTATTGTGAAAGCATCACCACAGTAACTGTAGTTAACATCATCAGCAAACATGGTTACAGATTTTTTTCCTTGTAGTGAGAACTTTAACCTCTCTTAGCAGCTTTAATTGTGCAGTACAGTATTACTAGTTAGAGTTGCTGTGCCATACATTACATCCTGAGGACTGATTTTGGAAGTTTGTACCTTTGACCTCCTTTACAAAGCACTTCACCTGTCTCTAACCCCTGCCTCTAGCAGCCGCCAGTTTATTCTCTGTGTTTATGAGCTTTGTATGTTTGTTTGTTTAAGATTCCACACAGAAGTGAGATCATACAGTATTTGTTTTTCTATGTCTGAATTTACCTCCCTTAGCATAAAGCCCTCAAGTTCCATTCATGTTGTCACAGATGGAAAACTACTATTCTTTTTTATGCCTAAATAATATTCCTTTGTATTTATAAACCACATTTCCCTTACACATTCATTTATTGATGGGCACTTAAGTTGTTTCCATGTCTTGGCTACTGTACGTAATGCTACAGTGAACATGGAGGTGCATATATCTTTTCAAGTTAATGTTTTTGTTTTCTCCAGATGAATACTCAGAAGTGGAATTGCTGGATTGTATGGTAGTTCTATTCTTAATTTTTTAAAAAAAAGTCATCTCTGTGCCCAGTGTGGGGCTTGAACTCATGACCCTAAGATCAAGAGTCGCATGCTCTACCAACTAAATGAGCTAGGCACCCCTATTTTTTATTTATTAGGAGCCTCCGTACTGTTTTCCATAATGGCTGTTCCAGTTTACATTCCCACTATCAGTACATAACGTTTGCTTTTCTCCACATCCTTACCTTCTTGTCTTTTTGATAGTAGCAATTCTGACAGGTGTGAGATGATACCTCATTGTGGTTTTGATTTGCATTTCCCTAATGATTAGTGATGTTGAGCATCTTCACATGTACCTGTTGGTGGTCTGTTATCTTCTTTGGAAAAATATTCAGATCCTTTGCCCATTTTTTAATCTGTTTGTTTGTTTTTGCTATTGAGTTGCATGTGTATCTTGCTGTACTTTAATTGAAGATTTCATTTTTTAAAAAATCTCTTTTTTAGGGACACCTGGGTGGCTCAGCAGATTAAGCCTCTGCCTTTAGTCCAGGTCATGATCTCAGGGTCGAGCCCCACATCAGGCTTGCTGCTTGGCAGGGAGCCTGCTTCTCTCTCTCTCTCTGCCTGCTTCTCTGCCTACTTGTGATCTCTCTCTCTCTCTGTGTCGAATAAATAAAATCTTAAAAATATATATATCTTTTTTAGATTTATTTATTTATTTCAGAGTGAGAGAGAGGGAAGGAGGGAGAGAGGGAGAGCACACGCAGTGTGGAGAGGAGAGGGGCAAAGGGAGAGAGATATCGATGCGGGGCTCTATCCCAGGACCCCGAGATCATGACCTGAGCCAAAATTCAGAGTCAGCCTTTTAACTGACTGAGCCACCCAGGTGCTCAGAAAAACCTTTGTTTTTTAGAAGTTTTAAGAAGCCATTGTCATGTAACCTTCCAAACTGTTGACTTAAACCTCAGTTCAGGTTTACACGAGCTTTACTTGTCTACTTCCGTATTCACTTTCCCTGAAAGACTCAAACATGAGTACACATACACACGCACAAGCATACTAACATGTACATGAAGTAGTGTATCTCTTCTGAGCTCCCATAGTATCTTGTTTATTTTTTCTAACTGCCACTTGACTTTCTGCTTTTTTTTTCAAATAAGAATAACAGAATTAACTTGGACATGATTTCAAAGAGGAAGGATGTACCAGCATTGCTTGCCCATGGCTCAGTGGTTCTGTGAGCTCACTTTTGATGAGACTTACCAATGTGTCTTTCTCTCTCCCCCACCTAATTATTAGGTGACCAATGGCCAAGGGGAAAATAAGATGAAAAATCTACCTGTGCCTGTCTATCTCAGACCTCTAGATGAGAAAGATACATCAATGAAGGTAAATTAATTTTGAAGTTAAAGGAAATATTTCTTAAACTCTGGATGGATTTTCTTTCTAAAACCAGAAAAGTTTAAATTCTGCTTTTGTGGGTGAGGTTATTGTTTATTTTATAATTTTAAACTGGGATACTTTCAATATTAAAGACCTGTATTCATGGGGCGCTTGTCTGACTCAGTAGAACGTGCACCTCTTAATTTCAGGGTCTTGAGTTTGAGCTCCACACTGGGGAGAGTTTACTTGAAAGAAAGGAACAACAACAAAAAGACCTATATTCATAATCATTAGATTTTTAAAGAAATGTGAAAAGTTCTAAACATTTTTAGAAAGAAAATTACTGACATACCCCCCCACCCTTTTTTCAAACCCAAAAAGCTGTGGTGTGCTGTTGGAGTCAATTTATCAGGTGGGAAGACCAGAGATGGTGGTTCTGTTGTTGGAGCAAGTGTATTTTACAAGGATGTTGCTGGTTTGGATACAGAAGGCAGTAAACAGCGAAGTGCATCCCAGAGTAGCTTAGACAAATTAGACCAGGAACTTAAGGTAAGTGTATGCACTAATGTTTGACCTCCTGGTTGTAGCTTTTTGGTTCAAAACTGAACTTCTGGTCCAGCTTCTAATTGGGATTATTATGCAGGTTCCTTACACTCTCTTTTAGATCCATTTTACTGAGGTGTATTTTACATATGATAAAGTATATACACTTGAAATGGGTACAGTTCGAAGAGTTTTGACAAATGTATATACCCATTTAAGAACCATCAAAATCAAGATAGAGAACATTTTTATCATTAACCTGCTTTAATTGCTATTTTTTACTATTTAATTTTGAAAGGTGGTTGTATTTTTAGCCTTTTCAAATCTGAAAACAAACGCAAAAGAGTATTACCCTTTACTGTTATAGCACAGCTGTATGAATATGTACACATACATATCATTTTAAACATTCATTTTCTTACTCTGTATACATAGGAACAGCAGAAGGAGTTAAAAAATCAAGAAGAATTATCCAGTCTAGTCTGGATCTGTACAAGCACTCATTCAGCTACAAAAGTTATCATTATTGATGCTGTTCAACCAGGCAACATCCTAGACAGTTTCACTGTTTGCAACTCTCATGTTCTGTGTATAGCAAGCGTACCAGGTAAGAGGAAGCCATGTCCCTCTCTTCCTACCATCTACACCTTTTTACTGACAGGAACTGACTTGCTTGCTGGAGGTACAGTTATGCACTGCTCTCATGGAGCTTAGGTTCTAGCTGGGGAGGACCAAAAATAGACTGGAAATAAATGACTAAATAAGATTTTCAAATATTAAGAAGATAATAAAACAATGGTAACATGAGAAGATGCCTGCTGGACAAAGAGCAAGGGACTGTTTAGATTGATGAGAAAGAGAAGGCTTCTGAAGTTAGGGATTGAATATTACATAATGTTAAAACATTGGTTTAAAATGGGTGCTCACGATATGCCTACACAATGCAATATTATTTAGTCATAAGAAGGAATGTAATTCTGTTACATGCTACAACATAGATTAATTTTGGAAACATGCAAAGCGAAGTAACCCAGACACACAAGAGCAGATGTTGTATGATTCCATTTATATGAGCCATCTAGACGAGGCAGATTCATGAAGACAGAGGTAAATTAGAGATTAATAGGAATAGGGGTGGGGGAGGCTCGGGGAACAGGGTTAATGAGGACACATTTTCTGTGAGGTGTGCTGGAAAAATTTCAGACAAATAGTTGTGGTTGCATGGCATTGTGTAAATAAATAATGCCACTGGGTTGTACATTTAAACATGTTGAAATATGGCAGGTTTGATGTTACGTATGTATATTTTACTGCAACAAAATATTTTAATGTGCTATGAATAAGAACAGCCTTCTGAATAAAGGAAACAAGAAATTTATTTTTATATGGGAAATGCTCAGTTTTTCAATGTATTACTAATACCTAAAGACACTGTGTACACCTATGGCGATGAGCTTTTAATAGTGGTGGAAGTCCATATTGCAAATAGTATACTTGATAATTAAAAAAGATTATTTTTACTGACTCGTTGGATATTAGATTTCCTTGTTTTTAACCTCATTAGGTGGCTGCTGAGGAACTCATTAAGAACAGAAGTGTCACTTCTGACATTTTCATGTTTAGTTATGCTTGCAGTAATAGAAGTATTATCTTAATTTTTGAAGTTGCTTTCTCATTTTGTGAAGGTTAATTTAAATAAAATCTAAAGTTACCATGCTGGCGGTGTATTTAAGTAGTTGTCCCATCTGCACGCTCTTATTTCAAACCTTACTTACTTAGCTATTAGAAAAAGGTTTTTCTTGTTTTTCAGGAGCAAGAGAAACAGACTACCCTGCAGGAGAAGAGCTTTCAGAATCTGGACAGGTAGACAAAGCGTCTTTATGTGGCAGCATGACCAGCAATAGCTCAGCAGAGACGGACAGCCTGTTGGGGGGCATCACAGTGGTTGGTTGTTCTGCAGAAGGTGTGACAGCAGCTGCCACTTCCCCTAGTACTAACGGTGCTTCTCCAGTAATGGAAAAACCACCAGGTATCACTCTCTTCTTACATGTCATCAGTATGGAGTCAGAGCCTATCCCAGAGGCCTCATTACAGACTCCTACTCGATTTGGATCTTCAAGTAATGAGGGTGAAAAGCTCAAAAGGAAGATACTGTAATACTGTTGTAATGCCTATTAAAACAAGAATTCTGTGTTTGGGGGCACTCAGGTGGCTCAGTTGTTAGGCGTCTGCCTTCGGCTTGGGTCATGATCCCAAGGTCCTGGGATCAAGCCCCATGTTGGGCTCCCTGCTCATCAGGAAGCCTGCTTCTCCCTCTCCCACTTCCCCTGCTTGTGTTCCCTCTCTCGCTGTCTCTCTCTGTCAAATGAGTAAAATCTTTAAAAACAAAAACAAAACAAGCCCAAGAATTCTGTATTTCATGGCATAGGGTGGAGGAGGATGGGGTAGGTGGAGTGGAATTCTGTAGCGGTGGTTTGTGTGGGGAAAAGCTCAAACCCAGAATAGTAAGCAAGTTTTATTTATTTTGTAGAAAAGGAAGCAGAAAATAGTGAGGTTGATGAAAACGTTCCAACAGCAGAAGAAGCAACAGAAGCCACAGAAGGCAATGCAGGATCAACTGAAGACACCGTGGACATCTCCCAGCCCGGTGTGTACACGGAACACGTCTTCACAGATCCTCTGGGAGTTCAAATCCCGGAAGACCTCTCGCCGGTGTATCAGTCAAGGTATGCAGATGGGTCAGCAACTTAGGAAACCAGGAAAGTGCTCACATGAAAGGAACAAAATCCTCTCAAGCAGCCACAGTATTCGTACTAGGTCTCCATCTCTCCTTCCACCGCATCTGCTCTGGATTCCCCTCCCCTCTCCTTATGTTCTCTATTCCTTCTAACTTAAAAAACAAAACAAGGTGAAAAAAACACACAAAGAAGCCCTTGCCTATAGGTACAATAGTCAAAATCTTCCTGGTCATTTTCTCTTCTGATATGATTTGTTTTTTCATTCCCATTCAGACTGTAACTGTGCCATTTTCCTCCCCAGCCCTCCTTTCACTCCAGCCCCAGTTAGCTGTGAAATTCACAGTCTAGATTTCCCATGTGGGTTTGGATGACTTTTTAAAATTTTTTCTGGCAAATAGCTCTTCCTTTAAAGCAAAAGGAAATCTAGGCCCATTTAATGAATTCATTATTTTCTGCCTTCTCTAGGCCTTTATAGAAAGCTGATAGAGATCTGTCTAAATGTGATTCTTTTTTTTATTTAATATTCCTCCTCTTGTTTATAGAGTGATAAGTGTCTATTAACATTTGTCAATATAAGAATAAAGTCATCTTGGGTGCCTGGGTGGCTCAGTCGGTTAAGTGTCTGCCTTCAGCTCAGGTCATGATCCCAGGGTCCCAAGTCAGACTCCCTGCTCAGCGGGGAGTCTGCTTCTCCTTCTTCCTCTGTTTGCAACTCCGCCTCCTTAATGCTCTCTCTCTCTCTCTCTCTGTCAAATAATAAAAAGAATCTCCAAAAAAAAAAAAAGTCCTCTTTTTAGGAATAACAACTTTTTCTCTCTCGAATTTGATAGCCCACTTACCTTTTTCTAAAAATGTTCTGACAGTCCAAAGAAGGAAGGTCTTAGGAGAGAATATGAGTGTATTTTAGCATAATAATTTATTTTAGAAAAAAAATTTTTTAAAGATTTTATTTAAGAGAGAGAGCAAAAGAGAGCATGAGCTGAGGGAGAGGCGGACTCCCCACTGAGCAGGGAGCCTGATGCGGGGCTTGGGACATGACCTAACATAAAGGCAGACTCTTAACCTACTGAACCACCCAGGTGCCCCTAGAAAATTCTTTATACTCCTTCTGTGTGTGTGTGTATTTTGTCTTAAAACAAACCATGCCTTCCTCTTCTTTTCCCTAAGAAAAAAAAATTTAAAAATTCAAAATAACCCTAAGGGAGAACCGTAATTATAAGTCTGGATGTTAACTGCTATATTACGATGTCTTAACTCCCTTGTCTGCACCTTGGTTCTCTTTAGTATGTTAATGTTACTTCTGGTACAGCTGCTGAAGTATTTATGATAAGCATTTAAGTTTGGGTTTTCTGGAATGCTGGTGTTTGATTTTTTTTTTTTTTCAAGCTGTTAAACTAAAACTAAAATGTGGAAATGTTCAGTCCTTGAAAACTGCAGCTAAGCATACTCAGATGCTTTCCTTTTCCCCACCTTGCTAGTAATGACTCGGATGCATATAAAGATCAGTTATCAGTATTGCCAAATGAACAAGACCTGGTGAGAGAAGAAGCTCAGAAGATGAGTAGCCTTTTACCAACTATGTGGCTTGGAGCTCAGAATGGCTGGTAGGTGCCAACTCTTAATACTAGCTTTTGGAATCAGAAGATAAATAAGTAAAATGTGGTGCATAGGCATACAACAAAAAGTGCATATTGAAGCAGAGAACTTTGTGTACTTACAAATTTTGAGATGATATTCTAATTAATTCATAAACTGGACTTGCATTGTTTATGAGTGCTAAATCATATAGTTCTTTGTCACAGAATATTGCCTTTATGTAATATTCTTGGAAGAAGAGGTAAATAAAACTTGAAAATCTGGGTGATCCAGAAATAGAAGATCCTGAACAGCCCAGAGACGGAATTATGGGTGCATAGAAGGCTTACATAGGCTAGAGTGTATTCAGGAAATACCAACGATTAATCTGTTCGGCTGCACAAAGGCCCAGTTCAGAACATTCTGAACGTAACTGGGAAACACACTAGGGAGACCAGACAGATCCCAGTCTGAAAGCCTAGGAGATGATGACAAACATTGTGTGGTTTGTTCACATTCTAGTACAATGAAGAGTCTCCAAAAACTGTGCTTCTGCACAGGTTAAGTAAGGTCACCCACTAGTACATCTTTTCCTTAGGAGTCTTAATACTGCAGAGTGGAGGGTCAACCAACTTTTTCTCTGAAGCATCAGATAAGAAATGTATGGGGCTCTGTGGCCACATGAGCTCTCACAGCTTCTCAGCTCTGGCGTGCTGGTGCAGACAGCCACCGTGCGGGCAGCATGCACGCAGGGAGCACAGCTGGGCTCCTGGAACGCTGTGTGGATGCTGGAAGCCTCAGACGTCAACAGATACTCTTGATTTTTCCCAGCCATTTAAAAATGTGAAGATCATTTTTATCTCTCACACTATATGGAGACAGATTTGGCCTGCAGGCCATAGCTTGCCGCTTTCTGATGTAAGCTAGTGTGTCATCAGAAAGTTATAGTTTGGTGTAGTAGAAGAGTAAGGCCATTTTTTAAAACGGATTTTAGCCAAGGATTCTGAAGTCTGTGGGAATCTGAAACTAACTGACTGTGCATTATTCTAGTTCTGACTTTTCGCTCTTCTGTGTTTACTTTTGCGTAAGCAGCTTATTTCTTTATGTTAGACTCTCGTTGTTGTTATTTCCTAAGATTTTTGTGTTACTCTTCTTACCTCCTAAGGGAACTTTGTGGTCATTATTGGATGTAAGCAACAACTTGCTGTTCTCTGTGCCTTACCAGTCTCGATTTTGTTCTTGCAGTTTGTATGTGCATTCATCTGTAGCCCAGTGGAGGAAATGTCTCCATTCTATTAAACTTAAAGATTCGATTCTCAGTATTGTGTAAGTTTTATTTTAGAAATTCTTCTTTCAAAAATATGTATTTTGGTATAAGCTATCTTTGGTATAAGCTATAAGTCAGTATCCAGATTTTTCTTTCCCACTTGTGGAATCAGAGAAGCTGAATGAGATTGAAACTCTTACTTACTACAAAGTGAAATAATTCCTATATAGAGCTTTAAGTCTAACTTGTCAGGTTGATTCCTCACCAGCTTGTCAGGTGAGTTCTGTAGTACTCTGGGGAGAGAACCAATGAATACCTATTAATTTGTTTGTTGGAGGGGTCTTTAGAATTGGTGAGTTGTGGACTGGGGCATTGATTCACTAGTCCTTTCCTGTATGTCTCTATCAAAAACTCCTAAGTCCACAGAGCTGTTAGTTCCATTTAAGGCACCTCTCTGGGGTCTGTGGCCCTTCTGTGACAAGAGCAGCTTGGGCCCAGAAAGTGAAATAAGAAAGTCTGCACAGGCTTTTTGTTTAGTTCAGCTGACATTTTCATAGCAAGACTTTCTCAAGAAGAGTGTGTTCTGGGGCGCCGTGCTGGGTCAGTATAGAGTATGTGATTCCTCATCTTGGGGTCGTGACTTTGAGCCCCACACTGGGCGTAGAGATGACTTTAAAAAAAAAAATTCTTTAGGTTCTGGTATATCTGGAATATCATGGATTGGCCCTCTGAGGGCCTGTGAACTAGTTCAGTAGCATGTGGTCCCTCCCGCACTCCCAAATGGAGAGTCCTGAAATCCCTTTTCCTGTTGCAGACACGTGAAAGGAATTGTGTTAGTGGCCCTGGCTGATGGCACCCTTGCAATCTTTCACAGAGGAGTTGGTGAGTTGTTATGAATATATGATGTGCCCAGTTTGTTGCTTTGCAAAATCATTTTCTAGCAGATTGGCCTGTGTTTTAAAGAAACGATACCTAATAAGAGAAGAAATAAAGCTTTAGGGCGCCTGGGCGGCTCAGTTGGTTAAGCAACTGCCTTTGGCTCAGGTGCTGATCCCGGAGTCCCAGGATTGAGTCCCGTATTGGGCTCCCAGCTCCACGGGGAGTCTGCTTTTTCCTCTGACCTTCTCCCCTCTCGTGCTCTCTCTCACTTGTCTCTCTCTCAAATAAATAAAATCTTAAAAAAAAAAAAAGTGAAAATAAAAGTTTAAACTGAACACTAACAGTATATGACTTCAGTAGATAGTGAGTGCACGTGTTTATTATTTCAGGATACTTTGGCATAATGTGAGATGGGGGCACTGGTTTCTCGTTCATACACTTCTTCAGTTAGGAGACATTTAATGAGAGGGAAGGTTGGCATTTTTGTTGTTCAGTATTTTTTTTTTAAGATTTTATTTATTTATTTGACAGATAGTAGGCAGAGAGGCAGGCAGAGAGGCCAATGTGGGGCTCGGCCTCAGGACCCTGAGATCATGATCTGAGCCACAGGCAGAGGCTTTAACCCACTGAGCCACCCAGGCGCCCTTGTTGCTCAACATTTTTAAGATAATTTGCATCCATTAAAAAGTTTTTAATTGGATATGGTTTAGTTATTTTTGTGTCCTATTATTTTTATTCTTCCTCTTTAAAACCAGTGTATTTATCATCTACAGATGGGAGGGGTGGTCAAGGTCCAAAAATGTGCCTTGAGTTAAAAGGGAACTAGAGAAGTGAGCATATGACACTTCCTAACTCCTTGATACATATATCAGCCAAAAATTATCATTCATTTCCTACCTGCTAGATTGCTAGAGCAGGAAAATATTCCATAAGCATAGATACACTAAATTTGGATTTTTAGCAAGTCTCATATGTTTTTGGGCTTGGAAAAATAAAAAGTAGATGATGACTAGGTGTCTTGGTAACTGGTACCTAGAGATTGCTGCTTAATGACTTGATATCATCAGAGGTGGGGGGCTCCCTTTTACCTTGTTTAGACCCTTTGTAGACTCTCTGAGCTTAATCCTCACAGCAATTTATGAAGAAGTTTCTGTTGTCATCCTCATTTTATAGATGAAACTGGAGGCACAGGTTTTCAGTCACTTTGTGGTCAGTCATCTAATAAGTACAAAAGCCTAGAAAAAATGTGGTAATAAATGTTTTGGGGGGCGCCTGGGTGGCTCAGTGGGTTAAAGCCTCTGCCTTTGGCTTGGGTCGTGATCCCAGGGTCCTGGGATCGAGCCCCGCGTCAGGCTCTCTGCTCGCCTGCTTCCTCCTCTGTCTCTGCCTGCCTCTCTGCCTGCTTGTGATCTCTATCAAATAAATAAATAAAATCTTTTAATAAATAAATAAGTAAATGTTTTGGCAAGCTGAACCCGAAATTATATTGAAGAACAGACAAAAGGCATAATAAGTATAAATGTAAAGTTCTACGTTGGGGTTCAGAAGAGTAAAAAGGGGGCAACATGTCTGAAGAATGAGAAGTACCTAAAGGTCAACCCCAAACTTAATACAGGTTACTGAACACCTTCAGCCTCCTAGAACCTTGTGTCCAGAACAGGACTGGTGATCACCCTGCTCTGTTGCGGTAGACTGACAGCATGTTAAATGACCAAAGTAGAGTTAGGATGAAGGGTCTGCAAACTGTAATACATACAGAGCACATCCCAAGAATGCTTCATTTTGAGAGGAGAAAACATAGGGCAGGAATGAAGTGGGACTGAGTTCTTCTGTGCCCATTGCGCAAAGCTACAGACTGATGGGCAGTGACATTCTAGGATCAACTAGTTAGGTGTGGGGATTATTTTTCGGACGGTTACAGCTTTTGGAAAATGGAACAGCCGCTTTGTGAGGCAGTACATTTTCTTTCACTGAAATTGTTCAAGCAGACTCTACAAAAGCAAGCTTTCAGTGGCTGATTCCCATTTGTAATTCTGCTATCAGAGGTTATTGGGTGTGTAATTCCTGAAGTGTTAGTATTATTAGCAATGTGTTGTCCTTAACATTTACAATATAAATCAAAATGCAAGTGAGAGAGAGAGAGAGAGAGAGAGAGAGAGATTATCCAGAAAATAATACTAAGTCCATTCTGATTCTTAAACTGTTATTACAAACGGATAACTGGTATCTGATTTATCACATCACTGCGAGTGAGTGTGGAAATCCAGGCCACGGGTGACTCATTGGACATCTTCCCCAACTGTGCAGTAAGTAGACAGAAGGAGAGAATTCAGTCTCCGCAAAGAAATGATAAACTATGCGGTATTTTGCAGTGATCACCTATAATTGTATTAATGCACCCAAATACAATGTTTCGTAAAATAGAGTGAAAGGTGATATGTATTAACTAATAATTTACTTCTTATTTTAAAGATGGACAGTGGGATTTGTCCAACTATCACCTGTTAGACCTTGGGCGGCCTCACCATTCCGTCCGGTGTATGGCTGTGGTACATGACAAAGTCTGGTGTGGCTATAGGAACAAAGTCTATGTGGTTCAGCCGAAGGCTATGAAAATAGAGGTAAGTTAACCTATGCTTTCTTTAGTTACTGAATTTGCCTTTTCTGAAGACTATAGTTATATTTAACTTCTTTAGAAACTGTTTTCTGAGTCTAAAGGGCACATCAATGATGGATTGGAGAACAGCTTTTTTTTTTTTTAAGATTTTTAAATTTTATTTTTTGAAGAGAGAGAGCTGGGGGGAGGAGCAGAGGGAGAGAAAGAAGCAGATTCCCTGCTGAGCAGGGAGCCCGATGTGGGGCTCGATCCCCAAGATCCTGGCATCGTGACCTGAGCCGAAGGCAGCCGCTTAACTGACTGAGCCACAGGTGCCCCTGAGTGACAGCTTTCTGTGTTACTTCACCTCTCTTGCCACTTTTGACTATGGTGGGAAATGGTTTTTTTTGTTTTTTGTTGTTGTTGTTGTTGTTTTTAAGGAAGGAGGATGCACACATGAATATTTAAATGTGTGTCTGAATATCCATAGATGTAACGCGTGTATTATTGGGATTCTTGGTTCTTGATATGTGTACTTACGCTTGGGTTTTGTGGAAGGAGGTTTCCCCTGTCTCTGTCACTCCATGTGGATCTAGGAAAATTCATACCTGTGTCAGAGACTGAGAAATAAGATTGCAATTGGCAACTTGTTTTAAAAATAAAAACCTCTTAGCATTGCTCTCTTAAAAGTTTTGCCGCAATATACAAATTCATTCTAATTGTTAAAGAAAAAGGTCAGGAAAAATTTAAGGTAAAAGTCCTTATCCCTTTTTTCCAAATCTAGTTCCTGCATGCAGAGATACACACACAGAGCAATGTAGGTTCCTTTTTGTTTAATTTTAAATAGGCTTTTTACTTCATGCGTTGCTCTGCAGCAATACAAAATCCCGAGATCAAATTCAGGCTTTTTGTTGAACACTGTTACAGAGTCTGGATATGCCAGTGTTACTTTGGTAAGTTGATACCCTGCACAGTGCCCAAGTCCAGCATCCTGAAGCTGTTTGTTCTGCGTTTTGTTCCACAGTCTGGGATAAAAGCATTTGTGTATGTCAGAGTCATCCTATTTAGTAAATAGTATTTACGCGCCTCTTCTAATACATGGTCTGCCAGATTGCTGTGTAAATTAGCACAGCTTTTAAACATGAACTCCTGTTTAATCAAAATAACATTGTGATTGAACAATCTTTCCTAGAAATCTTTTGACGCGCACCCCAGGAAGGAGAGCCAGGTGCGGCAGCTTGCGTGGGTGGGGGACGGTGTGTGGGTCTCCATTCGTTTGGATTCCACACTTCGTCTCTATCATGCACACACTTACCAGCACCTACAGGATGTGGACATTGAGCCTTATGTAAGCAAAATGTTAGGTAAGCTTCCAAAGCATTCTATCTATGTCAGTTGAAGAAAATGTTTTATTTTTAAATGGTCTCAAATGTTAGGTAGAACGAATGAATAAGTTGCCTCAGGACTGGTGAGCTCTTATCACTCAAAGTGTCAGGCAGCTGCTCCGTGTACCCTGTGGCTCTTGACAGAAATTTGGGATCATTTTTGACTCCTCTCTTATTCCGCACACCTAATCCATCACTAGGAGCTGTCAAGTCTGTCTCCAAAAATATCTTAAATTAGTTACTTCTTTATCTCTACCATTATCCCTGTAGGCCAGGCCACCATCCTTACCCCGCTAGATAACCGTGAAGCTCTTAACCGGTCTCTGTGTTTCCACTGCAGTCTGTTCGCTGCATAGTAACCAAGGTGCCAGTACCACCGTGACATACTTACGTAACACCAGCCACTTTTAGAATATTCCTACCTTAGGTGAGGTGACGTTTTGTGACAACACCAGAAGAACTGGTCCAGGGGCCTGGACCACTCTCCTCACTCACTCTGTCTGCTCACACTGACCTGAGCTCACCAGGTTCCTTCCCACTTCGGGCTCCTCATATGTGTTATATCCTCTGCCAGAGAAGTTCTTCTTGGTCCCTTTTTACTTGGTTTTCAGGCTGAAACTTACGTGTCACCTGGAGAATAGACCTTGCCTGATTTCCCAATTTGATAAAGGTCCTCTCGTGCTTTCTCTTCATGGGCTTATTACTGTGGTTGCATCAATAATATTTGATTCTAGTTTGTTGTCTTTCTTGCCACAAAGACCAGAAGACCCACAAAGAACTGGGACCATCTCTGGTATATTCCATCCTATATCCTTAGTTCCTAATCTAGCACTCTGAGTATTAGGAATGTCATAAATGCAAACTAATTTTAGAAATATACTTTTCTTTAAAGACTATTTTAGAGAGAGAGCGAGAGAGCGTGCACAAGCGGGGAGGGGTTAGATGAGGAGGGAGAAAGAGAAAGAATCTAATGCAGACTCTACACTGAGCACAAAGCCCAGTGGGGGGCTCGATCCCAGGACTGCAAGATCATGACCTCAGATGAAACCAGGAGTCCGGTGCTTAACCAACAGCCACCCAGGCTCCCCAATTTCAGGAATATATTTTGACCATAGCTTAAAGATCTCTAGCTTAGACTGAATGGTAATTAAGGCTTCTAACACTGTTTGTGATCATATTCTCAGTTATTGTAAGTAGAATTTGTGAGTAAGTAAATGCTATTTGTCTTAAATGTATGATTATCTGTTTAAGAATTTTTCTTTCAAGACTCAGAAAATAAAATCTGTTGTTAAAAGTTCCTTTCAAATAAAAAAAATGCATCTGTTCTCCCTAAATTACATGCCTGTGATACCTTAAGATTTCAAAATTGCTCTAGAATCAAAATGTGTAAATAAGGAAAGACTGTAAGTTCTTTTAAAGATTGTTTTTATCTATGCAAATAAATTTAAGGCAAAGTAGAACTCTCTCTTTCGGCTTATAAAAACAAAGGACCTTGGGTTTTCCAATCTGGCAAACTCTGTTTTTTTTGTTTGTTTGTTTTGTTTTGTTTTGGGTTTGGTTTGGCAGCTCCTTAATTAAATCTTGTGTCATACCTCTTGATTAACAGTATTTTTTTTCTGAATGATAATGTAATGTCAGCCACTTGTAGAATTCTCTTTTTCCATTAACAGTGAGTTATCAGACAGGTGATAAAGCCCAATGAAAGTTTGCTTTGATATGCAGCTTTAGGAAACATCCAACTAGCTCTGATCACATTTCTTCTGTCTTGTATTAATCTAGCCATTCTAAGGGATTTGGAGCTTAAGACATCATCTGTTCTAGTTTCTCAATAAAGATTTTTCCCACCCACTGTACAGGTACTGGAAAACTGGGCTTCTCTTTTGTGAGGATCACAGCTCTTATGGTGTCTTGCAATCGTTTGTGGGTGGGCACAGGAAACGGTGTCATCATCTCCATCCCACTGACAGAAAGTAAGTATATTTTTAGCTGACTGTCACAATGCAGACAGAAGAGTTGCAGGGTGTAGTTGTGTCCAGAATTCAGGCAAAGGGAATGATTTTGGTATTAGCAAATCTATGGTAATCCAGGAACTCAGCTAATGACAAAGACCTAACTGTTGTTTCTTCATTACTTCTACAAAACGTATACATTGTAGTGAATTAATAGTGTCTGTCGGGACCAACCTTTATAACTAAAAATGTTCCATTGTGGGGGGCTTTTCTTCGAAATTCAGGGATCACAGTCCTATTTCATTATTTAAATAAAGGCTGACGTCTGGCTTTCTTAAGGGTTAGTACATCAATGTCCAGAAACAGGGCCTAGAATCATTCTGGTTCTTCACATCCCTCTGGCAGTTACTATAGGATATTCCACTTGACTTATTTGAGGTTTTGAAAATGTGGGAAAAGTTTCTTAGGTTAGCAAGTGCTTGTGATGTTGGAGATAAGCATTCTCTCCTGTATGTGAAAAAAATGTACATTGTATGTTTTTTACATTATGTTTCATTATTGTTATTTTTGTGAACAAAGTGTACATTGTATGTTCTTCATGTTATGTTCCATTACATTGATTATTCATCAAATAAGCATTTTTGTGTTACAGAATTCATGGGCCGGGAATGGTTTGAAAACAAGTGCCATAAGTCCAGAAAATAAGTTGATAATTAGATAAAATAATTCTGAGGAATTGCCTGCCTTTCTTCAGGGAGAAGGGGAGATGCTTGGAAGGTGGTCTGTCTGGAGCCTTTGAAGAACCCAAGTTCTTAATCCCAACTGTCTTTTGTGCAATTACTTATAAATCTGCATGAGTTCATCTCCCTTCTTTATAAAAGAGAATTCCATTTTAGCATAGCTATTTGAACCCGATTTCTTTTTTTTTTTCTCTTTATTTTTTGAAAGATTTTATTTATTCATTTGACAGAGATCACAAGTAGGCAGAGAGGAAGGAAAGCAGGTTCCCTGCTGAGCAGAGAGCCTGACACGGGGCTCAATCCCAGGACCCTGAGATCATGACCTGAGCTGAAGGCAAAGGCCTTAACCCACTGAGCCACTCAGGTGCCCCTGAACCTGATTTCTTAAAGAAAAGGGGGAAATATTCGCATTTAGGAAATGCTCCCTGTTAAGTTCTTATTCTCTGAAATCGCTTTATAATTAAGAAAAGCAAAATCACAGTGATCAAATCAAATAGTCCTTTTTGAGCAGAGATGGTCTACAGAAGCTTTGGTAAGAACTTTCCATGTTACTTGGTATCACACCAAGTTGGATTCTGTTACTGTAGTGAGGAGCTTAGAGCGCCAAGCTAGCAGATAGAAGAGAAGCCGCGAGAGTGGAGGCTCATGGTAGTGCTCGTCCCCCCTGCCATGCACCTCTCCATGTCCCTTTCCTCCTCTCTCACTGTAGCCGTAATCCTCCACCAGGGACGCTTACTGGGGCTGAGGGGTAAGTGCAGATCCTGAACCCAGCTCTTCTTCCTGGCTTCTCATGCCCACCAGGAGGCTGTCCTCCGGCTCTAGATGCCCTCTTGAATGTTCCTCAGTGCCATCCTCTCACAATCACTGCATCGCAGCAGGCGTTCTCTGTTGGTTTTATTTTTTAACGTTTGTTCCACGGCCACCAAACTACTGCTCAGCAGCTTCATGTATTTATCATCTTTCGTTGCAGCTGAACTTTCTTCCAGACTTTGTTTTCCTTCCAGTAAAAACACGACGCATCTCTTAAAACTGCCATTAATCTCCATTGTTTACTCTTATTACCAACCATGTTTCTTTCATTCACTTACTGGCCCATGGAATGGGGATGTTTTGTGAGTCTGGTTGTTCTACAGTAATGCAGCAAGCCCTCAGTCTGGTGTAGATAAAAGCTACTCTGTTAGAGTGGCTGCATCCTCTTAAACACAGCTTCTTAACACCCGCTCAAGGGAGATATTCTTACCACAGGGGAGGAAAATCAGAAAATAAAAGTATGAAATTTTTATTTAATAATATACCCATTTACTTTAAACTGTATAACTGGTTAGTTTTCTAAAATAGGGATTTTAAAAATACATAAAAATAAAGCAGACATACCCAAGATTCAAATTTGGTTTTTTAAAACTGTTTGTTTTTGTTTTAATTAACAGATGTGTTTAAAAAGTAAGTGTAGTTATTGCTAGACTGGCAAAATCCCCTGCTCCATTTACTGAGGTACTTAAAAATAACTAGCATGCTATGTTACCTTTTTTTTTTCCCAGCTTTGTCTTGAGTTGGCATTGCTGCCATTGTTTTTACCTCAACTGGCTGTAGCTTTTAGATACTATCATAAGGATTAACCAGTAACATCCTACACCATTGCTGCTTCCAGCGGGAAAATGTTTGGTGTTTGGTTTTTCTGTTGCAGCGAATAAAACCTCAGGAGCACCAGGAAATCGTCCAGGCAGTGTAATCCGCGTGTATGGTGATGAAAACAGCGATAAAGTGACTCCGGGGACATTTATACCCTATTGTTCGATGGCACATGCACAGCTTTGCTTCCATGGGCACCGGGATGCTGTGAAATTCTTTGTGGCAGTCCCAGGTGAGTTAGATTATTCTGTCAAGAGGTTGCATATAACTGTCTCTCCTCTATCCCTTGGTTCCACTACCTAGTCTAATGCTAAGAACTGGCATTACAAATAATTCCAGTGTAATATACGAAAAGTTATAATGGAGGCATAGATAAAGCACTGTAGGGATATTTGAATGAAATTGTTTTGGAATCTCTCTTCTCTCCCCGAGAACAAACTTGTTGATTTTTATTTAAGAGACTTGCTCGCTTTTGAAAAGTGGTGGTACTGTTTTGTCACCACAGAATATCAGAAACGATCATGGCCTAATAAAGGAGATGGTAGACAGAAGCCCCTCTCGTCAAGGTCATATACAGGAAGAGAAGGAGACCGTGGTTTGGTGCCTTTCTCTGTTGTGGCAAAGGGCAGCAGACTAGGAGTCCCCGCCTCGCCACTTGCCTAGTTATCTTGAGCAAGTCACTTCACTTCTGAGACTCGTCCTCATTTCCTAAGTGGACATGACTAATCTCTGCTTTGCTGACCTCATTTTTGTGAAAATTAACTAAAGTACTTTGGAACTATATAGCACCATCTAGATGAAAGGTGCCAGTGGTGCTGTCCAGGGGAAAATGTTCTGTCCATTAGGAATACTAAACTGGGGGCGCCTGGGTGGCTCAGTGGGTTAAAGCCTCTGCCTTTGGCTCAGGTCATGATGCCAGGGTCCTGGGATCAAGCCCCACATCGGGCTCTCTGCTCCACAGGGAGCCTGCTTCCTCCCCTCTCTCTCTCTGCCTGCCTCTCTGCCTACTTGTGATCTCTCTCTCTCTGTCAAATGAATAAAATCTTTAAAAAAAGAAAAAATATTAAACTGATGTGACTGACTGTGTGCAAGCAGGACCCACATTTTGAATTATTTTCCTTCTTGAGACATAAGTTTTGGAGCTCTACAAAGTTCAACTCTAACTTCACCACACCAGCTGCATGACATTGGACATGATAAGTGTTTCAGTGTGTTAGGGTTCTTCAGAGAAGCAGAACCAATAGGTATAAGAGAGAACAAGTGATTGATTTAATTTAAGGAATTGGCTCATGTGATTCTGGGGGCTGGCAGGTCTGAAATCTGCAGGGAGTCCAGCAGGCTGGAGACCCAGGAAAGAGTTGATGTTGCAGCTGGAGTGCAGAGCATTCCTTCTTCCTCAGGGGACCTTTTTCTCTGAAGGTCTTTAGCTGATTGGATGAGGCCCACCGACATTATAGAGAATCATCTGCTTTACTCATGTCCACTGATTTAAGTGTGAATTATATCTAAAAAAACACCTTCACAGCAATACCCTAGACTGGAGTTTGGCCACAGGTCTGCGCACCAGAGCCTAGTCAGGATGGCACATACACTTAACTGTTGTCTTCATTTTCCTGAGGGTGTTCCAAAGATGAAATGATTCAGTGTGCAGAGCTGGCACCTGGTACCCTAACCAGTTACTCAGTATTCTTAACAACATGGTAATGAGCTTCCTGAAATATACACCTTGTATATTTACATAGTCATTTCCTTAGGATAAATTCCTAAAAATGGAATTGCTGATAGCAGTATCTTTTTGCTTTTGTGAAAAAAGAGTCCTAGAATCCCTTTTGAGTCTTCTTTGTATTCCTCTAGTCCCAACCTGTTCCCCTTTTCCTCTCCATCTGTTACCACAGTCCTAAAACTGACAGGTATCCTGCCCATGTTTTTATATTTTTACATTTGAACAAATCTATAAACAATGTGTAGTCTTTTTTTTTTCTATTTTTGAACTTAGTTATGTTGCATATATATTCTTCAACTTCTCATTTTTTTTTTGAAGATTTTATTTATTTGACAGACACAGATCACAAGTAGGCAGAGAGACGGGTGGAGAGAGAGGAAGGGAAGCAGGCTCCCTGCTGAGCAGAGAGCCCGATGCAGGGTTCGATCCCAGGACCCTGGGATCATGACCTGAGCTGAAGGCAGAGGCTTTAACCCACTGAGTCATCCAGGCGCCCCTCATTTTTTTTTTTTTTTAAAGATTTTATTTATTTATTTGACAGAGAGAGATCACAAGTAGGTAGAGAGGCAGGCAGAGAGAGAGAGGAGGAAGCAGGCTCCCTGCTGAGCAGAGAGCCTGATGCGGGGCTTGATTCCAGGACCCTGGGATCATGACCTTAGCTGAAGGTAGAGGCTTAACCCACTGAGCCACCCAGGCGCCCTTTAATTAATATTTATACCTAAAAATCTAGTTCATTTAACTATGCATATTAAAGGTTTTCAAACCATCTCAAGCAAGTATTCTACCTTAGAACTTAAATTTAGAATAAATGGCACATTTGCTAGTAATTTTATTTGAGTAAGCTAAATTATAAATAAGATGCAATTTTCTTAAATATGAGAGGAATACCGTGGATTCAAAATACATTTAAATATTAATTATGAATATCCGAACTCATAGGGCTTGCATTGAAGACCTTAACTCTTTTACAAATGCACATGTACCCTTTCCTCTGCCCCTCAGGTCAAAAAGATGTAGATTGTAATAGTCTGAAGCAGGCAGTGAAGATCAGCCTGGCCATACACAGATCTCATAATGGGTCTTGGACCCATTCCTGCTTTGGTACAAAATGGCTCTACTTAGATTTTCAAATTGGGTTCTTAAGACTTTTATAGATATTTTCAGATCATGTAGAGGCTTCTGGCATCCCCAGTACTTTGGTTGTACCAGAATATATTTACCTTTTTGTTCAACTTTCTGAAAATATTCAGAGAAAATGAGTCTTCCCACCCTAGTCTGATAAGTAACATCCATTCTGTTTTTGCACAAACAGGTCAAGTTGTCAGCCCACAAACTGGCAGCAGTGGCACAGATCTAACAGGTGACAAGGCAGGGCCATCTACACAGGAGCCCGGCAGCCAGGCGCCCCTGAAGTCTATGCTCGTCATCAGTGGAGGAGAGGGCTACATTGACTTCCGAATGGGTAAGACATGGATTCTGGGAGCTCAGTCTCCACTTGTGTCCTGTAACTTGAATTTTCACTCATAGTAAACAAGAAACTACTCTGATAACAGATTTCTAAGAGGTTTTCTTTCAATTCTTTACTTGCAAAAGGACTTTATAGTTCCCCTTTCTCCTCCTTTCTTTCTTTTTCAGTTTCTTTTCATACCACAATGTATTTGTTTGAAGGAGCATTCAAAAATAGCAGGGTTTGGGGTGCCTGGCTGGCTCAAAAGAGCATGCAGCTCTTGATCTTGGGGTTGTGGGTTCGAGCCACCCACCCCGTAGTGGGTGTAGAGATTACTTTAAAAAAAAAAAAAAAAAAGGAATAGATAAAGCAGTATGATGGGGAATTAGTAACTAATAGCATGTAGGGAAAGGGGGGCTGACCAATTACTCAGAGATAAAGACTATCAGAACAGAAGAGGGAGATCTGGAGGGAGAGAGAGGAATTTGATGTTGGGCATCACCTTGATGAAGAACATGGAAGCTGGGAGTTGTCAAGGTGGAAGATGGCCACTGGGCTTTGGGTTATAAAGATTTTATGTCTCCAGTTACCTGGGTGGCTCAGATGATTGAGTGTCTGCCTTTGGCTCAGGTCATGATCCCAGGATCCTGGGATTGAGTCCTGCATGGGGCTCCCTGCTCATCGGGGAGTCTGCTTCTCACCCCCACCTCCCTCCCCCTGCTTGTGCTCTCTCACTTTCTGTCAAATAATTAAAAATAAAATCTTTTTTTTTTTTTTTTTAAAGATTTTATTTATTTATCAGAGAGAGAGGGGGAGAGAGAGCGAGCACAGGCAGACAGAATGGCAGGCAGAGGGAGAAGCAGGCTCCCTGCTGAGCAAGGAGCCCGATGTGGGACTCGATCCCAGGACGCTGGGATCATGACCTGAGCCGAAGGCAGCTGCTTAACCAACTGAGCCACCCAGGCGTCCCTAAAAATAAAATCTTAAAAAAATATATTTTATATCTCAGAAGGGAGGGATTTGGAGACCATTTGTATCCAGTGGTACTAAAAACCACAAGGGTTGATGAGCTTACCCAAGCAGAGTGTGCAGGGGCTAAAAGAAGAGGTTCTAGGATAGAGAACCCTGTATTATTATTCCATTTTAAAGAACTATTAGAGCCTGTGAAAGAATCTGAGAAAGAATGGCCAGAGGGGGACCACAAAAGCAGAGATCTGAGGTTTGATGTTTGGGAGAGTGTAGTGCTTTGTCAACTTTAAGAGACTATGATGTAAATTTACTTATTTGCTGTAAATAAAGGGATCCTTGGATGTGCCTGAAATCACAATGATTCAGAAAGTTCCTAAACATAAGGGTTTAGAGAATGTAATGTTGTAGACTGGTGACTTATCCTTTATACGTTATAAGTTCTGTAAGAAAGTAGAATGAAATTTAGGGCCCTGTAAAGGACAGTGGGCCACATAAATTAGTATAAATCAGAATATCTGATGCAAAAGACTTACACGTTTTTAAGGGGAGATGTTAATGTGAAGTTTAGGAATTGATTAATTCTGGTGATGTCAGCGGGAATGAAGTTAGTTTAAAATATTTTAAGTAGGGGCACCTGGGTGGCTCATTGGGTTAAAGCCTCTGTCTTCGGCTCAGGTCATGATCCCAGGATCTTGGGATCCAGCCCCACATGGGGCTCTCTGCTCAGCAGGGAGCCTGCTTCCTCCTCTCTCTCTGCCTGCCTCTCTGCCTACTTGTGATCTCTGTCTGTCCAAAAAATAAATAAAGTCTTAAAAAAAAAAAAAATTTAAGTAATTGACTATTGGTGCAGAATTCCTTGATAGAAAGGGACTCCATGTAGCTGGAGTGATTAGGGCCACTTTTCCTTGGAGGGCAACACGGCAGTTAGAACCATACTGAAGACTATGTTATTAAAATCTCTCTGATTTTTCCATGTCCACTAGAAATTCCTTTCATTGTGGAGCCTGGTGGAAACAGCATAAAAATTGCTTAACCACATTAGTCAGTATCTCTAGTTAATCCAGCCTAAAAAGCAGACTTGTCTTAAAGCAGAGATTAATTCTTTTTTTTTTTTTTTAAAGATTTTATTTATTTATTTGACAGACAGAAATCACAAGTAGTCGGAGAGGCAGGCAGAGAGAGAGAGAGGGAAGCAGGCTCCCTGCTGAGCAGAGAGCCCGATTCGGGACTCGATCCCAGGACCCTGAGATCATGACCTGAGCCGAAGGCAGCGGCTTAACCCACTGAGCCACCCAGGCGCCCTAAAGCAGAGATTAATTCTTTAAAAAAAAAAAAAAAAAAGCATAGGTTAATTCTAAGATGTATATATGCTTTTTTAAAAAGTGAATTTGGTCTTTTTTTATTCCATTTCCACTTCCTGTAATGGTTTAACAATGAAAAATTGATCCCAACAATCCCATGTTTTTTGGGTTTTGTTTTGTTTTTAATTCTAGTGTAGTTACTTCCAGTGTTATAAGTTTCAGGTATATGGTAGTGACTCAGCACTTCCATATGTCACCCATGCCCCTCACAGCAGGTGTGCTCTTCATCCCCTCCACCTGTTCACCACCAGTCTTCTAGTTTAGTGGTTTAATTAAGTAGGATGTAGGAAATAGTGATTCTAAACAGCAGAACCTTCAAAACAAAACAACTCAAATACCAACAACTTTTGATTTCGGCCAACTAATTTGTCATTACCTTTGTAATTTTTTATTTTTTTTGAATGATTTTTATTTATTCATTTTGGTGGGGAGGGGTAGAGGGAGAGAGAGAATCTTAAGCAGGCTTCCACCCTGGGCATGGGGCTGGTCTCACCACCCTGAGATTTTGATCTCAGCTGAAATCAAGAGTCGGATACTTAACTGACTGAGCCATCCAAGCGCCCCTCCTTGTAATTTTTTTAAAATTTAAAAACCAAACTCAGTTTTTTACATTCTTTGATTTTGTCTTGAGTCTTCGAGACCATGTTCTACTGCACAGTTTGACATTGCTATGAAAGGGCCACAGGGTTAGGGAGAGTTTGGCCTACAGAGAAAAGTACCAACTTTTCTTTTTTTTAACCAGTAGGTTTAATAACTGATTAGATGCAAATGATGGCAAGAAAATTAATAAGCTAGAGAAAGATAGAAGAAAATATGCAGATAAGTTTTACAAATAACTAAATATTAAAATATATAAAGGAAAAACTGAGTAATGTTCATACTTTAATATGCCTAAAAAGAATAAAAAACCAAAGACTATAGAGATTAAGAAAATACGATCAGGAAAACCTAAAAGCTAAGTGACTACGCACAAACAATATCCAAAACTGCTGAATTCATTTTGTAAAGAATTCTTTTCACAAAGCAGGTCTCAATAAATGTTGAAGAATTACAGAGTAGATACTGTTTTCACAGGGAAATTGATCTCTAATCATATATTTTTTAGGGTATATTCATTTTTTTAAAAATTACCATCTAATGTATTATTTGTGTAAGGGCTACAGGTCAGTGATTGATCAGCTTTATAGAATACCCAGGGCTCATTACAACACATTCCGTCCCCAGTGTCCATCACCCAGTTATCCCATCCCCCCGCCCCCCTCCCCTCTAATAACCCTCTGTTTGTTTCCTAAGATTAAGGATCTCTTATGGTTTGTCTCCCTCTCTGGTTTTGTCTTATTTCATTTTTTTCCTCTCTTCTCCTATGATCCTCTGTCTTGTTTCTTAAATTCCACATATCATTGAGATAATACAATAATTGTCTTTTTCCAGTTGACTTATCTCGCTTATTAGCATAATACCCTCGAGTTCCATCCACATCGTTGCAAATGGCAAGATTTCTTTCTTGCGGGCGCCTGGGTGGCTCAGTGGGTTAAGCCTCTGCCTTCAGCTCAGGTCATGATCCCAGGGTCCTGGGATCGAGTCCCGAGTCGGGCTCTCTGCACAGCGGGGAGCCTGCTCCCCCGCCTCTCTGCCTACTTGTGATCTCTCTCTCTCTGTGTCAAATAAATGAATAAAATCTTAAAAAAAAAATTTTTTTTTTTAAATTTCTTTCTTGCTTGTGTGCTTTTTTTTGGTGGCTGAGTAGTATTCTATTGTGTATATGTATATATATATACCACATCTTCTCTGTCCATTCGTTTGTCAGTGGATGTGAGTGGGCTCTTTACGTAGTTTGGCTATTGTGGACATTGCTGCTATAAACATTCAGGTGCATGTGCCCCTTCAGATCACTACATTTGTATCTTTGGGGTAAATACCCAGTAGTGCACTTGCTGGGTTGTAAGGTAGTTCTATTTTCAACTTTTTGAGGAACCTCCATACTGTTTTCCAGAGTGGCTGCACCAGCCTGCATTCCCACCAACAGTGTAGGAGGGTTCCCCTTTCTCTGCATCCTCGCCAACACCTGTCGTTTGCTGACTTGTTAATTTTAGCCGATCTGACTGGTATGAGGTGGTATCTCATTGTGGTTTCGATTTGTATTTCCCTGATGCCGAGTGATGTTGAGTACTTTTTCATGTGTCTCTTGACAAGTGCCAACTTTCAAGTTTTTTCTCTGCCACTGTTTCTAGTTGACATTACCAATGATTTCTTTTGCCCAGCTGAAATTCAGGTGAGACACATGGCAAAACTAGCAGATCAGCAGGGTATCTTTGCCCCTTGGTGTATATGTATGCTGTATGTGTGTATAAGTATGTAGGATTTTTTTTTTTTTAAGATTTTATTTATTTATTTGGGATGCCCGGGTGGCTCATTTGGTTGGACGACTGCCTTCGGCTCAGGTCATGATCCTGGATTCCCGGGATCGAGTCCCACATTGGGCTCCCAGCTCCATGGGGAGTCTGCTTCTCTCTCTGACCTTCTCCTCGCTCGTGCTCTCTCTCTGTCTCTCTCTCAAATAAATAAATAAAATATTAAAAAAAAAAAGATTTTATTTATTTATTTGATGGAGAGACCACAAGAAAGGGAACACAGACAAGGAGAGTGGGAGAGGAAGAAGCAGGCTTCCCGCTAAGCAGGGAGTCCAATGCAGGTCTCGATCCCAGGATCCTGGGATCATGACCTGAGCTGAAGGCAGACGCCCAACAGCTGAGCTGCAGGCACCCCAGTATGTAGGATTCTGCTGAAGAATCCGTCCCATGAGGCCAGTTGTCACTGAGTTCTGTCAGAATAACCCTGTTCTGCATCACAAAACCGGGGATGCACCTTGTAGAGAGGAGTGTGGTTTGCTTTCACTGGGCCTTGGAGAGCAGTATGTTTGACCAGGACCTCATTTATCCAGTTGACTCAACTATTTCTAGAAGAACCTATAGCCTGTCTGTGGTTTTGGCCTCATTTCTTCATCTCCACCATACACCATTAATTCATAATCTGTCCTAATCTTGAAAGTCATGGGAAGAAAAAACTTAGTATAGGGGGACCTGGCTGGCTTAGTCAGTGGAGCATGTGACTTTTGATCTTGGGGTGGCGAGCTTGAGTGCCACATTGTGTGAGATTACTTAAAAATAAAATCTTGGGGTGCCTAGGTAGCTCAGTGGGTTAAGTCCCTGTCTTCATCTCAGGTCATGATCTCGGGTTTCTGGGATCAAGCTGCTCAGCAGGGAGCCTGCTTCCCCCACAACCCCACCTGCTTCTCTGCCTACTTGTGATTTCTGTCAAATAAAAATCAATAAAATCTTAAAAAAATAAAATAAAATCTTAAAAAACAAAAAACTCAGTATATTGAGTGATAAATCTGCCACTCCTTGCGCTGGAGGGAGTCAGTTTCTATTTCCATGTGACTCTCTGGGTTATCTCTGATTGGAGAGCTTTACTGTCACTGACAACAACCACAAGTTGTTTGGGTTTAGCTAGTTCGTGGGTGCATGGGCTCTGTCTCCACACTTCCATGTTTATAGGCCTATCTCGTCTCACTTCTCAGTTTGACATAAATGAGGGAAGACTGTCCATTTGGACGAACATGGGGTTGGACAGCTTTGCGTTCTTCACTTTTCATTTCTGTTAACCTCAGTATGCAGACACACTGGGATAAGTTTCTAATGTCGTGCAGTAAGCTTGCTTTTATAAATGTAATCTGAAGAATGAATTAACCCTTTCAGAAGTTGGGCAAGTGAAGGTTCTGACTCCTGGCATTTCTTGGACCGTGTTCTCTGCCGTGGGCGTCGGCCAAGTTTTGTGTGTCCTGTTTGCAGACTAACCATGCAGACTAACCGAGGACATAACTGGCTGTCGGCCTGTGTACTCTATGCTCAGCCTAACTTGAGCTCCTGTCACCATCCCTCAGGTGATGAAGGTGGAGAATCAGAACTTCTTGGAGAGGATCTTCCACTTGAACCTTCTGTCGCCAAAGCAGAAAGGAGTCACCTGATCGTGTGGCAAGTGATGTACGGCAGTGAGTGAGCCCGTCGGAAAAAGGTGGAGACGGGGCAGCTGTCTCTTCTGCATGGTTTCATTTCCCTTTGCCCCTTTATTTAATGCTCTTTTTGTGAAAGAAGTTTCACCACATACTGTGTGAGCATTTTCCCCTGTTAACTTTACATTACAGAGCCTGTCCTACCATAACAATGCGGGAGCGAGCTGTGTCGCTGTGCCACTGTTCTAGGCAACTGCAGCGCGTTAGGAACAAATCAAAGAATGTTTCCTCGAGGCCAGCTGGTGACTTATAGAGAGCAATCCAGTGTGGTTCACTCTGCCACGGTTCACATCACTCACTTTGATGGGGTCACTTTTTAGCTGTCACTAATAATGGAATTAATGGGAACACTTGATAAGTGAAATTGTACCATTAAGTACAATACTAAAGTTTTCCCCAATGTATCATAAAATTGACACAAACTAGGATCAGATGGATTATCAGGATTTCTCTAAATGTCCCAGGGGGCTAAAAGCTAACTGTAAATTACTTTCACTTTCACTTTCAAATCTGACAAATCTTGTTTATATGGTATATAAAACCTTGTTTTCATTAGATTTGGGGGGATTTTATATTAAAGAAATTAAGACTACACTATTTAAATAAAAGTTTCCTGTTTCTGACTTATTAGAGCTCTAATGTTTATGAGGCCTGCTCTCTGAATATTCTGATTATTATTATTTTTTGAGACTAGTCTCACTCATTTTCATACTGACATGTCTGAAACATTTATTATTTATAAGGCTCAGAAGATCGCTTCAACAATGGGAGAATTTCTTTTTTATTTTATTTTAAAGGAAATTGTGTTTTGGGTTCCTCTCTCACCATCCTGTGAATGGTGGTGGTTGGTTGACTTTCTTTTTCCATGTAAAAATTCACCTGTTGACCATTTGTTCTCGTACTGGTCTTACCAGTGAGTTAGAACAAAGCTGCAGTAGTGATAGAGTGGCCTATGAACCGAATAAGGGATTCGGTGAGAAACAGTATTTTCTTTTGTTCTGTGTAAAATTACAGAACAGCGAGCACTTGATATTTTGTATGTAAATGCCACCTTTAAGCTCTTGTGCTCTTTTGAGATTAAAATGCCATCTTCAAAGAGGAAAACTACGAAGGGAAAGAAGACAAAGCCAAGATACCAGAGTAAAAGCTGACATGTTCATCTTTTTGCATGGACCCCGCTTAAAAAACCAAGTCTGGGTTTAACTGATTTTCTTGTTTCGTAAGTTTTTCAAAAACCATTATGCTGCAGTTTTTCCCTCTCCAGCTTCTTGAAAATGTGTGATTTACCATTTCTTGAAGTAAAACTAAATATAAAGTTAAGTGTTATTTTTAAAATCTAAGCCTGTTGAAGAAAGACCCCCAGTTTTCAGAACGACGTCTTGAAGGAAAAGTAAGCAAACACAGGCCTGAGACCGTGTACGTGTTCTTAACGTGCCAGGGATTTGTTCTTTCTGAATGTCATGCGACTTAGTTATAAAAAGTATGCCACTGTCCTTCAAGCATCTACAGAGTCAGCTGGATCATAAATACGTGGGATTTAATGAGCTGGAGGAGGCCTTTAGATCCGTTTGGCCACATGTGTCTCTAAGCACATCGTGTACTCAGTAAAGTTGTGGCCACTTTAGATGACCTGAAGGGAAAACGCCTTTGGTGAAAGCTGTACTAAAAGGATAATTTTTTGCTTGAGTTACTCAGTCACTTTTTTTCAAGGCATCAAAACTTGGGCCACTTATCCGTGACTTAGAAGCTATGTTTTTAATTTAAATCTGAGCCATTTTTGGCAATACCTAAAAACAAACAAAAAGCCCACAATTTTAAACATTTTCAGGGAATGTTGTATAAATTCACAAAAAGGAGACACCAAAGTGCTTGGGAATATTAGTCCCAAGAAGTAAGCATCCCGGAGTCAGACCCCATTTGCTCTTCAGTCTCTTACCGTGTTTCAATGACCAAATGTAATCTGGGAAATGAGGAGTTAAAGATGAAAGATGGAGACATGTTACAATGGTTCAGACTGGTCTTTTTGAACTTACTGGCTTTAACATAAGGAATATAGGGGTGCGGTTATTTCACTTAAAGCAGTCAGATTATCTGTCGCCCTGTTAATTCAGGGACTAGAGAGAGTACAGAAATTACTGTATGAGTTATTTTAAGGGCTTGTCCTTATATTTTTAATTTCATTTAAATATTTTCTACAGATTGCTTTTCTTCCCCCTTTTCCCCAGTAATAGGCTTATATTCTTGTAATGTTCACTTTGGTCAGGGTGGTAACATTCACTTCAATAACCAAAATGTAAGCTTCTCGAAAGCAGCAAAATGGTGGGAATAAACTGCCTGTACCTACCAACTCAAGGACAGAGAAGAGTCTCGAATCCCTTGGGTTGGTCTCTCCGTGTAAAAAAATATAGAATGCCCCTGGTTGGAAGAAATAAGGGATACTCGAGAACGTTCTCGTTTTGTTATGCTCGGGTTATGTATAAGGTCGACCCGTGTGAAACTGCCGATGCACAACCGTTGCCGATGTCCAAAAATGTCAGTTTCCTGTACGCCAACCTAACACTCACTATGAAATGCAGGTTGAAATCCCCGTGAGGCAGCGGGAGAATATTCTTGAAGAACACCATTTTGAGAGTGTTTTCTCCAACCTGTGTGGATCTGAATTTTTTAAATAGGAAGGAAATATCTTAGTAGATGCAGCTTGTTGAGAGTGTAAAACATTTTGAGCACAAAGTATGCAGCACATAACTTTTCAAATTAAGTGTGTTTGCATAGAGAAGATTAAAATACATTCTCTCAGTTGCTGTATTGTTCATTTTTTGTAAAGGTCTAACAAATTTGAGAATAGACCCTTTAACATAGGCTGCCTTAGTAACGAAACAAAGCAAAACAGTTGTCTCATAATATTAACTGTCCTAAAGAATGTGCGTCTTTCTTGCAAATGCTGTGGAACTGAATATTTATTTCCTTGTGAGTATTATGATCGTTACCAAAGGACTCAAGCAGATTTAGGGCTCTTCTTAATTGATCATGTTGAGAAAGGGACTCATTTGGCCCCAGTTTATAACATGGGAAGAGCGGAGAAGAGAGAATTAAATGTGGGAATCATAAATGCTTTTCTAACAGGGTTATGCTATTTTGTAACACTAAATGTCTTTTTCTTTCTCTTAAAAAATTAAGTTTTTATTATTAATTTTGTCGTACATTTCTCAATATATTTGAATATATTTTAACCATTTTATGTTCTGAATTTGTTTTTTGTCCTAGACATTTTATCCAGGCTTTTCCTGGCCTCTATAATCTGAAAAATGGGTTCTAGAATGTCCCACTTGTTGTCTCTTAGAGGCTGAGGCTTCATTTCTATGAGCAAAAAGCTCAATTAGCAATGTAGTTATTTCGGTATTTATTTCTATTATGGAACCCCTGGGGTTCGGAATGTAACTTTGTACATGAAAAATATATATAAATATGTATATGAAACATGTATGAGGCCCAGTGTATTTTGTTTTGGTTTTGCCTTTCCTAGGAGCCTGAACTTGGTTTTTGTTCAACAGTCTATTAATCTTCCCCCGTCAAACACGGCAGGCATTTCTGAGGGCAAGGATGGTCACCATTTGGCACTGGTGAAGGTGAGCAGTGGGGAATACATGAAGAACATGTCTGCCTGGTTCACATGTTCAAATGAGATATGAGTAATAGACAATAGGGCTTTCTAGAAATGTGGGCATGCTGAGTAACAACCCACATATGATACAGGGCATACCAGTTGCCAGGCTGACTCAGTAATGAGAGGCAGGCCGTAATGTAGATGTTAATAATACAGTGTGCTTTTTTGTGACCTGTTTGACTGGGAGAGACTCTGGAAGGAAGGATGATTATAGAACTCATCTGTGGTAGCACAGTGTGAGTCCATATTCAATGCAGTGGCATTTAGTCCAATCCAGTATATTTTGTTTACAGGAAACATGGGGCTCTGACATGACAGTAAAAGTAGCCCTGATCAGCATATTAATAGGGTAGTTAACTCGATGAAGGCACAGCCGTCTGTCCAGTGGAGGTCAGATGCTCTGGAGTGTAATTAATAGTCTGGCTCATTCCTGCTTTACAGGACCTTACCTTCCTGCCCCTCAGTCCTCTGGGGCCTGCCAGGTCATTGTTTTGGAAACTCCAGCCTCATTCAGTCATTTTTACTGATCCTACCAGTCTCAGGGAAGAAGCCAGAGAAGCAGGACAGGAAAGGACACGTTCACTTTAGTTTTGTTGGGGCAACAGGACTGGAGCACTGACCTCAGCACAGGGACTGTGGCCTGTGATCCAAGCGCTAGGGGAGCGCAGCTGCTGGAGCCCCTAAGGGCCCCCTCCTCCAGCCCTCGGGCCTCTCCCAGTCTGCCTAGGCCGGATGGCCCTGGCAACCACAGAGGGTACAAGCTTAATCTTTCTGCAGGGGCAAGTATGTTAGGAAAGTTTTTGTAGTTAGGCAACTTCTCAGAATGTCTTAAATACTTTGTAATAATACAGTTTTAGAGATTTTATTTATTTGAGAGGAACTGAGAGAGCACTGAGTGGCAGGAGTAGGGATGTGGCGGAGCAGAGGGAGCGGGACAAGCAGACTCCACACTGAGCACAGAGTCTGACCTAGGGCTGGATCCCACGACCCTGAGATCATGACCTGAGCTGAAATTGACACCCAACCAATTGAGTGCGCAGGTGCCCCTGTACTGTTCAGTTTTAAACTCATTTCCTTTAGACACATAGTGGTATATAGGAGGAAAGAAGGCTCTAGACCTGGCCAGGCTCTGCCCCTATAGAAACCCTAGGGAAGTCACTTTAAACATAGCAGCCCAGAAGCACTCAGAAAGACATAAAATTCCACCCCAGATCTACTGATTCGGACTCTTGTGGGCCTGGACCCAGGCATCTGTGAAGTGTCATAGGTAAGTGTGACCTGCGGCTTAGGCTGAGGAATACTGCTTGAACATCTTTGAACCTTAGGTCTCTCATGCGTTTAAGGCGGGGGTGGGGGGGGGCGATTTATCCAGGCAATCCAAAAAGCCCTCGCCCCTTTGAGCCTGGCTCTAACTGGTCTCAATGTGTTGTCTGTAAAAACACCAACCATACCTGCTTGCCCCAGGCCCCTATGAGGCCCAGACACCTGGTGAGGGGAATTTAATGACTTTAAAATGTATGCAAGGAGCCAGATAGTTCAGCTTCTCGATTTCATGTCCCAGCAGAACATTGACTCCCAGCCACAGACTAGAAGTAGTTGCTGTTTGATCTGAGGCTCAAGGCGGGGAGAGGGGTAGAGTGACAGGGCCCTGCTTGGGGGCCTGGCAACTTCCTGTAGTGGCTGCAGTTCTCCACCAGACCAGGAGGGGGGGTATGGCCGGAGTTGCCTGCTATAGCTAGTTCCGGAAATCACTTCCTCCTTCCTCTCATGCCGGAGGGGGTCCTATTCTATTAGAGTGTTTGGAGAAACAGTTACCCAGGTGATTCGGAGCCTTGCATCGGGAACAACTGCATGAGAGGGACAAGCCCAGCTGGACTCGCAACATCTGTTTTCCAGGAGCATTCATTCTTAGCTGGTTCTTTCCTTTTTTATTTTTATTTTTTAAAGATTTTACTTATTAGAGACAAGAGTATGAACAGGGGGAGGGGGAGACAAGCAAACTCCCCACGGAGCAGGGAGCCCAACGCAGGGCTTGATCCCAGGACTTCAAGATCATGATCTGAGCCAAAGGCAGATGCGTAACCAGCTCTGCCACCCCGGCATCCCTTTTCTTAGCTGCTGCTTGCCAGCACGTGGTGACCTGTCAGCAGGCTCCCCCACCTTAGGCTCAGCCCATTACTTTTTACTTTTTGACTCATGGATAGTGGAAGCTTAGGGTACTTTGAACTTACGGCTACATTAAAAGTATAAAGGGAATATTCATCTCTCATGCAGCTGGTAAGGCTATTTTTTCATAGGAAAAATAATAATACAAAAAATATAAAAAATTAAAAAATTAAAATAAACTTTTAAAAGCTCTTCAGATGTTACCATGACTGGCTTGCATTTGCAGAACATCCAGTGGTTTTCTGAAAATATTTATTCATGAATTCATCGTTTTCAGGTGATCCAGAGGCCCAGCTGGCCCTAGGAGGGACCTTTGCCCCGTGGTGAGCAGGCCCGGCTGAGATGAATAAAGGATCTAGGCCCTAGCCAGGGGTATAACCAGACAACCCCTCACTAGAGGCTCCTGCAGGAGGGTTGGGAGAAGACAGGTCTCAAGTCAGGCGACCTGGGTTAGAATTCTGGTCTCCTGTTGCCTGATTTTGTGACCTTTCACTAGTCACTGACCTGTTCCTTTGCTCTAAAGGAACAAGAGAGGAACACCCCAAAGGGTTCTTGTGATGGCAAAGTGAAGTCATGGCTTGTGGTAGCTACCAGTGGCCTCCCTGCCCCTGCTGGGCAGCCGGCAGCAGATTGGAGCTTCCCAGGGCAGGAGGGTGAGGGAGATGCCCTCAGGGAGCTTGGGGTGAGAGAGGGAGGAAGACATGGGATGAAACGGAGCCCTAGGTATGGTGGCGGCACGTTAGTAGTGGAGCAAATGCTGTTGGTAGTATGGTGTCTGTTTGGCTGTTTTGTAATGTGATGAAGACAAGAGAAATCGATCTAAAGTGCTTATATCAACACAATATTCTTTTTTTTTTTTTAAGATTTTAAAAACATTTTATTTATTATTTTGGGGAGGGGTAGGCACAGAGGCAGAGAGAACCTTCAAGCAGACTGCCGGCTGAATGCGGAGCCCGACCCGGGGCTCGATCTCAAGCAACCCTGAGATCATGACCTGAGACAAAACCAAGAGCCCGAAGCTTAACCTTCTGAGCCACCCAGGCGCCCCCTAATGCAGAATCCTATTTCCAGTCTATTTATAAGTGTTCTAGACATTGTCCTAAAAGAAGTAGGTGAGGAAACAGGTATCGTGGGCCTATCGGAGCTTTAGGGAATAACTTTCTCTGTTGCTCCGCCCTCCCCAACTGAAGGAAAAGGGAGCTCTCCAGGAAAATTCAACCAGGAGACTCGTGGTCTCTCTTGCATCTACGAGTTCATTTCATTCTGTGCAGGCACGCTGAGGGAGAGATTGAGGGGTAGAAACAGTGGGAAGCTTGACATTTTGAGATACCCCCAAAACATACGGATTTAGTGTCTGTTGCTCATGATGTTTTATGGTAAGAATTAAGTTCCAGTCACTGCATGTAAACAGGCTGGGAGCAGACCTACGGAAGTAAATAAAATATTACCACCAGGTGTGCAGCCTGGTGTGGCATGGTGGCAAGAAGGGTTAGAGGCTGCTGAGCACTGCTGTGTCCAGGCAAGAGCCCAGACCTCCATCTGCTAAGATTTTTGCAGAACCTCTCAAGTGCAGACATATTCAAAAAGAGTGGAGCCGTCTTTTAAAAACGTCATTCACAGCGTTGTTGGAGGGGAAATGAGATTGCATGAAGTACTACTCCACAGTAGACAAACAGTAGTATCCTCCGCCAGCTGAGGCCTCGATTTCTTTTCCTGTCTTCCTTCCCTAAGCCTGCTTTCCCTGACCTTTGGCCAGCGCAGACGAGTGGCCTAGCCCAGAGTGAATGGTCAGCTGCTGCCCTTTGCTGCGTGTTGGCCTGCTGTGCTTCTGTGGAAATAGGCTTTTTATTTTGTAGGCACTCCCCCTTTTTATCTTGGGGAGTTTATCTTCGGCTGTAAGTAAAGGTACTAGGAGCAAAAGTTCAGCACATTTTTAAAAAAAATTTTATTATTTTTAAAATTTTTATTTATTTATTTGACAGAGAGAGAGAGATCACAAGTAGGCAGAGAGGCAGGCAGGGAGAGAGGGGGAAGCAGGCTCCATGCTGAGCAGAGAGCCCGATGCGGGGCTCGATCCCAGGACCCTGAGATCATGACCTGGGCTGAAGGCAGAGGCTTAACCCATTGAGCCACCAAGGTGCCCCTTGGCACATTTTTCACCAGAAAAGACTCCAGTTTCGATCCTGGGTTGTATCGTGAGCATTCGTCCTTCCTGGAGGAGGCTGGCCTGCGGAAAGCAGGAACTGGGCAGATGCCTGGAGGCAGCCTTGGCTGAGTGAGAGACCCAGTGTTGGGCTTTGCTCAACTGAGGGTTTATTAGACCATCCTGCCCCATATTAAGGCCATGTTTCTGGGGTCTCAGGTGACAGCCCTTCTTTCCAAAGACCCTTCTGGTGTGATACATTGTGAGCCCAAAGCAGCATCTCAAAAACCAAGTCGCAATGCAGAATTGTTCTAGTCCCCCCTCTGCCATTCGATCTGTTAGAAGTCCTCTCCGCACAGTGGACCCTCAGTTTTCCTTACCTGGAAAAGCCAGGGCTGGGCTTGGATGGGCGCGAAGGCAACATTCTTCCAAGGCAACATTCTCCAGGGGTGAGTCGTCTGTGCCATGTGCAGTTGTGTGGGCTAGTAGCCTTCATGCCCGGCCAGGTCCTTAATGGAAGGAACTCCTGGAGCCTATACCACTTGGTACAAACCAGCTGCCCCGATGCACCGATTTGTCCCTGAGGCATCGAGGCATGACTTCTGTGATCTTAATACTTGTGTGTCTTAATGAAGAAGACAGACACTGTGGAGTTCCCTGGGGCCTGAACCTGCCTGGAGCGTCCATCTTCTTCTTGAACTGGGAAGAGATCTCCAAAAGTCCACTGAGCAGCTGGTCCTTCAGAGAGCTTCTCTGTGGGCATCCTGGGGAAGGAATAGAAGGACCGAGAGGTGACAATTAGGGAGGATCCTTGGCTTCCCAGAGCAGAAAAGGGGTGGCGGCAGAGGAAATGAGCTTGTTTGGAAAGCTCCCCTGAAAGAGAGGCTGGGCTCTGCTCCCTTTTGAACACAAGGTGGCATCGTGTTGGTATTAGCCTTACTTGCCTTCGCACCAGAAGAAAGACTGGCAGCCCCTCCCTTATCCCTCTCCTTCGCCCCTCCCCAGGCTGCTCCCCGCACCCCACCCCTGCCCCCGCCCCAAGTGAGGCAGGCCAGACCGGGACCTGCTGGGGGTTCCGATTAAACAGAGAAGCGAAACTACTCCATTTTCCTAACTAGCATGCCAAGGCCCCCAGTGGGCCGTGATTCCAATAGCAGACATCTGACTAGAGCTCTTGACTCTTGGTCCACTGTTCTTGCTACTAGGCCGTCTCTTGATTCTCCCAGCCCCGAGTCACTCTCCTTTCATTTACCGGGAATGGGGGCAACACCTTTGCTCAGCCGAGGCAGGCTGCAGCCCAGGGACGCAAAGGGAAGGCAGGTGGTCCAGAGCCTGGGACGCCTGCTGAGGTGAGCAGAGGCTGGTAAGGGTGAGAGCAACATTGGCCCGAGGGACTGGAGAAGGGGATTTTTTTGAAAGTCCACACCCCCATTGCTGCTCTTTGAAGCTAGGAGGAATTTCGGCTGCAGCCACCGAATAAGGCTAAAGGAAATGTCATGGAATCAACTTCGTGAGCTGCTTCAATAGAAACTTCGTCCGAGGCCAATAATAAATGGGAGTTACATAACTCAGCAGGTCACAGCACTAACTAAGCCCTTTATAGGCCATCAATCCACATTTATTTCCTGGATTTTGTAACTGCTGCTGAAAGGGGGAAAGGAGGGGTGAGGATTAGAGGAAGGGGGCCGAGTGGCTGGAGCCCGTCCCCAAGCCCACACCGCTGCTGCAGCCAGCCCTTGGCATCCCCAGGGCCCTCGGCCAGGAGCATGAACCCCTGTCCCAGACTCCTCTGAGGAGCCAGCAGCGTGAGGGGTCGTTTTCTCCCTGCCTCTCTGTTTTCTGTCAAATGACAGGGTTGGATGAGAGGTGTTCTAGGGTCCCTGTCCACCCCGTGACTCGAAACCTCAGGAGCAAAAGAGCATTAGGGCCACCTAGGACCCCTCCCAACCACACCACCTCCGCTGAATTTAGTTGCAAGAAGCTGCTGGATCCTCTTGGTGGGGAAGGGGGCGACTGAGACGGTAAGCATAATGGCAGCAGGCCCCGGGGAGGGAGGTGAGGCCAGCCTGGGAGTGCTGGGAGCCAGGGGCTCGGGAACTGCACCCTCCTCCTCGGCCGGCCTTCGGGTGCTCTGGACCGGAATGCCCCCATGCACGCGCGCGCGCGCACACACACACACACACACACAGGCCTGGAGGACGGGGGTGTCTCACAGCAGCATTTGCCATCCTCAAGCCTGGGGAGTTCAATCTATGAGAGAGTTCAGGGTTGCTCCAGGGCTCTCTTCACATGGGGACAAACGTCCCAAACTGCAGCCAACAGCTTCTGTCCCTCCCTCCGCTGAGGTCAGGAAGACTGCTCCTCTCACCCACACGCCATTCGGAGCTTCTCCATCCTTCCCCCCAGCCTCCTGCGCAGAGCTGCCTCAGGGAGTGTGCCCTGCCAAGCCGGTCACAGAAAGAAGGGCCTGGGAGCCGTGCTGGGTGGGAGTGGAGGCGACGGCAGGGATGCTGGACGGGAGTGGGAACGGCCCGCGGGATGAGGGGTCTTGGGAGGAACCTTTGGTAAGGAGCGACCAGGCTGCCTGGCCCTTCTCCTTAGGGCCCGGGGCCCTGAACTTTCATGGTGGAATCACACCAGGCCCAGGTGCCCCCTGGCCGGCCCTGGAGCCTCCGCAGGAGAAGACCGAAGGAGGGAGGCCCTGCAGCCTCTGAGCACCCCTGGGAAGGAACAAGTGTGGGGGACTTCGAAGGAGGGTGCAGTTCCCGAGCCCACCAGCGGCAGAGCTAAGTTAGAGAAGGAAAGGTCAAAGTCGGGTGTCAAGCCGCCAGCAAGAAATTTCCACTAAAGACAAAAATGTGGCCCCAGAGAAGAGACTCCCGTGGCAGGAGGCTGCTCCCTTCCCGAAACTGGATCCAGACCCTTTTAACAGGACTCAGCCAGTCAGACGTCCTTGGGTCTGGTCTCTGCTTCCCCTCCCCCAGGGCGAATGCTTCCTGTCCAGGAACAGCTGCGTGTCTGGGCTTGTCCCTGGGTCAGCTGGCCTTCCCGAGCCAGACGGAGGCCCCATCCCCGCCTGACACCTGTGCTGAGGTTTGGAAGGTGGTGAGGTCCCCCGTGCCCCGCTCCCACCCCACCCCACATGAAACAGGTGTCTTGAGCTGAGACCCAGAGAGGGCGAGTGTGGTTTGAAACCCCTGGATTCCCGCAATCCCGGCAAGTGAGCAGTGCCAGAAAGGGTTTCACAGGGTCCGCTCTGTTAGCGGGCCCGACCCTTGTGCCCTCCTCCTGAACGATCCCACAAGCTCTTCTGCGTGAGTCAGGTAAACCAGCAAAGGCCCTGCTCTGCCCAGGGTGTAAGGGCTCTGACCTGGGCCCCCACCCCCTGCCCTGTCCCAGGGGAGAAGGGAGTGCCTTATTTGGGAATGGTTTTTGTAGAGAAGACACTTGACCCCATGGGCCGCTGAGGCCGGCTGAGGGAGAAGCAGGTGCCCACTGAAGTGAGCGGCAGGGAGGCCTTGCCAGCTCCTGGACTCAGCTCCACACCACCGTCCAAGGCCTTCTTGGCCATCCCCCTGCCTCTGCCCAGGGCTCCCCAGACACAAATCCTCACCAGTCCTCCTCCCCGCCTGGGGTCCTGCTAAGTCCGAGGACTGCTTTGAAGGAGCATTTTTGCCTCCCGTCCTCTCTCCTGTCTCTGCCCTCCAAATGCCAGTGAAAGGGGTGGGTGGGTGGATCTCAGGGAGACTAACGGAGACCAGGGCTTGAGAGGAGAAATTGGACCCGGCTTCTAACACAATCCACTTGCTGGGCAGGCGGTCTCCTCCTTCCAGGGCCTGCTTTTCCTTTGTTGAAGGGGTAGGTAAGTGAGCACTGGACTGTTCTAGAAACTCTGCCCCAGTCAAGGTAAGGCAGAGACACCAAGATCATTTCAGAAAATGCTCCTGGTCGGAATATACGCCTACCCCACCTCTGCCCACCAGCGGATGTCCCAGGCCAGGAAAAGGTCCTTTTTTTTTTAAAGATTTTATTTATTTATTTGACAGAGATCACAGGTAGGCAGAGAGGCAGGCAGAGAGAGGGGGGGAAGCAGGCTCCCTGCTGAGCAGAAAGCCAGATTCGGGTCTCGATCCCAGGACCCTGAGATCATGACCTGAAGGCAAAGGCTTAATAACCACTGAGCCACGCAGGCGCCCCGAAAGGGTCCTGTTTGAACAGAGCAGGAGTGAGGCCCGGTCCTGGATCCTGGACAAGCATCACTCTCCTTAGCTCTCAAGGCAGTTGTGAGGCAGGGACGATGACTCTTGGACCAGGGCTGCTCACCAAGGTACAGTCAACCCCGGGGGCAGGTAACTCTGCTGTGTGGTCGGGGCCGTGCTGTGGGGTATTTAGCAGCGTCCGTGATCTCTACCCACCAGATGCCAGTAGCTCAGGCACACACCCCAGTTGCGACAACCAGAAATGGCTCCTGGCGTTGCCAAATGTCTCAGGAGCAGAGCCGGCCCCCCTGGAGAGCAACTGTCTGACACGGTACGTGGGTCCAGAGGCTGGAGGACAGGCCCACGTTTGAATCTGGATGCTCTGCTTTTCCTGCAGCCTCTGTCTCCTTTGAAAATCTCTCTATCGGGGCGCCTGGGTGGCTCAGTAGGTTAAGCGTCTGCCTTGGGCTCAGGTCATGGTCCGGGGTCCCGGGATGGAGTCCCGCCTCGGGCTCCCCGCTCAGCAGGGAGCCTGTTCGTCCTCTATCAGCAGCTCCTCCCGCTTGTGTTCTCTCTCTGGTGCTCAAGTAAATAAATAGAGGTGGGGTGAGTGTGAGCTGGGAGAGGGACCTGAGGGCGGCGCAGTTGCAGGGGGAGGTACCAGCTGGGTGGCCCCGCCCCTGCATGGCCGGCTGCCCAGAGGCGGGCAGGCGGCTGTGCCAGGCCAGTGTGCGTGGCCTCACTCACCACCTTGCAGATGGGTTACCCTGAGTCACAGCCACTGGATGTGACCCGGAGTTGTCTCATTCCAGAAGGTGTCTGCTGTGGCCGAATGACCATGACACTTACCCAGGTAGACCGGCCCCAAAGGCCCTCGGATGGGACCAATGCCTTCAGGAGGTGGCCTTTGGTTCTGGGTTCTAGAATGTGATGATGGAGGCCACGGTAAAGAAGCTTCTAGACTCCAGGAACTTCCACTCTCCCTGCTCTGTAGCATGCTGTAAAGACACCTGGAATGCAACACCCAACGGTAGCTCACATTCCAGCTCTCTGGCCTTGGTTTTTCTGAACAGAGGCCTGGGACTGAAGGAGGGCCTGTGATCATTGACGTGCATTGAGCATGTCCTATATGACAGGGTCTTTGTGTCCCTCCTGTCACAGAATTCATGCAATGCTCCATGAAGTAGGCGCTTTGATTACTATCCTTGTTACAGCTGAGGAAGCTGAGCTCAGAGAAGTTAAGTAACTTGCGCAAGGTCACACAGCAAGTAAGTAGAGGGGGCTGGGCGCATACCCAGGTCCCCCAGCCGCATGGTTGAGGGCAGCAATTGCATAGGTGAGAGCCCTGCTGACTGGGTGTGAGTATCAAGGATGGGAAGAGTGACGGCAGAGTGAGGAGGGGCGGGACCTGGCGCCCAGTCCAGTGTGGGCAGGAGTGGAAGATGACTCGCAGGTTTGGAGCCCCAGGGACTGGGAGGGTGGCAGTGCTATTAATAGACACAGGGAAGTCAGGAGGAGGGGCCGGTTTAGGGCTAGATGATAGTGCATTCTTAGAAGCTGATTTGTTAACAGTGGGACGTTTAGGGTGAAATCCAGTACAATGAGGAAAATTCAGCACATACAAAAATACCACCAAACACCAGCAACCCCCTTACCAAAACTGAACCACCAGAGTCCCCAGCCCTGTGCTGAGGCTGCCGAGCCTGGGTCTGCGGTAGCCTTGTCCGAGGCCCAAGTTCAAGTCCCACACTGACCGCTGGGGGTCACCCCTGGCGCACAGAGCACGGTGCTGCTGGGGCGGGCCTGTAATAGGGTCCACCTAGGGGAACATCGCAGGCTGCCCCTGGCCAGGAAGGCAGAGGTTTCCTCTTGTTTTAGGGGTGGGGTGGGGGCTCACAAGACACTGAGCTACTCCTCCTCCCCAGGCTCCCACACATGTGGCAACACCATTTCACCGGAATTTCTGTTAACACTACCCCCACCCCGTCCCCACCCCCAGCAAGTTCCACTGACCTTAGAACCATAGGAGGGGAAGCAACAGAGCCCCCTTCCCCGAGCAAGCCTCAAGTGCCGGCTCTCAGGGTCCAGTCCCGAGGGACACCTTGTCCAGAGCGCTGGGGGCCAGCGACCTCAGGCAGCGGAGCCCATCGGGAGCAGGAGCCCAGCTGTTCCCAATCACATAGCTCCCCTGACATTTGCGTCAGCAGCTCTGCCCTTTGACCTTTAATTCCCGGGAGTGGAGGGTGGAGGCAGCTTTGGTGATCAGGACTAATTATTTGCAATTCGATTCAACCGGCAGTTTATTGGGGTTTGGCCTGGCTGCCTACCTTCCAGACGGCCTCCCACATCCCCAGGTTTACAGCCTTGGCCTCCTTGGGAAGCTGGGAAGAACAGAAGGCCGAGCCAGTCCACCTGGGAGCCACCCGGGGTTCTTCTGGACTCCCCCCTCCTGGGAGCAGCCTGTGGGCAGTGACGCTTATAAAAGTGCTTTGAGACCACCCCCCCACACACGATAGAGGAGGTGTCCCATACGCATGGCCAGCTCGGCTAGGTGTCCCCTTGGGCCAGCCTCCAGCTCCGGTCCCGGCTTGTTGCGACACGTCCCAGGGTGGGTTGGCCAGGCCAGGAGGCGCTGGCCTTGCAGCTGTCCTGCTAGAGGGTGCAGGGCTAGGAAGGGAAGGGAGCGGGGCTCCCCAGGTCCCGGGGCTACTGCGGTGTCCAGTATCCCTCTATATTTGTCCTCTTGGAGGGGCAGGCGGCCAACTGGACCCATGACGTCTTCTCCCGGGGCCTGGGCTATTTTGGAGTCAGCCTTGGGGGGATGGGGAGGAGGGTGGGGTGGGTTTAAGGGAACATTTCCTCCTGGCTCCAGGTCAGAGAAGAGGCGGAGGTTGTGTGGCATGGAGAACCGGCCCTGAGACCTTTCTCAGAATTCCCTGTGCAGCTACGGAGATGGTCCTGGGCTCGGCTTCCTGGGGTTGCCTGGGCTCTGGGGCCGCTCAAGGGCTGTCTGGGCAGAAACCCCAGTCTCTTCTCCCCGTGGCTTTTTCCAGCCGTTCAGACATCATCCCTCAATTAAGAAACAACTTTCTCCATGCTAGGTCTCACCTAGGACCAGAGCTAGGTCGGTGGCTCCCATCTGTCCTGTTTCTCAGGGCACCAACATTTCCAGAAAAAAAAACTTAGGACCAGACGTGGTCACCAGGTCCATATGTTGCTGAGTTAAGGACACTAAAAGGAAGTGTCAGAGGAAAGGTCTTTTTGAACACGCACACGCGTGTGCTCACACACACCATTGAACACAGTACAAGTGAAAGGGCCACATTTCACATCGTGGGTCTCCCTCTGTGAAAACCTCACTGCATTGTCCTTGTCTTTCTCACTTTGCCACGGGCAGATGAGAACATAACAACCCTGTCGATGGGCTCATATTCCAAGAAGGACGGGTCCCTGGCAGTCCCTGCCTGGGCCCAAGGCCTGGGGCAGCAGAGGACCCCCCCCATACCCTCTCCCACTCTCTCGTGGAGCAGCAACCCCCAGCTCCAGTATTTGCAGGTGGGGAGGCTGGGGAGCAGTGTGGTCACTGTGCCAGTTTCTGGAGCAGCAGGGCCCTGGAGACGTCAGCCCACTGTCGCCGCGCTGCTTTGAACCGGACCTGGACAGGGGCTCAGAGCCCACGTCCTGGCCTGTGATCTGAGACTAGTCGCTGAAGCTCCCCCTCGAGCTTCCATTTCTTGTTCTGTAAAATGGGTATATTGGCTCCTCATCACAAGGCCAGTGGGATGAAGTGAGAGAGTGTGAAAGTATTTTGTGGCCTATAAAGCTTGGGCAGGGGCGGTTATTATTATACGAGAAACTAGTAAATGGCTGAAGAAAGAGCACCCCGAGAGCTGATCTCAGCTTCTGGGTGCAAAGACAGTGCTCGCATCCACACCCAGGTCTGTGATCTTGGGGCCCCTCCAGCCCCACAAAGGAGCCAAGCAAGCCTGATCCTCGTGAGTCAAGGCAGCCTGGACTGCCTGACGTAGGGCCTGGCCTCTGGCCTGTGCTCAAAGGGGCTGCCCTTTGTAAAGGCTTCTGTTTACTTGTGGTGGCCCCCGCATGGTTACAGATGTCCGTCACCCCCTAAATTGGAGAGAAGTACGTGGAGGGCCTCCCCAGGAAGGAGGCCCTTTGGGGAGGGCTAGGGAGCATTGGGACTGAGGACTCGGAGAAAGCCCAACACCTAAGCTTCAAGGCATCCGAGTGTAGATCTAGTGGACGCCCCCTGGCCCACTGCCCATTTCTGGGAGATGGAGCAGGAAACACACCAACCATGTCCCGGACCAGCACGACCCCTCCCCTGAGCTGGGCGGCTTCAGACATGGCCCTTTGCCTCTGGAAGCCTGTGCCTTCATCTGCAAAATAGTGAGTCCCTAACTCATGGGGTTGTTGTAGGCTTACATGGGACTGTGTGAAGGGCTCTCACTCCTCAGGGGGCCCCTGCCCACCTTCCTGAGGCCCCAACAGAGCCACAGCCCCCACAGAGAGAGCCAAAGAGTCCTCAGGACTCACGAGCCCTGTGGCTGGTTTGCCACCTATACCCCGTGTGGGTCCCGAGGCCCCGCCTCAAACGGAGGGGGGGTGGCAACAGGTTTCTTCGGGAGGCCAGGCCCCAGCTCCCCACCCCCTTCCCCCAGCTGCTCAGCAGCCGGTGGTCATGAAGTCATTGCCACCTTCCCCAGCCTGCAACACCCCCCACCTCCACCCCCGTGCTGACATCCCATTTGGCAAAAAGGCTGGAAAAGCCGCTGACTCTTCCAGTCCCTGGGTTCACGGACTGGTCAGGGCCTGTCGGCCATAGGCCGACCATGTGGGCCGAGGGGGTTCACAGCCCCCTCCCCGAGCCAACCCCACAACACACGCACGCGTGCGCATATACACACGCACACACACTCTCTCCTTATACATACCTGGTCCTAGACCTGTGCGATTCACACACCCCCAACACACACACTCCACACTTGCACACACACTATCCCCTTTCCGGTCCTGTATAAACTGTCACCCCCCACACACACACAGCAAGCTACACACCGCCACCCATGTCTGTGGTCTACCCACACAAGGCAGCAAGCGGGTCCTGCACACACACACGGCCACACACATGTGCACCTCACACCGGCACTTCCTACCCAGCCCCGGGCTCTCCTGGCTTCACTCCCCTGCCACCCACCACAGGCCTGTGCCCTTTGGCTTCATTGCGCCAAGGGGGACACTCGCAGATGGAGCCACACTTGGTGAGCCGGACCCGAGGCAGCTGGAGCCCCTTTGTTCTTAGTTGTGGAAACTGTGGCCCAGAGAGGGCAAGGGGACGGTCAAGCCACACAGCCAAAGTTCCAAGTGTTTCCAAGCGTCTGAGAGCCTGGCGGAACAGGAAGGAAGCGTCCAGGCTCTCCCCTCCCTCACTGCCACCCTCCTCAAGCCCCCTGACTCAGTTCCTCCCTGTGCTGGGCAGAAGCAGCCAAATGGCTTCCTTAGGGATGGCCGCCAAGACTGGGTGCTGTGTGAGACTCTCGTCCTCCGCCCCGGGTAAAGGTCACCGGAAGCTGCTCAGGGGAGGGCACCCACTGTTGAGGCAAAACCGGCCTGGGCTTGCCGTGTTAGCCCTTGGGTGGGCTCTGTCGCCTGCAGGAAACATTCAGCTCCGGGCTACATGCACCCTCAGCCTGAGCTTCTTGCTTCCTGCCTCAGTCTCCCTCCTCAGGTCTCAAGCCCCTCAGCCGTGGTGTGACCTGTGTCTCCGGGGACTGCCTCTGTGCCCTAGATCATCAGCTCCACAAGGGTAAGGATTTCTGCCTGAAATCAGGTCTGGCACCTAGTAGGTGCTCAACAAAAATGTGTTAAAGGAACGAATGGGCCCCTCCCTCCCTCCTCCCCTCCCTCCCTGCCGCCAGCCTCCTACAATGGCTCCTCCTTGTCACCCTCAGGGGGCCTGGCATCTGGTGGCTTCCCATCAGCCAGGAGCTGGGCATAGGCCATGGGTGGCCATGTCAGCTGGGACTGGTCACCTGCTCCCCTGAGCTTCAGCTGTCACTCGGGAATGAGGGGCCCGCTGCTGGGGGGGGGGGTGCATTTCCTCTGCTGTGATCCCAGGCACCACGTTGGGGGGTGGGGGGCAGTCTCCAGGGCTACCTCTGGCCCCTGGCTTTGAAGAGCAAACCCAGGCTGGGGAGCCACCTGGAATAGACCACCAGCGTCTTCAACCTGGGAAGTCATGGAACCCAAGTAGCTCTGAGTCTTTCTTGGTGCCTTTTTCCCCAGAAGCACCCACCTGTCCCGACTCACACATGGCAGGTCCGCCTGAGGGAACCACAGGGCACGGACTGTGGTCCACATTCTGCTTCCTGCAGGGCCCTTCGGGGAGGCCAGGCCGTGGGAGGGCGCACCAGGGTGTTGGGTCCCAGTGGGCGGCAGGAGATGCTAATCGCTGCGGATTGCTAGCCCCAGCTGAAGGTCAGGAGGTAAGGCAACCCGTGGTTATAAATAACCAAGCCTGGCCCAGCCCCAGAGGGCAGCGCTGGACCTTTGCCCCTGCCCCCGACTGTGACATCCCGAACCCCCGAAAGGCCCAGCCTGCAGTATGACCTTTGCGGGTGAGGTGCAAGGTCAGACAGGGGCCACCCTGGGCTTCCCTTGCCCATGAGAGGAGGAAGGTGGCCCTCCTCACCGGGTCTCTGCTGGGGGTGGGGCGGGAGCCACTGAAGCGGAGACAGCCCCACCCCAGGGACCCGAGGGTGCAGACAGCTTGTGGGATATAACCCAGGGACCTAGACAGCCCTCAGCCCTGCGCTCTGACCTCCCACACCGAGTGTGCCCATGGCCCACAGCCCTGCCTCCCAGCTTGTGGTTTGTGGCTGCTGGGGGCTGGGGGCCCAGGAGGGAGAGACAGCAGGGTCTGCATGCCCAGACCTGTTTCTAGAGCTTCAAGTATAATGGCAGGATTTGCCTTGGGAATGGACCTGAGAGCTCCTGGCATTCTTCTTTTTTTTTTTTTTTTAGATTTTATTTATTTATTTGACAGAGACAGTGAAAGAGGGAAGACAAGCAGCGGGAGTGGGAGAGGGAGAAGCAGGCTTCCTGCTGAGCAGGGAGCCCGACATGGGGCTCAATCCCAGGACCTGAGCCAAAGGCGGGGACACTTAACGACTGACCCACCGGGGCGCCCGCTCCTGGCAATCCTGAGGCTCCGTGGAACCAGAATCCCCAGCCTGGGGCTTTCGGACTCTCAGAAACTGGGGAGAAACTCTGGTGGCAGAGACGTCAGGGACAAGGACGCCACAGGGACTGTGGGCACCTGCCCACCACCACCTCCCTCTTGACAGAAAAAAGAGATGGGCTTTACCTGCTCCAGGACTCGTGTCTTTTTTTTTTTTTCCCTTTAACTTTTTTTTTTTTTAAGATTTAATTATTAATTTGAGAGAGAGCGCTCGTAAGTGTACGGCTGGATGAATTTGCAGAAGCTGAACATACCCATGGACCCAGCACCCAGAAGTCCCCTTGTGACGCCCTCACTACCCCCAGAGAAACCTCTCTCCCGACCCCCAAACCCCTGGGCGACTTCGGCCTGCTTCTAAGCTGACCTTGGCTGGAGCCACGCACTGTGTGGCCTTCCGTGTCTGGCTTCTTCTGCTCAATACCAGGTTGGTGAGGTTTGCCCATATCTAGGGCATTCGTTCTCCTCACAGGTAGCCGGCCACCGAGTGACTTATCGTAACATTTTCACCCTGTGCTACTGGTGATGGACATCCTGGAACATGCCAGTTCCTGGCTGTCATGAATAACGTCACTGAATACTTGCATTCCTGTCTTCTGGGCGTCTCCAGGCTCATCTCTGTTGGGCCTGTCCTCACGAGGGGCCCAGGACCTGCCTCTATCTGTTCACCTTTGGAAAATACAGGAAGAGTTACTTTTTAACCAGTGTTTTAATAAAAGAATGATTTTGTAAGGAAAGGATTTTTTTTTTTTTCCACTTTAAAAAATGAGGAAGGAGGGATGCTTGGGTGGCTCAGTTGGTGAAGTGTCTGCGTTTGGCTCGGTCGTGATCCCAGCGTCCTGGGATGAGTCCCACATTGGGCTCCTTGCTCCGCAGAGAGCCTGCTTCTCCCTCTGCCTCTGCCTGCCACTCTGCCTGCTGGTACTCTATCTCTCTGACAAATAAATAAATACAATCTTTAAAAAAAATAAAATAAAATAAAACAAAAAATGAGGAAGGTACACAATTTTTAATTTAATTTAATTTAATTAATTAATTTAAGATTATTTATTTATTTTTTTGACACAGAGAGAGAGAGATCACAAGCAGGCGGGGAGGCAGGCAGAGAGAGAAGGGGAAGCAGGCTCCTCGCTAGGCAGAGAGCCCGATGTAGGACTCGATCCCAGGACCCTGACTGAGATCGTGATCTGAGCCGAAGGCAGAGGCTTAACTCACTGAGCTACCCAGGCGCCCACAATTTAAAAAAAAAAAATAGGAAAATACCGACATGTAGAGACCATGTCAGACCCTGGAGGAGAGCGACCCAGGTCTTCCCTCATGGAGCATACGGCGGGGGGTCCGGTCAGCAGTGGAGCCAAGGGACAGACCAGGGGACATCAGCCCCTCCTCGGTTTCCGCTGGCCACATCCCACCCACAAGTTTCCTGAGAAACCTCCAGCCCCGCGGCCAGGCTGCACTCCCAGAACCCCAACATGGGAAGCGAGTGACCATACACGGTTAGTTGTGACCACACAAGAGCGGAGGACTTGCGTGGTATTCGATGACAGGAAGGTGGCAGGTGCTGGGGCTGAGGAAAGGAAAAGAGGGGAAGTAGGCAGGAGAGGCGAAGGGGCCAGGAGAGGCGCTGGACCTTGGTCTTTATCCTGAGGACCAGAGGAGGGATTTAAGCAGGGAGGGAGCAGGTCAGGTGTACTCTGTTAGCAACACTGCTCTGGAACCCTGTGGAAACTGGCTTGTGGTGACACAAGAGAGAGCGCCGGGGACCTGCTGAGGCCCTGAGCTGATGAGCAAGGGGATAGTGGGACAGGAGATGAGGGGGATAAGGAAATATTTCGGGGCTGTCCCAGAAGGATCTGGGGCCTGGGAGGCTCTGGAGCACGGGCCGAGGAGCAAGCATGAGGAAGGGGTGAGGTTCAGCCCTACAGGAAGGCACGGTGGCAGCGCAGCTCTGCAGGTGGTGGAATTGGCTCTGGGGAGGTTTTGGTGAGTTTCTCCACGTTTAGCAGTTTCCACAGAGCTCTGAGAACTTCTGAGAGCTAGGTCGGTTATCCCTGAAGAGGCAGGCAGGCCTGGGCCATCTCTAGAAGGGGAGAAGGGGTTATTCATTTATTCAACAAAATATTTACCTGTGTGGGGGTTGTTCCAGGTCCTGGGGATACATTGCTGGGCACAACAATTGTAGTGAGGAAGACGTCAATAAATATATAGATAAGGTGGTGATAAGTCTTGAGAAAAACTAAGTTGGGTGTAAGGGATAGGGAGCGACAATGGTGGAAGGGAATCTATTTCAGTTAGGGTGATAAGGGAAGGCCTCTGAGGAGGTGACATCTGAGCTGACACCTGAAGAAAGCGAAGGAATAAGGCACTTGGATAGTTGGGGGAAGTGGTCCAGGTAGAGGGCACAGCAAGTGCAAAGGCCCTGAGGCAGCAACACTTAGTGTGTCAGAAGAACAATAAGGAGGCCAGTGTGGACTGGAGTTAGGACAGGAAGTTGGAGGGAAGGCTGAGCAGGGCCAAGGGGAGGCCTTTCTACTCTGCGGTTGAGGGGAGAGCCTGTGAGGGTTTGTGGTGGGATGGCCTGATCTTGTTTTGTTTCAAAAGGATCACTCTGGCTGCTCTGAAAATATGCAGAGGTTCAAGTCAGAGAATGTGGTGGCCTGACTAGGGCGGAGGCAGTCAAGGTGGCAGGAGGTAGTCTGACTGTGTGTGCATCATGAGGATGGGGCCCATAGTGTTTGCTGATGGGCCCATGTGGATGTGAGGAAAAGGGAGGAGGCCCAGAAGCTGGCTGATGGTTCCCATTCATCAACCTGAGAAGCCTGAGAAGGGCCCAGGGCTGCCAGCCTCCACCATCTCCCCTCTGCCCTGAGTCTCCTCCCAAACCTTCCTCTCACCTTTCTTCTGCCCTTGTCCACCCCCCACCCACCCCCACCCCCCCCCCCCCCCGCCGCCCCGGCCCCATCTCCATCTTCTGTTTCTGGTTGTCTCGTGGCCTCATGCTGTCACCTCCCTCAGGCCAGAGAGCCTGCCCTCAAGAATATGGACTTCATTTGAAAGACCCACAGATCCCCTTACCCAAGAATTCAACACTGCCACAGGATGCAAACAGCAAGAGGTTCTTTATTGTTACGCAGGCGCCTGCGGGTGGTCAGCAGCTCCTGCTAGCTGAGCACACCTGGCTGGGGTGGTGCAGGATTTTTATAGACAGGTACATACAAGTCCCGGATGGGACGGGGCCGATTGGCTAACAATTTGAACATTTGAAAAAAGGCATACTTGGTGTTAGCGGATTGGCTTTGGAAGACCCCCTCGCGCGAAGAGTCACTCCGCAGTGCTGATGACTGTGAACAGGGGCCCAGAGGCTGGGAGCTGTGGAAAAAGTAGACTTGGCCCCCAAGCCCCACCCTGGTGGGGGCAGGGCACCCTGCTGGAGAGAAAGCCTATTCTCCACCTCAGACACTTTCATGACATGAGCCCGAGATGTGCACAGTGAATCCTGGTCTAAGCAAAGCCAAGGGTTCTTTGGGGGCTGAGCCAGCACTCCCTGGGATCTGGGGCCAGGTTTCTCAATGCCTCCTGTCTGCTCATGGTGGAGGACTGGCTTGTTGGGCCTATGTTCGGCTCCAGCTGAGGGCATCAGCCGGTCTGGACCTTACGGGCCTAAACCTGTTGTCTTGAGGCCACCTGTGGCTGGGGAAGAGGACTGGGAGGCTGGGGACCTGCTTTTTCGCCTGGGCCTTGGTCTCATTCCTTATTTCCCACCCACCTTCTGCCCTAAATTCCAGACTGCGTGAAGGAAGAGAGTTTCAACTAATGCGTCCAATATGTGAACTCCTGGAACCCCTCCAAACCTACCCCTCCTCCAGGCTGCCCCGCAACTGCCTCCTTCCAGAATTGGGCAAACCTCAGCCCTACCAGCTCTCACCAATCGATCAGAAAATGCTGTCACTATGCCTGGGAATCACCCTTTGCCCGCCCTGTTGCTGTGACCTGATCTGAGCCAACATTATCACTGCTGGGATACTTGTAATGGCATCTGGTCTCACCCCCTTCATGCTATTCCCAGTACAGTAGCCAGTGATTTTTATTAAAAAGTAAGTTAGATTATGTCACATTCCTACCTTCACCCTGGTGAATCTGGGGAAAAGCTACAGTCTTTTCTGATTGTCCCATCTGCACCCAAACATCATCTCCTGTGCCTCTCATTGGGTTCTAGCCACACTGACTTTCTGTTCTTTGTGTATACAGTGTACATGCCTACCTCAGGGCCTTTGCACTTGTGGTTCCTCTGCTTGGAATGTAGAGGAATCCCTCCCCTCAATGTCTCCATGATTTGCTCCTCACCTTCTTCAGGTTTCACTTATATATTACCTTCTTGGAGCAGCTTTTACTAACTACCAAATTAAAAATTACAGAACATACCGAGGGCCCAGATCTTACTTTCTCATATTCTCCAGTAAAAGGAACCAGGGACTCTTGAGAAATGGCTGATTCTAGGACTGAAGGTGGAGATACACAAGATGAGCCCAGAGCATCTTGTAATGCCAGGAAGTAAGGAAATGCTAAATAAATAAACAAATTAATTCATTAAGGAGGGATGTAGGACCCAGATGAAAGAGGTCCCAAAAGGCAAAGCTAGAAGAAATGGAGCAAAAAATGGCAAATTATTGGATTATAATCCAAATGTAAAATAAACATTCATGAGTCCATTATACATAAGTGATTGGATCAATTAATAAATGGGCAAGAGATAAATCTCCTGTGCAAAAGAATTCAAAATCATTTACGTAGATACGTCACCCAAAATGGGGGAGCATGATTCCTGTTCCTTAAGTGTGGGCTGCCCACAGCAACTTCCTTCCCGAGAGGACAGCATAGAAAGGGGGAGGCAGGGGAGAAACTTTGCAGTGGGGAAACCTGGCGAACTCCCGGTCAGCGCCAGGAACTCCCGGTCAGCGCCAGGAACTACCAGTCATGTTGCTAGTATGTACCCTTAACGTGACAGGTAACAAAACACGGCACCTGAGCTCTGCGATCCTCTGCTCCTGGAAACCCAGAGCCGCAGTCTGATCATGAGAAAACCATGAAGCAGTTTCCAGTACAGAACGCTTGACTAGTACGCGGCAAAACGGTCAAGGTCATCAAAAACAAGGGAAGTCTGAGAAAGCTGTCACGGCCAAGAGCTGCGGACGAAGGGAGCCATGCGGCCACAGAATGGACTCCTGGATGGACTCCTGGAAAAAAAAAAAAAAAAGGAAGTTAGGTAAACCGAGGAAATGTGAATAAACTACAGACATTAGTCAATAGTGATGTATTAATATGGGCTCATTAATCGTAACAAATGCAGCATTAAAATGTAAGAGATGGTATAAGTCAATAACAGAAGGAACCACATGTAGAAGTATTTTGGGAGAACTGTTTGTATTATCTTAATTTTTTTATAGACCTAAACCTGCTAAAAAGAAAATCAGTTAAAAATGGCAGCACCCCCCCCAATACCCCATATCCCTTCTCCCCACCCCTTTCCCATTGCACTTGTCACCATTTAAAAATAGGATACATTGAACTTGGGGATCTGTTCTTATCTGTTATCTCTCTATAAGATTCCTAAGGATTTTGTCTCTCACTGTTAGAACGCCAGCACCTAGAACAAGTCCGACAAAGAGTAGGTGTGTCATACATATTTGTTGAATGATTAGTTTCTAAAGATAGCCTCTGTTAGTTTTTCCAGTTTTTTGCCTCTGCCTAAATACATTTATTGTTGATTTAAAAGAAATGCCAACTTATAAGGTCTTGCTTATCACTATCCTCACTCCCTAGCTCCTGATTGTTTTTCCTGGTTATTAGTCTTTATGACAGCAGTTTTTTTAGAAGGGGCTGGAGTTTGCAGGCCTGGTGGGAAGCAGAATGGTCGTGTTTCCCAAGAAGGCTCTGTTGCTCTGCCACGTGGGCAGGAGGGATGGAGCTATGCCAGGGCCGTCCCCTGACATCAGATCCGTGGGCACTAACTAGATCCTGCTTGGTGGTGAATCGGGTGCGTCAGAACCCAGGGATTAAATAGCTTTCGAAATCCACCAGCCTGTCTGCGACCAGCCAACGGGCCACAGGGCACATGCCCAGACCTTCTGCCAGCTCAGAAATCGTAGAGGGCACCATCCTTGCGGACATGTGGGGGACCTGGGGAGAGGTGTCCCGCAGGGGGCTATGGCCCAGACCCAAACCTGATGGAGAGCTGAGCTCCTGTGGGGGGGGGGCATGGATTGAGGGCTGGCAGACCCTCTCCCCGCTCCCCTTGGGGAGGAGGGGGTAGGTTGCTGCTGGCCCTTTTCCTGGTGTGAAGGGTGGAGCCTGACCAGGCTCTGGGAAGCCCAGTGTGTTGGGGGAGGGGACACTGTGGTGAAGGGTAGGGGGGCATGCACCAAGGGGCATTTGTCCTCTGCACTCCGAGGCCATCTGCTTTACAATGCAGCCACTTGCCCTCCTTCCTGGTAGCAATATGGAGCCGCCCAGACTCTGCTAGACATAAGAGTGCTAAAGATAAAAATACTCGAAGGACACATGCCTTCTGCGAACTGCTTTGCTAAATGCGCTGTTCCCTGTGAGCCACGGCGTCACTCCAACCCCCCCCCGCCCCCCAAAGCTGGCCCTGCTTAGGCGCAGAAAGAAGCAAGGACTGTGGAGTGGGGGGGGGGGTGGCAGGGGGGCACTGAGCAACACTGTGCGCGGGAGGGCATGAGTATGTGCACGCAGGTGTGTCCTCTGAGCACACGCCTGCCGGCACCTGGGTTTCTCTGCATGTGCGCCCCAGGGTGTGCACAGGAAACGTGGGGGTGTTGGTGCTGTGGACACGCGTGCTTCTGTCTGAGTTTCGGTGTCTTTGGCACTTTCCCTTCCAGCAGGGGAGCTCCCATGGGTTTGGGTTTGGGCGCGAGGGTCTGTGCACAGGCAGCCCCGGGGGTGTGTAGGGCGCAGGCCCTCCTTCTTAATGTGCGGGCAGCTGCGAGCTGGTGTATGTGAGTGAGCATGAGTGGGTGTGCTCTGGTGAAGAGCGGTGTGTGTGTGTTCTTAGGGGACACCTGCGTGCATTCTGTGTCTGTCCCCATGTGGGAGCTGGTGATGTGTGCGTGTCACCCGGGGTCTGCTCAGGCCTGTGCGCTTATGTGCCCTCGCTTGGAGCCCAAGCTCTGAGAAAACAGACTCCCCCCACCCCCCCCCCGGCAGCTACCCGCAAAAGAGTCCTATTGACAGGGCTGCCTTTTTGAATCTTTACAGACGAGGGAACCTCTCTTTTTTCCACACATCCTCCTACTTAACCATCCGTGTCCTAAGTGTCCTCAGCCTGTGCCCATAACTGTCCTCCGCCCTCCGTGCCTGGTCTCCTGCCTTCACTGGCTCATCGGTTAGTGGTTCTCTAGGCCCCCGGAGAGGCTCTGGAAGGCAAGGGCTCCAGAGCCATCTATATTTGGTAAAAGCTGTGTTTAGTCCACTGCGTGGAGAGTGTCCATGTGCTTGAGCACTCTGAAGGCCCAGAGAAGTCCTGACATAAAGAAACCTGAAGAAGTTAGCGTCCTACAGGATTTCCTGGAATCCTTTGGAACCCAATTTGAAAGAATAACACCTTGCTAGGATCGGTGCACGGGTGGGAATGTCTGCAGGGCACTAGAGAGCTAGAGATACCCCGTCCTACACTTGGACTCTGAGTGAGGGCACGTAAGCGCGCAGGCCTTCTCTGGAAGTGCCTGAGTCCTCACCCTTGGTCCCAGGCCTCAGAGCTGGTGGCCTGGCAGCCACGTCTTCTTGCCACCAGGGCCCCGTGGCCTGGCTGTCAGGGCCGAGGAGGCCAGAGAAGGAGGGTCATGTGAGACCTGGCCATCCACGCCAAACTTCCAGGAGGAGAAGCCACATTCCTGACTCCAGGTCTAGTGCTCTGTCTCTGCGCAAATGCCCGGCCGGCCCAGGTGCCCATCCCTTCCTCGGCCCCCAGGCTTCCAGCAGCCAAGATTTCCAAGTACAGTGGTCAGGGGCAGGTGGAGAGCGGGGACTTTCAGCCAGTCCCACTCCTGATCTGACCACCGCTTCCAGAGAATCCGGGAGAGTCCGGGAGGCGCCCTGCTCTTCTCTCACCATAACATTCTCCCCCATAACATTGAAAACAAGTGATACAAAAAACACCACACACAGTCTCTTTATATGATTCAAATTATATAGAAGGAAAACCCAAAGTCTCTTTAACCTCCCCCACCCCGCCCCCACCCAGAGGTAACCATGTTAACAGTCTCACGGATCTTCCCGTTTCCACATTTATGGATTTTATTTTATTTTATTTATTTTTTTTTAAAAGATTTTATTTATTTATTTGACAGAGAGAAATCACAAGTAGACGGAGAGGCAGGTAGAGAGAGAGGAAGGGAAGCAGGCTCCCTGCTGAGCAGAGAGCCCGATGCGGGACTCGATCCCAGGACCCTGAGATCATGACCTGAGCCGAAGGCAGCGGCCCAACCCACTGAGCCACCCAGGCGCCCCACATTTATGGATTTTAAACAACACAAGCGGAACATAACTCTGTATTTTTCTGTGACTTGCTTTTTATTTTTTAAAAATATTTTATTTATTTCAGAGAAAAGGAGAGTGAATATGAGTGCGGGGAGGGGCAGAGGGAGAAACAGACTCCCCATCCAGCAGGGAGCCAGACAGGGGGGCTCAATCCCAGGACCAGAGATCATGACCTAAGTCAAAAGCAGATGCTTAACCTTCTGAGCCACCCAGGCATCCCTGTTGTGACTTGGTTTTTAAAAAAAATTTAAGGCATTAAGATGTCAAGACATCTTAATCTATTCCATTATTTTCTTTTAATCATTTCCATAGTATCCTGGAACATTGATGTTCCCCTCATTTATTGGATCGCTCCCCACTGATAGATGTGTTCTTCCCTTTTTTTTTTTTTTTTTTTTTTTGCTATTCTAGAATAAACAATGGTGTAACAAACATCTTTCAACAAATCTCTGGGTGGGAGAGAACAGATTCTGATTCTATGCGGGAAAGATGGATTCCTATACCTCACACACAGGAGTCAGAGCCTGAGCAGAAAAGACCAGGGAGGAGGCCGAGGTTCCGAGTGGACCCCAAGCACCCTCTATCACAACCTCCCCAGCGTGGGCAGGCGCCCTAGGCCCGCCCTGTTGCACTCCCTTCTTCCTCTCCTGGCCATCCCAAGCTCTCCCCGCCTCCGCTCCGCAGCGGTCCGGCCCCCACTCTCCCGCCTGCGGCCCCCGCGGTAGCAGAGCCGCCCGCGCCTCAGAGGAACCAAAAAAAGCCAGCGCGTGGTGTGCGCGCGAGCGGCGCGGGGCCCTGGCGCTGCTGTTTTTAGTGTGCCTGGAACTCAGAATATAGACTTAATCACCCCCAGGAAACGCGGCCATAATATTTTTGGTTGCATAAGCAAACTAAATTAGAAATCTGGAGCGCGTTCAAGACCTTTAGATGCGAGCGCGGGGGACCAGGGGAGAGACAGATGGGGATTAGGCGAGCTGAGCATCAGGAGAATAATTTCCTCTTTTAATTTGGGTTCCATCGACCAGGAAAGCAGCATTAACGGCCCAGTTACGTAACCGGCGCCCGGGCCCGCTCGCATGAGCCGCGGCAGCGAGCCGGACCAGGCCCTGCGCCTCTGCACCTGCCAGCTAGCCCTGCCGCAGGAGCCCCCACTCAGCCGCTGGGGGAGGCGGGCGCTGGCGTTAGCCTGCTCCATCCCGAGGTCTGCAAGAAGGCCAGTGAGTAGTCCTGGGCCACAGGTCCTTGCGCAGAAATGGAGTGTCCCACAGCCCCGCGCGCTGGGGGAGCGCTGACGGCAGCCGAGGTTGCCCACTGTGGGACTGTCGGCAATAACAGAAAATTGGAAGCTAGAAAATGTTTGATAGTGAGAAGGGGTAGATGAACTACAGAGCACAGAGACTATGGCATATTCTAGAGCAGAACAAAACAAACAAACAACTGGGGTGATTTCTCCGTCCAGACATGGACGACTGTCCCAGACAGAATTGAGGAGAAGAGAGCAAGTTGCAGGACAACACAAGTGGGACGGTCTGGTTTATGTTAAACAAACAAACAAACAAACAAAGAGCATATCCCCTGCAGAACCCTCTCTCCACACCTGCAATGTACATGAAAGTGAATGCCTTTAAAAAAAAAACAGGGGTTGGGGAGGACACAAGGCTGGTTAAGGGCACTGACTGAGGCAGTCCCCTTCCGAGGGAGGCAGGGCATCAAGGAAGGTCATGGGGAACTCGCTGGGGACTCACACCAGAATGTGAAGTTGTGTGCTTGTGTTATTTAGAAAGAAACCCCCAAAGATGTGAAGGTTGGGAGGTAGCCTTTGCCTCCAGCCAACTTTGCCCAAAGCAAGAAGGAAGGTCTGGACGTGCCTATTGTAAGAGCAGGGAGGGTCTTGGAGACGGTCTGGCCCTGCCCCTTATGATCTGAGCAGGGAAACCGAGGCTCAGGCCCTGGGAGGGGCTGGCCCCAGCACCCCACACCAACTGGCAGCTGCCGCCTGGAGGCAGGGAGCCGTGTGTTGTTAGCCTGTGGGTTTGCTGCCACCAATTCTCAGAAATGCTGGGGTCGTGGGGGTGCAGGAGAAGGAGGCTGGCAGGAGGGACCGGGATAGGTGGGGAACAGGAGGACATCCATCCACCCCATCCTCTCACAAACACGCCCAGGGCTATGGTGGATTTAAAGCACGTCTGCAAACTCTTCAGCGCTTTTCCCGTCGGAAAGTGGGGTCTCTGTCTCTTCCCCTCGAGTTGGGCTCCCCTGAGTGAACCCACAGAAAGCAGGGTAAGTCCAGGTGAGCAAAGGTCGAGCGGCTTTCTCCTGGCTGTCTTGGGACACTTGCTTTGGGGGAAGCCACGTCTCATCAGAAGGCTGACCACCGTGAGGCTGCCGTGAGAGAGAGACCGCACGGCCCCCCGCGGAGTCCTGGGAACTCCCAGCACCGCCAGTGGCTGCCGCACGCGTGCGCCATCCTGTTCATCCTGCCTAGTAGAACATTCTGGTGAGGGCTGCCCACGGCAGACCCCTCAGTGAGAACTGCCTGGCCGAGCACTCCCCAGATTCTGGATTCACAAAACCATTTTCAAAATAGAAAGAGCAATTTTAAGCCACTAAGTTGTGGGGTGATTTGTTACAAGGCAGTCAGATCTGAAAAGAGGGTTACTCCACGCCAGGCACCGTGCACAGAGGAGCAGAACGATGATTCAGCATGGTCTCTGCCCCCCATAAACTAACAATTTAATGGCGAAGCCGGACACATAAGCAGATAATTATAAAATAATGTGGTAAGCGCAAGGATGGAGTCATGCACAGCTAATGTAAGAGCGGAGCGAGCGGGAGTCTGTAATCTAGGCTGGGTGGGGTCTGCAAGTTTTCCTGGGGGAGGTGACATTGAACTGGCTTTGAAAGGTGAATGAGGGTGGTTGAGGTAAGAGATGAGGCGAGGGAGGGCGTTTCCTAGCCAGATGAGTAGCAAGAGTAAGCCCCAGAGAGGTGAGAGAGAATATTAAGGGGGGGCCCTTATGAAGTCGGAGACAGGTGGGGGAGGGGAGGAGACACCCAGGCAGGTGGCAAGGTGTGTGTGAATGTGCACCAGGTAGCCATTGAGTTCGTTATGTGGAACGTGGTGTTAAGGGGATGTGGGATGGGCCCCAGGGCTGCCTGTTCTGCTGAAATTGGCTGGGGAGGTGTAGGTGGGAGCCAAGTGTGGTAACCACCAGCCTGATGACCTATGGTCAAAGTTCCCAGAATTTGTCCCGACAGGTGAGCCACAAGAAAGAGAGAGGAGGAACCTACGGAAGTCCAGGGACTCGGGTACGTTCAGGTCCCGGAAGCATTTGTTTGACACTGACCTGGTCTGGGAGTATGTTCTAGATAGGTTATGCAGTTTAATCCTTGGGTCAGCTGTTCACTGAGTCAGCAAATATTTGTTGAGCACCTACTGTATGCCAGGCCCTGGTCCAGGCGCTGGGCACAAACATACTCATTAAGACAAACACCGTTCCTGCCCTCATGGAGCTTAGTGTGGAGCAGAGGGTATTACCTCCATTTGACAAGAGCTCGGAGACACTCAGGAACATGTGCCAAGTCACACAGCGGGTGAAGGGTGAAGTCACTTGTCCAGCAGGCTTCGGGGCACCAACGCATGGCCACCGGCACAGGAAAGGGTAGGGCTGGGCTGGAAGACAGAGGGTGGTCTGATTCCAAGGGCCTGGGTCTGCGAGGAGGCTGAGGAACCAGCAAGGTGACCTTGGGTTTGGCCAGATCCCCATCCAAGGGAACTTAGACTCAATAGGGCACTAAGAGGGCAGTGCGATCTCTGTTGTCAGATGCGTCTCCAGGGCTGGAGTAGAGAATTCAGGGGATGAACGGGGCCCAGGGCACAGTTTGGGTACCTCCTCCTGATGGTGATGGTAACCCCCCAGTATCTACTATACACAGGGCTCTGCGCTCAATGCTTTCCACATTCCAGCTCTTTGATCCTCTGTGCAACCCTTTACTAGCCCATTTTACTTACGAGAATACTGAGACTTCTGGAGGTCAGGTAACCTGCTTAAGGCCACATTGCCAGGGAGGTGGCAAAGCCACAGGAATGGACCCATCTGGCCACCCGCAGTGCCTCACACTGTGCTGGTATAGGAACAGGCTGGAGACCCAGAGAGCCCGGCTTGGGGGCCCTGTGGGGAGACGACGTACCAGCCACGATCATGCCCAGCCTGCAGCCTGAGCCTGGCCATCCCCTTCCCTAGGCCTCCTCCTCCTCCTCCCAGCTCCTAATTGCTGGACGTGCACTCTTCTTTCCAGCTCCTCAAAAGGAAAGGATCCCGGAGGTCACCTTGCAGGTGGGGAAACTGTGGCATAGGGAGAGGGTGTTAATTGTCTCAGGTCACCTTGCCAGGCGCTGCCAGAGCTGAGATGAAATTTCAGATGCCCTGAGTTTCAGTGTAGTGCCTGTCCTGCACCCCCCCCCAACCCCCCACCCCGGGTTTTCCAGGCTGCGAGCAGGGCCTAGCTTCACTCCCCAACACCCAGCACGCGTGCGCACGCGCACACACACTTCTTTCCCCGGGTCTCCTGTCTCTAGTCGAAGGCATCAATCTGAGTTCCCACTAGCACCTCATGTGTCCATTCACACCTGCCCACTAACAGGGGACAGCGTCAGTGGCATTCAGCAGCTAAAGCCAGCGAGCGGCTCAGGCCCAGGGGAGCTAAGGCACCAGGAAGTGACAGGGACCATGGCCAGCTGTCAGGTGTGTGCGTAAGCCCAGCTCCAGCGACATTGTCACATGCCCACATGCTTGCCCAGAGGAACCAGAAAGCTTGGTTTTATGACATCTCCTAACTTAAACATTGGTAATAGGCTGACACACTTTTTCCAGCATTAGCAAACAGTTTACCTGGTCTCAAAGGTAAGGATGGAAGTGGGGTTTGTCCGGCTCGCCTGCTCTCCGGCCCTCGGACACCTGCTGCCCAGCACGCCCCCTTTTGGGAAAAGTAAGGAGGCCATCCGTGAAATCCAAGGAAACCTCCAGACCCGGGGACCCCTAAACTAGGCCTGGTGGCTTTTCCCATAAAGCGGGTGCTTCTTCTCAATCTTGCCAATACTTCAGAATCACCTGGAAGCCTTACAATCCTGACACCCAGGCTGCACCCAGACCAGTTAAATCAGAGTCTTGGGGCAGAGTCCAGGCACCAGCATTTTTCAAGAGCTCCTCACGTAATCTTCAGGTGGACCAGCCGCATCAGCATCACGGGGCAGCTCGTTAGACATGCAAATTCCCAGGTCCCGCCCTAGAACAACTGAATCAGCGCCTCTAGGGTGGGGCCCCGATCTGCGGTTTAACCAGCCCTCCAGGTGATACTGAGGTTGGTCCTTTCAGGCCGAGGATGGGTGAGGCCCAGGTGCCTGCCCGCACCTCCACGCATCTGAAAACAAGCAGCTTAGTGAGACACCATCAATTTAAAGATGCTTTTTGGGGGCGCCTGGGTGGGTGGCTCAGTGGGTTACAGCCTCTGCCTTTGGCTTGGGTCATGATCCCAGGGTCCTCCGATTGAGCCCCGCATCTGGCTCTCTGCTCAGCAGGGAGTCTGCTTACTCCACTCTCTCTCTCTCTCTGCCTGCCTCTCTGCCTACTTGTGATCTCTGTCTATCAAATAAATAAATAAATATTCTTTAAAAAAAAAAAAAGATGCCTTTTGGAAAGAAAAAAAAAATCTTACTCTGTTTTATTAATTCTCAAGGGTCAGAAAACCCTATGGGTCGGGCTCTTCTTCCTTATCATCTGGAAACCTTCCCCACTGTGGCCATCCATCCCTTCCTTGCCCACCTGGGACCCAGCACAAGGCTGTCACACAGTAGATGCTCACTAAACATCAGTTCCCTTCCTTCCCTTTGCTCCTTGGAATTTACAGAGACGTGCCTTCCACGGGTCCTTCTGCTGTGTTGATGTACGCTGGCCTTCCTCACGCTGCCCAAGTGTCCCATGTGGGGGTGGCCAGCTGGCTAGGATTAGGAAACGCTCCGTCTCATCCAGTCGGGGTTTGTCCTTGGCCTTTGGTGATGCTGAGGGATCTCAAGGGACATGAGTAGAGTGGGAGGTCGACCACACCGCCGATTTTACCCCATCTCTGCAAGATGACCGTCCCTCGAGGCTGTGACACAGGAGACTGGCCAAGAGCTTTTTTTTTCTTCTGGTTGGAAAAGAAAATACAAGCACAGGACGTGTATATGTCAATTGTAATATTTTAGAAAGGTAAGAAGTGTCTTCCAGGGACGCCTGGGTGGCGCAGTTGGTTAAGCGGCTGCCTTCGGCTCAGGTCATGATCCCAGTGTCCTGGGATCGAGTCCCACATCGGGCTCCTTGCTCAGCAGGGAGCCTGCTTCTCCTTCTGCCTCTGCCTGCCACTCTCTCTGTCTGTGCTCACTCTCTCTGACAAGTAAATAAATAAAATCTTTGAAAAAATGTCTCAGAGGCGATGTGGTAGGACTGTCCCACAAATAATGCCTGGGAAGGAGTGCGTGTTGGCACTAGAGAAGGGTGCCCTGGGCCACAGACTGTTTCATGCTCTTTGGGGGGTCCTCGTCATGGGCATTCCTATGGGCTTTGTGTCAGGGTTACAAGATAACATTTACAGAAGGAAAGGAGTCCCACCTGGGGGAGATAGGATAAGACATGGTGTTTGGGATATCTGCTCTCACATGGCCCTAGGTCTTAGGGCTTGACTCCGGTGCCCGTGTAACCTCTGCTAAGTTATTCCTGGGGTTTGGATTTGTTCACTTTTTTAAAAAATTAATATTTATTTCTTTATTTTTAATTTTTTAATAAACATACAATGTATTTTTATCCCCAGGAGTACAGGTCTGTGAATCGCCAGGTTTACACACTTCACAGCACTCACCATAGCCCATAGGACATAGCACAATGTCCATAACCCCACCCCCTCTCTCAAGCCCCCTCCCCCCAGCAACCCTCAGTTTGTTTTGTGAGATTAAGAGTCCCTTACGGTTTGTCTGAATTTGTTCACTTGTAATAGGGGATTGTGAACGGTTCTGCCTGGCCCGGTTCATGGCTCGTTAGGGAATCAAATGCAGGGATTATTGAAGGAAAAGAGCAAGTAGCACCCCTAATCTGATTCAGTTTGGGAAGAGGGGTATTTCTGGGACACTCCTCTCCCCCAGATCCCAAGCCCACAGCCTTGTAGCAGGCCCTCGGCGAGTGCAGGACACAGATGACAGCCTCTGGTTCCAGAAAGTTCTCTGCCTTATCGGCTGGCAAAGACACATGCCTTACACAGGCGCTGAAAGTCTTGAACCCACCGGTGACTGCAAATTCATTTCGGGAGATAGGGTTGGTCAGCCAGGACCCACAAACACCCGATATGACTCAGGGACCGCCAAAAGGCCTGAGGTTCCTTCCCCCCTTACTGTGGTCTCCCTTTGGAGGAAATCATTCCCCAGAGACACCCCCCTAAAATGTAAAGGTGTTATTTCAGCAAGATCAATGCTAAAATTTAGAACATAGATTGCAGTCTGCAGATGGCTCTTTTGGCCTTCCCCTGGTTTTTTTGTTTGTTTGTTTCTTTTTTTTTTTAAGTGTTTCAATTTCCTACAAAACAGCCATAATCCTTTTCATTCCTGTGGCCTCTGTTTGGGGTGTGGTGGGACTGGACGTGGCAGTTCCAACAGGGGCTGCCTGGGCCCTGGGGCTCTGGGAGACGTTTCCAAAGAGCCAGGCGGCCTGGCTGCTTCAGTCGTGGGCTTCCGGCTGCAGATTGTGCTGGAGAATTTGAGGATCTGAGAAAGCTTCTCACCCAAATCATAAAGACGGGAGGTTTCACAACGGCGGGGGGGGGGGGTCCACGGGTGTGGGGGACGGGGTTGGTTTGCAACCCAACAGGAGAAGAGCCAGCGTGTGCTTTCCTGTGTTCGGTCCCTGGTGCTTAATGACTGCCTACTATGTGCTGGTTCCCTCTGGGGGCCCAGGGGGTTCATTATTTAGTTTCCCCAGCAGCTTATGCAAGAGGCACTATTGTTCCCATTTACAGATGAGTAAGCTGAAGCTCTAAGAGGCCAGGTTCCATTGGTGTCCCTCCCCTGCAGGAACGCTGTACCAGACTCCCTTGCGCTGGCCCAGGCTGGCGGGGGGCCAGGCAGAGGCTAGGAGGCCCGTGATGGGGTTTGCCCATTCATCGCTCTCTGGTGCCTGGGCTGCTCAACCTTCTCCACCTGGGGTCAGAGTCTCCAGGGGGCCCCTTGGCCTGGACTCAGCCCAGGCAGCCTCAGCCGCCCCGCTGAAGGAGGGCAGGGGAACCTTAATCGACTTGCCTGGGTGTGCCCCTCTCCTGAGAGAAGACGGACCGGCTGACCTCTGACCCATCCTCCAGCCCAGACGCTGGAAATGGCAGGTGCCTATGGGGATCCCAGGAAACACTCGTGTTTCCTGGGGGCAACTCTGCTTCTAGAATTTACACCTTCAAGGTTTGGCAAAGGTATTTAAAAGTCACCCGTGATGCCACCAGCTAGAGAGGGCCCTGGTTCGTGTTTGGAGGTCTCTTGCCTTTCTGTCCCCAAGCGATGTTAAATATGAACACAAGTGGATTGTATTCCTCTCCGGGGGGGAAGGATCACAGGTATCTGGGGCTGTTTGTCTCTCCTCCATCCTTTCTTGGCTTGTTTGGAGAATTTTTTTTTTAATCCTTCCTTGTCCGTAGCACAGACTTCAGGAAATACTTGTTCAGTGAAAGAGTGGCAGGCAGAGCGTGGTCATGGCTGGGGCCGGAACCTTGGCTGGTGTCGGTGGGGTCCAGCTCCGGGCGGAGACGGCTCATCGCCGCTCACCGCCCAGCCATTCCTGGCATCCCTGGCCTGTGCTCCCTCAGCCCTGGCCTGCATCGCTGGGCTTTGTTGACCTTTAATTAGAGAACGATCCAGGTGGAGAGAAGAAGCCCTGACCTGGGTCAAAGAAGGGGGCGCTGTGGGGTCACCCAGGGTCTCGGCCTCCTCTCAGGCAGAATAGAGCTCCAGGACTAAAGTGGGGGGTCCTCCCCTTTGAGCACCTGAGAGGGTGTTCCACCAAAGAGGATGGATCTTCAAAGACAGCAGAGGTCTGGGGGTTGGACACAGGAGGACAGTCAGCTGTACCCTCTGAGGCTCAGCCAGGCCAACAAAGGTCGCAGAGTTTCTCTTCTGGAGACTTCCAAGAATCCGGGCATCTCTGTGCACTGGGTCAGCTGCCACCTACCCCGGGGCAGAGGGAAGGACCAGGGACTTCAGGAGCCCTTCCAGAGAGCCAGGAGGCCCTGGCAGGCTGTGGACAGAGGGGGGCGTGGCGGGAGGGTGGGGGGGGTGGGTATTGGTGGGGGAAGGGCAGGGTTTCCTTCCTGGGCTGGGCTGGGCAGGGTGCCTGGTGGCCGAGGAGGGGCCCGGCTTTGAGGTTCTCTGTCGGCTCAAGCCCCTCTTGGATCTGGGAGCTGGTGAGAGCCTTCGGACGGAGCTGGCCCCCTCTACAAAAGTACTTTCGGATTCTTCCTGGAAAACCAGCAGGAGGAAGCTAACAATGCCAGGCCATCAGCCCCTGCCAATTGGGAGGCCAGCACTGTAGGGCCTCGGACCCCTGGGTTGGAATCCAGACTCTGCCGCATCCAAGCTTGGTGACCGTGGGCAAGAAGAGTTAACCTCTCTGAGCTCTACTGTCTTCCCCTGTGCAGTGTGGATTTGAAACAAAACAAAACTCCGAACTTTTTCCCTCTGTTCACCTCCCCCTCTCAGCGTGGCTGAGAGGATTATGCAAGATAAATTAGGGAAAAGGTGCTCTATAAACCTCATTCTCCCCTAAAGGGTGGTTCTCAGAATGGACTGCCCATCGGAGTTGCCTTGGGGACTTAGCTAAGCCACAGCTCCTCCCTAGCCCTGCCAAGCAGCTCTACGAAGGGCCTGATTTTGCCTTGTTCCTAAGACCCCCGCCCAGGTGGTTGTGAGGCAGCAGGACCCCCAGCAGAGCACGGAAGATGCTAAAAGGCTGTTTCCAGACACGGATCCTGCACTTGAGGCGTGCAGGCTGTCCCTGCCACCCTCAAAACCTGGTCTGTAGCCCCTCCCTTCCGAGGGCTCAGGGCACCCTGTTGTGAGCTGCTGGTTGCTGGGATGCGATGTGGGTTTTTGTCTGCTGTCCCCACCCCTTGCCAACCCGCCCAGCAGGCCCCACTGCCTTGGCAACGCATTGCAAAGTCCACACAAAGGGAAACTGTGCCGGGGAGGCTGGTCCTGCCCGACGCCCGGGGAAGGGTTTCCATGGCAACGCTGACATCACCGGGCTCCGCTGTCTGCCGAGCCAGGCCCTGAATGGAGGCGCCTGGGTGTTCACGCTGCAGTCCCACGTAGGAGGGCGACTGGGGGCTCTACGTGATGCTGGGGCGGGCCTTCCCCAGTCCTGGACCCCATGCAGATCTGGGTTCAAAATCCAGCCGTGGCCCTGAATTGCCAGGTGACTCTGAGCAAGCCAGAGGCCCGTCTGCGACCCCCCCTCCCCATCTCCGAAACAGAGCTAACAATATTTACCCTGCAGTGAGGCTTACACAACATCACAGATAATATGTGGCTGTGTGGTACAATGTAGAAACCTATTCTGGGGTGAGTGGCAACTTCGTGTTATTTCTAGGGGAGCCCCCTGCCTGCCAGGCCCCCTTGCTGTAGGAGCCTGGAGAGGAGCCTGTGAACTGGGGAGGAGAAGGCAGGATTCTTCATCAGCTCCCCTGGAGGGAGGGGAGGGCAAGGGGGTGGCTTCTGGTTAGCAAAGCCCTGGAATGGGGCCACTGCTGGTCTGGATAGTGGCTCGGGGCTTGTCTGAGCTTCCCCCCACCCACCGTCCCCCGCCCGGGGTTCACATGGATGCAGGGTTCCAGAAAGTAGGTGTGACTGGCCCCATCATACCCTGAGTTATGAGGGTGTCAGGAGGCAGAGAAGGGTCCCCCTGTGCCCCGCGGGTGGGCCCTTGGGTGGGGGGAGCCACTTCTATTCTTCACACAGTTGGTGGGAGGACACTGCTGGTTCTGCAGAAACCAGCAGGCAGAAGCACAGGGCAGGAGAGGGTGTGAGCTCCAGAGAGAGGTAGAAGTGTGGGTTGGAGCTCACACACCCCCTCACCCCTGTGCAGTGGGCAGGCAGCAGGGCCCTGGGGACCAAGAAAGGCTACAGGCCTTCCTCTTGGCTGCCGCCTCCTCTGGGCTCTTTCCAGCATGTTCAGAAGGCTCCCTTGGCCATTGCCTCCCCCGCCCCCCCCCCAGCTCTGGCCAGGGGTGCTGTCTGTCCTCTAGCAGTGCCCTCCGCCTACCCGCCCCACTCTGTCCACAAGGCGAGGGCCCTTCTAGGAAGAGGCCCACAGATTTTGCTGCCCCCCAGCTCACCCCCACCACGAGCTTTGTCCTTCCAAGACCCTCCCCTTCAGGGTCCAGACCTGCCTCATGTTCTCCGTCTTCAAGGGGAGTGCTGGGGCCTCTCCCACTCACAAGTTTCGTCCTCAGGCCAGGGCTCTGGACCACCCCCCCCCCGGTTCTCCGGGCTTTGCCCAGCTTCCATATACACACCTGTGCCCAAGGGAGGCCTCAGCTCCCTTTGAGGGAGGGCGGACCTCACACCCTGCCTCTTCAGGAGGCTTCTGTGAGTTCTAGACTAGCCATTTGGACCTACAAGTAGGAAGGCTGCAGCCCCTCCTTCTGTGAACACACCGCCCCCCTCCTTCACCTCCCAGAGTGAGGGACCCAGCCTGCTGCTGGGATGAGGAGGGCGTGGGCTGCCTAGCAGCCGAGGTAAGGTCACAGGAGGAGAAGGGAGATGCTGGGGTCACATTGCCAGGCCGTGTACCCAGGGGAGGACAGGAAGGAGCTTGCCCTATGCACAGGCCATGGTCTGCCCCTGGGTCCCTACGGACCCCCCATCCCTCGGGGCCCTGAACTGACATATTCACCAGTTGTGGTCTCCTGCTCAGACGGACTGTGACATGACACTGTTTGGCTTCCAACAGGTTCCGTAAGGGTGGAGTCATCCACGGGGGTTCCCTGGAGGAGACAGGAGTGGGAGGGCCCAAGGCCTGGGGAGACCCAATGCCCCTTTTGAAATAGAGGAACAAGCACCCCATCCCCAAAGAGGAACTCGGTGCCCACTTGAAACACATTCTCTCTCAGCACAAGGGAGCTGCCTGACTCCATCCAGGGGACTGGGGCTGGACTTGGGCCCCTGGGACACCAGCCACACCTTTCCCCAGTCTGACTTTCCCTCAGGGAGACAGAAATTGGGTCAAAAGTTGGAAGCAGCTCTTGGAGGCCAGCTCTTCCCAAACCAAATAATGGGCTTTCCAAGGCTGCCTCCTGTGGCCTCCTCTGCAGGGGAAGGTAGGCCCGGGGCCTGAGGTCCAGCTCCCAGGAACCGCTGGGGAACTGCCTCGTGAGGCTCCCACAGCTGGCCCCGGCCTTCACACACCCTAGGGAGCTGGATTCTGGACTCTTCGACTTAAGTCTGCTCAGCCCAGCACTGAGTTACACCACATGGCTCTGAAGGAGAAAACCGAATCTGCCCTCAGTGTGGGGAGAGCCCCGCTGCAGCCTGCGGTGGGCGGCTGGCCTTGGCCCGCCTTCCCATGACCCTGGCTCCCGCCTCTCCCTGACCTCCACAGACCCCTCACTAACCTCTGGCATCCTGTGTGGATGCCCAGTGTGGCATCCTGTGGCCTGCACGGAGCTGGAGCCAGCTGCCGAGGGTGAGCACGCCAGGCTCCCTCCCTGGGGAAGTCCCCAGGGCTTCTGGAAGCCTCTTTCACACACGTCATGCCATCATGCCGCTGACCTGGTACCTTTTTTCCAGGGTACCAAGAAGGACCGGGTACCCCAGCTACTACTGCCTGGAGACCGGAGGCCCCAGGCCTGTCCTGTGTTCCATGTCATCTCTGACCAGGGAGCATGGCCTGCCCTGGGCCCCCCAGGGCTCACACAGACCACCTGAGAGTCAGTGGGAGGGCTTCTGCCTCCCCAAGGTCTCCAAAAGCTGGAGAAAACTCTGTCCTCCTCCTTCCTCCTTCTCACTGGAGTGTTGCCATCCAGAGAGCACATGGTGACAGGTGAGACTCTGCTGGTTTGGAAGTGGCCATGAGAACCACCGGGGACTCAGCCGGCGCTGACAGCCTGCAGGGAGTGAGCCCACGGACCGTCCCAGGCCCGAGGCCCGAGGCAGCCTAACCCAGCCTGTAAGGGCCGAATGAAGGGCGGTTCTGGATCCTGGCTCTCAAAGTGACCATCCATTCGGAGACCCACCGTGGCAGATCCTTGGCCCCTGTCAGCCAACCCTCAGACCAGAGACTCTGTGTCCTGGGCTCCTTCAGGCAAAGCCAGGGAACCGCAGACAGGTGTGCGTCCCAGGCTGGCGTCTGGAGGCCCGCTCTCCCTTGGGCTGACCAGCTGGGACACTTTGAACCAGGGCCCTAATCTCGCTGACTCTCCATTTCCTTGTGCGTAAAACCGGCCTGGCCTATGAAGAAGGTTGTTGCGGGGGCAGATGAGATCCTGTGGGCCCGGCCCTGTAATGAGGCGCTGAACAAAGGGAGGAGGGCGGCCCCCTCCCTCTGACCACACAGTTGAGAGGATCAAAGGCCGACGAGGACATTCAATTCTGTTGGAAGAACCAGAGATTGTAAGGTGAGGCCTCTCTCCCCTCCTTGGCCTGGTCGGCCTCCTTTGACTCAGCCCTATGGAGCCAGGCCTGAGTTAGGCCAGGAAGGCCAGTGACTCATGGTGACCTCACTCCTCTAGGTCTCTGTGGTTCCTTCTGTAAAATGGGCACAGCAGCTCTTGGTTAAACGATCCTCCAATGAAAGGCCCCTGATGGCTATGGGCCTCTGTTATTACCCACACCATGCTCCTCGGGCTTCCTCATGGGCCCAGGAAGATGTGTGAAAGGCAGAGCGTCCAGAAAAGAATAAGAAATAAAGAAAATAAGCTTCACTCTCAGTCCAGCACTCAGAGTTAGCTGGGTCTCACACCATGCCTCGTCACAGCTGGCTGTTCCTTCCCTGTCACTTTTGCACAACCAAAGGCAAGTTACCATTTAACCAGGCCAAACTCACCAAGTGGCAAACCAGCAGGACCTGTTTGCTGGGGTGCAGTAACCCCACTGGACCTGGTCCGTGGTTGCCCTCCTACAGCCTTCCACCTCCTGCAGGGCCCAGCCCAGCAAGGTGACCTTGCCAAGTATCCTGGCCTTCCCTAGCATCTAGCATGTGTCACAGGGGACATGGGGGGAGGGGCCGCCAGGAGGAACCAGACATGGGGCTTGTGGGGAACACACAGATATCTAAGGGGGGAGGAAGCAGTGTCCTCCAGACTTTGCTGGACAAGCCCAGAGCAATCTAAGAGTCTGGGAGAGATAGGCTAGGACAGGAGAGGGAGAGACAGCAAGAACGAGAGAGAAGGGGGTCCCCCAGAGTCTACAGATTGGGGGCTGTGGGGGCCAGAGAAGGTACAGATCCTACCTCCTCCCTCAGCCCTCCCACTGCAGCACCAAGGCCAGGTCGGCCTTGGGAGGTCTCCCCCCTTGGGTTCCTCCTGAAGCAAGGTCGGGTCTTAATCATCCCAGGGCCCCCCACCTCCATGTCTTATACCCATAAGTATAATCTGTGCTTATAGAATAATTACTTGGCTCTAGTTCTTCTCCCCAAAGCCCCAACCTTTGGTTGAGGAGAGTGTAGGAAGGAATTTACATTGTATTCTACTTTTTTTTTTTTTTTTAACCAAGTGGGGTCTTGAACTCCTGACCCAGATCTCGCGACTGAAGCTGAAGTTAAGAGTCAGATGCTTAACGGACTGAGCCACCCAGGTACCCCTCCTTTACTATTAAAAAAAAAAAATTCTTTGCCTAAAGTGATATCAGATTATATATATGTTTACCTTTTTTAATGTTTTAAGTACATTTGAATTATGAAATATTTCAAACATACAGAGAAGAGCAGAGAGCCACAGACCCAACCCTAAGCTTGAACAAATGTTAACATCATGCTATATTTTCTTTAGGTCTCCTCTGGTTGAAAAGTTAAATGTTGACACTTGAACCCACGTGTCATCCCTAGTTTATGTCCTTCCTCTCTCTTCAGAGGAGGCCTTGAACTTGAAACGGATACATTCTCCATGTGCGTTTTCATACTTCTATGACAGGTAAGGGTCCGTAAACAACTCACAGTGCCGTTCTGATGTTCTGATGAAATGCTGTTGGAATGGGAGAGCAGGGTTTTCCTCCTTGGTCCTCTGGGGCCTGGTCTATGAATTACCTCTAGGGCTGGGGCTGCAGGAGGCTGGGCCCAAGCTCTCACCCTCTTCAAACAGGGGCACCTCTCTCCTCTGATTTATAGGTTGAAATTTCCTTGGAAAAACAGGTTCCGCTGCTTGAAATCACAAGTGTAATGGAAACCCTTCTTCCTGACAGAGGATGTAACTAGGGCCCAGAGAGGGCAGGTGACTTGCTCAAGGTCACACAGCAGCTTGAGTGCAGTGCCCATTGATGCCCAATTCAGGGCTCTCAGCCTCCCCACCGGCCTCCCTTGTTAAACAAAGGAAGGATAGGTGAGTCCCCAGCCTCAAAGTTTGATTTGCTCCTACACGGGGGAAAGGAAAAGCAGTCTGGACTGGGGCCTATGAGGACGCCAACCCACCACCCCTTTGGAGAATCACAGGGCACAAGGAAAGCCTGGGGCGTGTGTGCCCAATAGAGCAGCCTCAAGCTCCCTGTGGCTGCTGAGCCCTGAGAAGGGATCTAATCCAAACCAAAAGGTTCTGCGAAAGTGAGCTACACAATGGCTCTCAAAGATCTAGTGCGGAAAAAGGATGGAAAAGATCTTACTCGTTTTATGTTGAGTACATGTCGAAATGATAATATTCTGGATACGTTGGGTTAGGCAAAATACATTCCTAAAATTAATTTTACCCGTTTCTTTGCACTTTTAAAAACGTGGCTATAGGCAAATTTAAAATTATGAATATGCTAGCATTCTGCTTCTGCTGTCCCGCGCTGCCCTAGGCCGTATGTCCTGTGGTCAAAGGCAGAGCAGTCAGACCGTGGAGAGCGAGGCTGGAACTGAAGAAGGACGGACCCCGGGAGCCCTGAGCTGGGGAATCTGCACAGAACCCACCCCAGGGGCAGGATTCTGATCAGGAGGGAATGGAACATGCAATTGCCCGTCTGCTCTGCGGTCAGGGGCTCCCCTCTCTGAGGTCCTCCTGCCCTGGTCCTCCGGGAGCCAGGCTTGCCCTCTCCTTGAGAGCCCTGGCGTTCCCACCTTCCACCTCAGGCTGCGCCGACTCTAGGGAATTGGGACCGTGTGAGTCCCCTCTTGCAGATCGCCTTTCTTTCCTGTAATGACGACAGGGGTCTTTGCTGTCCCTACCCCCTCTGCCCTGCCCCATGGAAGCTGAGTGCTAGAACCAGACTTTTCCCTCCTGAACCACCTCCCACACGCACCACTTGACCTCCAGGAGAGGGACCCCAGGCTCTAATGTGGGATGCAGAACCTCCCCCCGCCCGGCCCCCCATGGCAGCAGGCACACTCCGGGGCTCCTGGGGGTGAGAAGGGGCCACTGAAGGACCCCAGCATCTGGCATCATAGAAGACGCCCGGCCCTCCCCCAGGACGCCTTCCCCGAGGACGATCTTCCCTCAACCCCCGCACCATCGCCCAGGTCTGTGGTTCCAGCCAATTATTCTGTCGTCCCCAGAGTTGGCAAAGCATGACACTTCCCTATTGGAACTTCTCAGCTATCTCCCCGTGCAGCTGGGAGCTGTCAGCCAGCAGCTTTTCTCTGTTAAGGTAGGGGTGAGGAGCGGCGGGTGTGGGGCGGCACCGCCTATGGGAAAATGAGAAACATATCAGGCACTTAAGTGCATATGACAAATAGCAACCTTTCCTCCCAACGGGGGAAACAGAATCCAGGATGTAACAGCTTTGGAGTCTTCAACCCATTGGGGGAAAAAAAAACCAAAAAACAAAACAAAAAAACCCCCAGCAACCTCCACTACTACAAAATAATGCATATGCACATCGTAAAATATTCAAATGATACCAAAGCCGCTTTTTTTTTTTTTTTTTTTTTTAAAGATTGACACATGAGGCACCTGGGTGACTCTGGGTTAAGCCTCTGTCTTCTGCTCAGGGTCCTGGGATCAAGCCCTGCCTCAGACTTTCTGCTCCGCAGGGAGCCTGCTTCCCCCCTCTCCCTCTGCCTGCCTCTCTGCCTACTTGTGATCCCTCTCTCTGTCAAATAAATTTTAAAAATCTTTATTTAAAAAAAAAAGATTGACACATGATTCACCTTTTATCACTGGTTTTTGGAAATCCAGGGGTGGGTGCTGGTAGCAAGCTTTGGGGACTCTCCCTCCAGCTTGGTCCTCCTTGCTCTGGGCCATCTAAATAACCGAATTTTACAAGACACGTCCCTGGAAATCTGCTTTCTAATTTAGAAAAAAGTCATCAACAGAGCCCTGTGCTCCAGAAACCACAGACTATGAAGAATGAGCATACGTGTTGAGAGTTCACTGTTTTAATCAAATAAAACCTACAACAAAGTTGATCTGACACATAGTTAATGAGATAATCATTGTTGCGCTTCACGGGAATTAGGCATTAATGGGAAGCAGTTTTTACAAATGGCGGTAATTATACCGCTGCCTTTACTCAGCCAAAATTTTAAGGTTTTTCCTTCTGGTTTTGTTACTTCCCGTGTATATGCTGTGGGTCTCCGTGATGAAGCTTCCTGTGGGTGTCGCTGCCCGCCCCACTCCCCCACGGGGCACAGGCCCAACAGCGACAGCAACAGCGACAGCGAGGTTTTCTTGAGCACCTACCATGTGCCACCATGCAAAGCGCTCAGCTTGGATTATCCTGTTTAATCCTCCCAAGAATCTCCAGAAATAGGTATTTTTAGCTAGCAGTTCACAAAAGAGAAAAGGGAGGTTCAGGATGTTATGCCGCCCACGGTCTCGGTCACAGAGGCAGGAATGGACCAACCCACGCAGGCTGAGCCGGTGGCTGGAATGGAAGCGCAGTGCCGGACAGCCCTTCTCCCCGGCCCCTGGCTGGCCGGGGCTCCCGGGGGACACCCTATGATGGGCAGCTGAGGGCAACAGGCCGCAGGAGGAGGGGAGGGGGCTGAGGGCAGCACAGGCTTGGCAGCCACGTGGACCAAAGTTCAAATCCCAGCTGCTCACACACTGGGCGTGTGGCCCCTCTGAGCCTCGTCAGCAGTGTCCTCCTCAGTCAGGTGGGGAGGGGTTCGGGCACCGGGTCTGATAAAGGCCCAGGGCGGGCCACACACATGGGTGGGTGAAAGGGAGCAGGCCAGTCCCGGGGGGTACAGGAGTGGTGGCAGGAACCAGGGTTGCCCAGCCCCCTACCTGGGAGGTGTCAGATCCAGGGAGGGAAACAAGCCAGAAAGCAGGTTTCCCGCTGAGCTATGTGATCTGGGGGGCACTCAGGGGGCGACACAGTCCCAGGCTGTCCTGGGGACTCACTGCAGGTCAGCTCAGGTTTCATGAGCAAGGAGAACCCCCACTTTTGTTGCATATCTCCCCAAAAAATCTGTAGTCCTTGCATGCTGCTCTAGGGTACAAAGGGTTAAGCCCCCAGCGTCCAGCCTGAGGCCCGGGATGGGTCAGCCAGCAGGAAACCCTAGGTGGAAAGGGAACAGAAGAGAGAGCCTGCCAGCACAGTCCAAGACAAACTTCTGCCACCTTACCATGTTGCCCTGGGCCTGACCTATTTGCCGTGACCAACAGGGGGACAAAGAGAGGTTATGTGCAAAGGAACTTTGTGTCCCTGTGGCAGGGGGCCAGCAGGGAACTCTTGTCACCGGCTGGCTGGGCTGGGATTCCAGAGCATGGTCTAAACCATCAGGGTCATCGGCAAAGCAGGACTGAGTGGAAGCTGTTGTGTCCCCCCCTGGAGGGGCTTCTAGTCCTCAGGGCTTGGGCCACAAGGGTCACTGGGGCTGGCAGGGACATCTGGGGCAGGTGGATTCCTGGGCACTGACCAGGGTACAGAGATCAAGAGTCAGAGGGCCGCATCTGGGCTACACTTGGGGCTGAGTTTTAAATCTGCCCCCTTCCAGCAGTGAGCCTCTGGGCAAGCTACTTACTTCCTCTGAGTCCCAGTTTCCCCATCTGCGAAATGGGGCTTGTGAGCTGGGCTGTTGTGAAGATGCGTGTACTCTGACTCGCATGTGAAGCCCGGTGGCTGACTCAAATGAGGGCTCTGTCAATGTCAGCCATTCATAACAACAATAAATACTATGATAATTCCTTCCGGAAATACCTGTGGAGCACCTGCGCCAGGCCAGGCCCTGCGCAGGGTGCTCTTGGGCTATGAAGGTGAGTAAGATGAGTCCCGCCTCTCCTAGGGGCCATGTGCAGGATTAATGACAACCTAAGTCTGAGAGCCCTGAGTGACGTGAAGGGAGGTATGCTGGAGTGGCATTCAGGGAAGGCTTCCTGGAGGAGGCAGCCTTTCAGCTGGGCTTGGGCAAGTGGCTAAGACTGTGGAGGTGGGCGGAGAGAGGAAGGGCATGACTTCATGAGGAAGGAAGCAGAGCTGTGAAAGAGGTTTAGGGCACCCGGAAGCTCTGTGTGGCTGGAGCTCGGTGTCCTGTGGGGGCCCAGGAGAGTGGTCAGAAGGAGAGTGTTACTGCCCCCACGGACATGCCAGTCTGCTTCTGCTTTACTGGGTGACCCTGAGCCAGTCACTTCCTGCCTCTGCCCCTGATGGATGGCTCCCCATCTTTCCCTCTGAGAACTTGAGTTACCCCCTTCATATTTCTCATTCTCCCTCCCACACAGGCTGAGTCTTTGTGTGATGAGGTCACTGAAGGTTTTGACCATGGCTGTGAATGATCAGTCCCAGGCAGAATGCAAAAGCCCCCAAAGCGTGGAGGTGGAGGTGGGTGGGACGATGGGAGGGCCCCACCGTAGTCCAGGAGGGCTAGATGGGGCCTGCGCAAAGGGAGTGGAAGGGTGGGGTGGGGTGTGGTGGTTACAGGGGTGGGGGTGGGTGGGCTGAGAGCCACGAAGGAGAAAACACTATTTGTGCCTGGAACCCTGGTCTGGAGGTCTGGAGGAGGGACCAGGAGGAGGAGGAATCAGGGATTCCCTGGTCAGAAGCAGGGTCTGGGTGACTGGGGGCTAGCTGCAAAGCTGGGGAACCCAACCAGAGGAACAGCTCCCCTCGCCAGAGAGGGAGTTACGGGGATTTGAGTGCACATTGACTTGGAAGCACCTGTAGGACAAGGTGGTGGAGTCTTCAGTCCGGAAGGGAGTTAGGAACAAGGTTCCTGGTCTGGTTGTTGCTAGATGGGGCCAAGACTGGAAACGCAGGTTATCCGGTCCGGCTCAGGGCCTTTGACTGATTCCATGGGGACGTGGGGTGAGGGGACAGAAAAAGAGAATGACATGGAAGTGACAGACCTGGGCCTCGCTCTCCCCCTTCTGTGACATGAGAGGTCTTGATCAGGGCTGTAAGGGGACCACCTGTCCTGCACCTTGGCTTTAAACCCTGGGAGATGGGCTTGGAGAACAGCCTCTGTTCCCAAATGCAGTCCTTGCCTAGACACCTGTTCTCTTTCCCTTGGGAAAATCCTAAGGTGCCTCACCTTGGCCCCTTCTACTTCCATGTCAGCGCTCTGAATTCTTGTGAGTTGGGCAGGCAGGCAAGGAACAGAGTTTTGTGCTGGAAAAGGTCTTGGGGCCCAGGCCCTTGTCCTGCTGGCCATTTTCTTTGGTACCTGATGAGAGGCCTGGCCTGGGTAGGCCGGACCAATGAGACAGGTGCCTAATGAGCGACTGATGTGCTGGCCAATGGAACACACTTAGGCCTCCTAATCCAGTGACCAAGGGGTCTCCAAGATCACCTGGCCTTGGCTCCCCACCCCCACCCCCCCACCGCTCTCATCAGACCAGAAAAGAGTGGGGAGGAACAGACCTGGGGCTGACTTTTTATCTTTTGAAAAGCCTAGCAGAAATAGAACATTTATCTGCGCGAAGGCTACACAGGCTTAACTAAAATGTCAAGTTTCTTTGCTGGAATTATAACGGGGAACACGATAAATGTACATTTCTTCAGTCATTGCTAATTCAAAACTCTGTTTTGTATGAAACAAAACCCTGGTATGCTGCTCAGAAACTCTGATTGCTTCTGTTTCATATGACATCTGCTCCCGAATTAATGATAATGGGATGCATGTAAGTTAATAGCCTTAAACTTTAAAAAGCATGGAGTGTGTGTGTGTGTGCGCACGTGCGTGTGTGCATGTGCCCGCGCTGAAGGGCAGAGCTGAGATAATAACAGTGAAGATGTTCTTATTTTATAGATGAGAGAACGGGGGTGCAGAGAGTGGACTTCCCGAGCCCTGAGCCCTGGGGGCTCCCCCGGAGCTCTGGGCTGATGGCTCACTGGAGGTTCTGAGTGTAGGAGTAGAGGAGGGGCTAGCTAATTTTGCACCTTGAGGCCAGAGCCCGAAGCTGCCTGGAAGAGAAGGGGAGGGGACCCCTGGGAATACACAGCCTGTGGATTGGAGAGATTGAGCCAGACCAGAAAAACAGGTGCAGGTGATAACGGGTAAACGGGGGAGGGGAAACAAACAGAGACAAAGAAAGGTGGCTGGGACCAGACAGAGGGGGAGGCAAGGCCCCCTGATGGTCAGTGGCCCTAGAAGGCAGCTCCCACAGTGAGCAGGACCTGGTCTCAGACCCGCCCTCTCCGTAGGGCCCTGAAGTGCGCGATAAGAAAGGTCTGAAAGGAGGACCTTGGCGTCAGCTGGCTCTGGCCTCAGCCAGGGGGCAAGGGCGATGCCCACACCTGGGGGGCAGGGTTGCCCTTTGACAAACCAGCAGCAGCAGTACTCCCCCCTCCTACCCATGCCCCCCCCCACCAGCCCCACTGGGGGACTGATGGTCCCTTTGTTTCAGAGGCCCTGCCCCGGAGAACTGTTGTTCAGAACCAGCCCCATTAAAAAATCCCTCCCCAGCAACTAACTGGGAAGCCAGTCTGGTGTGGGGGAAAGGGCACTGGGCTAAGAGTTCAAAGTCCAAGGCTCCAGGCTTTGTCCTGTCACCGACTCCCAACTCCCGGACGCACTCTGGGGTTCATTCAGCCGTCCCCATTCAAGAGTAAAGGTCTCAAGTGACTTCCGGGCTCCCTGGCCCAGCAGTGAACTTGGCTGGGGAGCTGGGTGGGAGCTGGGGTGTTGCTTCCTTCCCCCTGCGAGCTTGCTGTGTGGGCAGAGGCTTTGCTGGTCACAGGAGGTGGGGGCAGAGCATGGGCCGGGCATTGGGCAGCTTCTTTCCTCTGCCCCCAGCAGGGCTGTGGGGACCCGCCGGGGCCCTCGGGTCCTGTGCTTGGGCAGCAGGCCTGCACCTGTGTGAGGGTGTCTGGGCATCCTGCCCAGGGAACTGGGCCCAGGCCCTCTTGTTCAGCCAGAAATTCCAGCCTTTTAAGGATCAAGGGCCAGAGAGGGACCTTTTCCAGGCTGCCAGGGAGCTGTTTTTCCAGCTTGGTGGTATCACCAGGCCTGGAGGGTGAGTTCCCTGATCTTTGATTGGGCTTTCTGGAAAGGTGTTTGTCTTCACCTTGTAGGAGGGACTGGCTGGCTTGGGGCCACTTCAGTCGGCACAAAGCCTCCAGCCCCTCATCCAGGCTCTTGGGAAGGAATGACTTTTTAAATCAACTTTATTGAGGACTGATTTACATACAGTAAAGTGCACCCGTTTTAGATGTACTACTTGAGAAGTCCTCAACGTATGTGCTGTGTACCCAGCACAGTAATCAAGGCAGAGTACATTTCCATCGGCCAAAAATGTTCCCGTGTGTCTTCTTCCCATGCCCCAGGCAGCCACCGATCAGCTTTCTGTCTCCATAGACCAGATTTGCCCATCTATATCAACATACAGTTTGGACCCTCGTGTCTTCCCTCTCTGCCCCATAATTTCGAGATTCAGCCATATCGTTGTGTCTGTAGGCGGTTCTTTCCTTTTTCTTGCTGAGTAATAGTCCCTCGTGTGGCTAAATCACAGATTGTTGACCGGTTCCCTCGTTTGGGGGCATTCGGGTTGTTTCCAGCCTGCAGCTATCGTGAGTAAGGCTGCCACGAACATCTGTGGTCTTTGTGGGGATGTATGTTTTCCTTTCTCTGCATTAGTACCTAGGAGGGGGAGGGAGACTGCTGGGTCAGTGGAGAAGCTTGTTGGTTCCTTAAGAACCGACCCCCTCGCCCCCTACCACCCCCGCCAGCCGTGCTTCCGGGAGCGGCTGGACCGTTCTACAACACGTGAGTGGGGAGGGATTTGGAATGTTGCCCTTCCCTGTCTTGGCCTTTTCTCGTCCCCAGAGATTGAACAGAGCTGTGTGGTAGTTTGGCACTCCAGGGGGCGGGGAGGGCCCCCTTGCCTTGCCAGAAGACATTTCCCTGCCTCCCTCCACAAAGTTGAGATTCAAGGGGCAGTGCTCAGCAGAGGAGGGCTCAGTACCTGAGTTTAAGCAGATGCTTTGTTGGCTAAAATGCAGTTAATTCTTTTCCTTTCGCTCGTTCACACCATTCTATGCAAGTGTTTTCAAACAGACGGGCCACACTGGCAGCCTCACCCCATCCCCTGCCTGCCACTCCCTCCCTGCCCCAAGGTAAAGCCATTTCTTTCCAAGGCCCAGGGAATCTGCGTGCTCGTGGCCTGGGTACCCCCTTCTCTCCAGTGGGGTAGACGATATATGTGACTCCAGGAACTTGGCTGTTTTGCCAAGTTGGTGGCCGGCGTTGGTTCTCACGCCCCTGTCAACTTGCTCCACACTGTCATCGGTCACCAGAGAGCTCTGGGCTCCCCTAGTGCTAAAGGGCACAGCTGCCTGGAGAGAAGTGGTGAGGCTTCCTTGCTAATTGCCAAGAGGTGTGAAAGTAGGGAAGAGGGGCTCCTGCGTGGCTCAGTCGTTAAGCATCGGCCTTTGGCCCAGGTCATGATCCCAGAGACCTGGGATCAAGCCTCACATGGGGCTCCCCGTTAAGCAAGAACCTTCCTTCTCCCTCTTCCAATCCCCCTTCTTGTATTCCCTCTCTCATTGTGTCTGTCTCTGTCAAATAAATAAAATTTAAAAAAAAGAAAAAAAGAAAAGAAAGTAAGTACAGAAGAGAACAAAGGCTCTTCCGTCAGAGCAGGAATTAAGGAAACCCAGGGGCCTGGGCTGCGCATGTCCTGAGCTGGGCCTACCCCCATCCCTGCCCTGAAGTTTTTAGGTCTGGGCCCACAAGCGGCTCCTTCGGGATAAATTAAGATCTTTTTTCTTGTATGACTCTTGGGCTCTCATCTCCTTCAGATTTCAGGACACCTGGGAAAGCATTCTCCCTTGCTAGGGAAAATACCACTGCCCATTCCAGGGGTAGCTCTCTTAGTTGAGAAGGAGAAGCAGACTCTTGAGCTGAGCAGGGAGCCGGACATGGGGCTTGATCTCACAACCCTGAGATCATGATCTGAGCTGAAGTCAGATACTTAACCCACTGAGCCACCCAGGTGTCCCTAGAACTTTTTTTTTTTTTTTTTTTGCACCATCTACAGTGGGCCCTTATGTTGGGTGAGACTTTAAGAAAAAAAAAAAAAATCTCAGAGATAGTGATCTTTGCCCAAAACGCATTGGTTCCAGGACACAATGACACTTAATTTAAGACAGCGGAGGACCAATATTAGACGAAGCAAAGACAGACATATAAGGGCGCAAAACAGCAACGAGAGAAGTGAACGCAAGGGCAGAAGTTGCCGTAGTTGACTATGTCCAGGAGGAGTTATTGGACTGGGCCTTGAAGGGTGGAAAGAAGTTTTCCCCGTGAAAAGGGCAGAGGGATATTCAAAGAGAAGGGAGTTCGGTGTGCAAAGGCGCAGAGGTGTGAGAGACTGACCGCGTTGGGGATTGCCTTGAAGTGTAGGAGTGTAGGGGTCCCGCGGGCCAGACTGCGGAAGGCTTTGTGCTGTGCTGGGAGGGCGGGAATCTAATTTTCCCGGAAGCCTTACAGAGAGTGGCAAGCCGTGGAGAGATCTGCATTTTAGAAAGATTGCTTTAGAGACTATGAAACGCAGGCCATGGGGAACCGCCAGGAGGAGGGGGCAATGACGTAGGTGACAACCAAGTTGCCTCAAACTAAAGACTGGACATTGAGCTTGGAGAGAAGGGGCGGGTCTGAGGGACTCACCGGTCCAGCTCGGACGGGGCAGATGGGAAGCGTTGGGCGCATGGGAAGTTTCATGCAGGAGAAGTGACTTCTGGACTTGATGTAGAGCTTTGGGCACCAAATTCAAAGGGCTCCCCTCCAGGAAATCCCCAAGCAGACAGGTCCCTAGAAGATCAAGGTTGCCAAGCGGATTGCTTCCGAACAGGGAGGTGTGAGGACTCTCTGAGGCGACTGGTTTCCCCTGGAGCCTGTGAAGCAACATACCTATTGTTGGAAAATGGGTTCTCCGGGGAGGGTGCCGAGGGGGACCCACTACCGCACAGAATGCACAGCTGTGGGTCGTCCAAACCCTTCACTTGGCTTTATTTATAATCCTAATTACACCCTCCAGGAAGAACAATTGCTGATCGACCCAGTTACAAATTAAAGTTAATAAAATGAAAAGCCGATCCAGCAAACACAGCCAAATGCTGAGAAGCCTGTAGTGATCGATCACGATCACCATCCCGGGCTGCTGGCCGCCCCGTCCCCTCGCACACCTCCCTATCCTGCCCAGGCCCCTTCCTTCCCCGAGTGCTGTCCCTGCCCACAGGGGGTCCCCTCCCTTCAGGCCTGGCAGGCTTCAGGCGGTCCCGGTGGGTCTCCTCCCCCAACCTCCCACCCCACTAGCCCTGGCCTCAGGCTTTCTCTTCCACCACTGCCTGGCCTGGGGGCCACTTCCTCTGCCGGTGACGGTGTTTGCGGTGTTTGCAAACCGAGGCTGCCAGGCAGACAGAGCTACAAGAAGCCGACACAGGAAGCAGGGCCTCCTCTTCTGCCCTCCTTCCCCAATCTCTTTTGTTCCCTTTCGCGGCTCCCTTGGCTGTTGGTCCGTCCCTCGTTTCCCCTGATCTCTCTCTCTACCCACCTCCTCACCCTGTGGCTGACCTTGGCCATCAGCCCTGAATGCTCCGAGAGGGGCCCTGGATTCTGTGGGTGTCCCAAATGGTCAGGCAGGCACTGTCCGCTTGGCTCAGCAGCTCAGACAGCTTAAACACAGCCTCTGGCTTTTGCTGACCCCGTTCATTCCTTTTCTCTTTGTAAAGAGTGGAAACTGGAGAGGGACGGTGGGGGACAACCGTCTCTCACAGGCCCAGCTGTCTGGGCCATGGGGCTTCTCTATCTCTCCTTGCCTTCTGCTGAACAATTAGAGTCGATCTTCGTTCCTTCTGATCACAGCACACAAAATGGGTGGCTTACCCAGGAAGCGCAGGGAAGCCGGCTGGGACAGAGCCATTTCTCTGCAGGGTGTAGGAAAGGCACACCGCTGGTGTCCTACGTCCTACCTCTGACCCTTTTTGTCGGCTCCTAGAACCCAAGCATCCCATGCATACCAGCCCTGTGGGGAAGCCAGACATCTCCCCACACCCAGGGTTTCATCCATTCATTCTGATTTTTTTCTTTAAAGATTTTATTTATTTATTTGATAGACAGAGATCACAAGCAGGCAGAGAGGCAGGCAGAGAGAGAGAGGGGAGAAGGGGAAGCAGGCTCCCTGCTGAGCAGAGCCCGATGTGGGGCTCCATCCCAGGACCCTGGGATCATGACCTGAGCCGAAGGCAGAGGCTTTAACACCCTGAGCCACTCAGGCGCCCCATTCTGATTTTGTTTTTGCCCCTTATCAGCCCAACTGCTGACTCTTGGCTCTGCCTCCCCAGCCCTGGCCCTTTGGATGAGGGGTTTCTATCCAGTCCTGCTGGCATTTGGCCCTTGCATTTCCTCAATGGGCATTGATGGGGGTCACACAGTGGGACCGCCCCCGGTCTCTCCACCTGCTGTAACTTGAGCTGTCCCCTGGCTCTGCCAACCCCAGATATTCACAGCCGAGGCTCTTGACCTCTGCCCTGGGGAAGCCAGGCTGGACAATCCAGGGGAAGGTCTTAGAGTGACCAGCAGAAGGGCAGAGAGGAAACTGGCGAGGGCGTCAAGGGTGGGTCATGCCGTGAAGACTGTGGTCAAGATCTTCAAGGTCAGACTTCAAAGACTCGCCTCCGTGGGTGGCCTGCCCACCCCTTTGTACAGCCATCCGTCTGTTTCCTGGTGGGCCCGCCCACCCGACCGTGGCTCTGGGGGTGCACTTTATGTCTGATTGGCCACTGGAAGCCCCTTACCTGGTCCGGGTTCTGGCTCTCTGACCAAGTCTCTGTTGAACAAAGAAACGGATGAATGAAGGAGCTCTGCGTCCTTTATTCCCTGCTGAGGCTGACATCAGCCTATTTACATAAGGCCCAAGGGAGAAGCTTTAGCCCATCAGGTCCCATTGATCTACTTCTTAAAACACACCTCCAGCCAATGCCTCCTTTTGGGGGGACTGTGCGTTTCTCGCTTGGTTAATTCCAACCAGAATTGGTTCACTGATTCCTGGCTTCCGTTTTAACTCTTTCCCCCACCAGTCCCTCTTTTCCGCTGCTCCTTTGGTACCGTCACTACCTCTCCATTCCTCACGAAATAAAGTACAGTTCCTGGGGCGCCTGGGAGGCTCAGTCGGTGAAGCGTTTGCCTTCGGCTCAGGTCATGATCCCAGCATCCTGGGATCCCATGTCAGGCTCCCTGCTCAGCGGGGAGTCTGCTTCTCCCTCTGCCCCATACCCCCCCCACCCTTGCTTGTGCTCTCTCTCAAATAAATAAAATCTTAAAAAAAAAAAAAAAATTCCTTTAGGTCCCCTATGATTTGGCCTAACCTGCTATTCAGTCCATTTCTTGCTCTGTTCCCCTGTGACGCTGTGAGCCAGCCAACTCCTCGTAACTTTTCACTGTTCTAGCATGTTGTTCTTCCACTCCCTGCTTTGCATCATCTGTGCCTTCTGCAAAAGCTGTGCTCCCCAGAAACCCCACCCTTTCTGGTCTATGGACCTTGCAATAGTCCTTTAAGACCCAGCTGATCACCTTCTCTGTGGCTCCTCCGATGTCGTCAGCGGGCCATCCAACAGCCTTTTCTGATGTGTCTTTTCGTCCAGCACAGGGGAAGACCAGAGTTTTGCAGTCCTTCGCTCCACGTTTCTATTGCATGAACACAGAAGCCACTTGAGGTCAGAGCCTGTGGTCGTACTCACCTCCCTGTACTCAAAGCTGGCAGAGAGCCTGGGCCATGGTAGAAGAGGCATTCTATGATAGGCTGTGTGGCCTTGGGTCTCTCACTTACCCTCTCTGTCTCTCAGTCTGGTCATTTGTAAAACTGTCCTAATAGCTCCCGCCTGAGGGGAATCCCCAACAATGAGGATAGCTTGAGTTACAATCTGTAAAGCTTATGGCCAATGCTTCTCACATATTAAGCCCGCAGTGAAGGTTAGCTACTGTTATTAACTGGGATTATTTAGCCCTCTGTATGTGTTTTTTGAATGAATGAGTGCATAAGAGCCTACACAGTCTAGCAAGGGACTTTCCAGCGACAAAGAACATTCAGTATCAGTCTTTCTGTTAAGATCTTTTTTTTTTTTTTAAGATTTTATTTATTTATTTGACAGAGAGAGAGCACAAGCATGGGGAGAGGCAGGTGAATGGAGAGGGAGAAGCAGGCTCCCTGTGGAGCAAGGAGCCGGATGTGGGACTTGACCCCATGACCCCGGGATCATGACCTGAGCCGAAGGCAGACACTTCATTGACTGAGCCACCCAGGTGTCCCCCAAATAAATAAGTCCCTGAAAAAGAAAAAGGGAAAGATGACTGGAGTAAGCTTGTCATACTTGTCAGATGAAGAGTGGGAAAGAACAGGACCTTTGCATCGGCGTGACACTGGTGAGCAGTTCTCAGGAAGGCGGTGCTGGGGTCATCCATCAATTATATTTTCCTCTGAGGTACCTACTACATAAAAATTTATTTCAATAACTGATAAAAAATTCCTCACTAATAATCCCCTCACAAATCGCCTGGTTACCTTGGAGAAGGCATGTGGACCCACGATTGCTCAGCTGCTAGAGAAGGAACCAGATAGGGAAACAAATCTCTTCAACCAGAAAACCTTAAAGACCATCGGATCCCAATCATTTCTTTGGAGAATGATCATGATTTTGACCTTGGTTCAAATTCTGATCCTGTTATTCACTCTTTACGAGATGCTGAGACATTCCCGACTCTCACTGACCTGTGACGTGGAGATAATCCCTAACTCACATGATCGTAGTGAGGCTGAAATGACATTAAATGGGATAATTTACGCAAAGTAAAGCATGAGATCGTTGGTGTGTGCAAATTTAGTGTTTGGATCAGTTTTGAAACGTATGTACGCAGAGCTGATAAAAATACTCACTTCTTGAGCAACAATAACTTTGGGCAGCTACCGGGTATCTTCCTCATTCTTACATTCTGGTGTGGAAAAAAAAAAAAACAACTTTTGAACCAAGAATGTATGGGCCAGACATTTTGTGAGCAGCTAGAAAAACAGAATTAAAAAAAAATAGGGTCCTTGTCCTCATGTCGCTCATAGTCTAGACAGGACATAGCTCTAGTCATAAGACAAGTTCTCCAGGTAATGTGATGTATCCACAGAGGGAAAGCACTACACTGAGATGGGACAAGACTGCAGATGAGGTAGTTAAGGGAGGTTTCTGGAAGAGGTAATGCTTCAACCAAGTCTTGGAGGAAGAGTGGAAATTATCCAGACAAAAGAGGGGGAAGGGGAATTCATTCCAGGAGCAGGAAATAGTAGATGCAAAGATCCTGGGGCACAAAGAAGCAGTCGCATTCTATGAAGAGCAAATTGCCTGACAAGGATGAAGGGGGTGTATCTTCTTGTGGAGGCAAGTGAAGAGATGGGAAAAACAAGGTGGCCTCGAGTCACAAAGAGCGACCGACACCAGGTTAAGGACTCTCGAGACTATCCTGAAAGTAATGGAAAGCCATTGAAGGCGGCAAAGCAGAGGAATGAACTGGTGATGTTAGTGTCCTGTTCTGCTCACTCTGGAGGCTGGAGGACAGGAGACCCTGGGGTGGGGGTGGGGAAGAGCGGCCATTCTAGAAATGCAGGCAAGACATTGCCGTGAAGAAGCAGACTTCACCATCTAGCGCCACAGTCTAGAAATGAACAAATAGAGCCTATTCTGTAGTAGATCCTCATTTAAAAAATGGCATCTGCCTACTTCTAATATACCAAGCTGGGGGTGGGGGGAACGGTCAGGGGTGCCCCAGCAAGGAGGGAAGGGCATGGAGATAAACTTCAGAATGTGGGGAAGTAGGTCCAAGAGGACATACTCTGGCCTTCGCTGGAGGGATGGGGAGCCAGTGCTCAGCGCACAGATGTGTCAGTAGGTGGCTGAAAGACACGGGGAAAGATTATGTAACTGGGGTGTGGAGAAGGAGAATAGTGGTCCATTGCTGGAGACCTGATAAATTGAGAGCTTTCTTCCTGGGGGCGTGGGCCTGAAAGAAGGTCCAAGATGGCTTAATTACCCATGGTGGTCTGCACCTGGGATGAGTCACAGGAGAACTGTATTAACCCCCTTGGGCTTTCCCTGCCCCGGGGCTTGGGACAAAGCAGCGTCCCAGGCTGACCAACCACTGTCCCCTCCCCCGCTTCCTCTCTGGGAGCTGGGGGATTTGCATCATCAGGCACCTGCTGGAGGTGAGTGTCCTCCCCGCCCACAGCCGCCTTCTGCAGGCTGAGCAGGTGTAGGTGGACAGCTGGCGGGGGTGGGTGGTGGGGTGGGTGGGGTGGGGGCAGGGTTGCTGGGGGCAGCCGCCCTGTCCTTAGGAGGAGCCTGATTTTTACAGGAGTGGATTCATGAGGTTGGAAACTGGTGGCTAGCCTGGCGACCAGAGCCAGCTTCTGTCACATCCGAAATGGAAGTAAGAACCTACTGGAAGAAACCAAGGAGCCGAGAGGTCTTTCCTCAGGGCCTCTGGGTTTCGGTCAGACTCCCCTCAGCAGAGGGCGTGTGACATTGGGCATTTCATTCAACCCCTCAAAGTCTTAGTTTGACTGCAAAATGGTGGTGACATACCCGCTCTCTGGCACTCAGACTACTACAAGTGGACCCTTATGAAGAGCTCATTGTGGGTGCCAGGCTCTGTTCGAAAGGCTCTACATACCTAGAGAATATTGTGTTATATTCATTAGCAGCTCTACATGAGGTATTACCATGACTGCTACCCCCCTTAAAGATGAGACAGCGGAAGCACGGGGAAATTAAGGGGCTTGCCCCTTAATTCCAGGCAGAGTCTGGATGGAGACCCCTGTGCAGCCAGACTCACACACTCCACACCTCCACACGTCAGACCCCCGCCGCCTTCACCTCCTCCCTCAGCTGCGAAATCCTTTACCAACAGATGCCGGTGCGTTTTTCTCAGTCATGACTGACCTCCCCAGAATGCTGAGTTCAAGACCTCAGGCCCCACTCCCAGCGTGCCGTGGTCACCAGGGTTTTGCCTCAGGAAGGGATGGGAGCGACAGGTGTGTCCGCTGAGTGTGGGTCCTTACAAACCCGTGGAAGGCACAGGAAGGGAGACTCAGAGAACCGGCGACCTCCCACAGTCATGGAGCTCTGAAGCTCAAGAGGCTCATCTCATGGCAAAGTTCCCAGTGCAGGGTTTCTCAGACCTCTTGGAGAAGAAGCCAATTTGGTGGCTCAGGGCAAGGCCTCTAGAACCTGAGGTCGAAGCCCATTTCTGTCACTTCCCAGTTGTGGGACCTTGGGCAAATGACTTTACCTCTCTTGGCTTTGGTTTGCTTATCTGTACAATGGAGGTCCAGGGCTACCTACCTCGGAAGGTTATGGTGAGGTGCTCATGGAGTACTCTCCGTGGCTATCAGAGTGACAGCTCCAGGCCGGGGGCAAGAGTATAAGATTTGACTCAAGGTTTGCTTTGCCTAGAGGAGGCAGGATAAGGGCTATACCCAGAAACCAGAAGATTGACAGGGTGGTGGGACGTCTGTCTGGGGAAGATTCTAGACGGAAGCAAACGGTAATTTCAGGCTGGTAGGAGGGTAGCATGAGGTCCTAGGAGGCTCAAAGGCAGGTAAGTGCAGAAGGGTCTAATTGGACTGGTGGTTATTTTGGGGGGACCCACAGCTAGGCAGCTGGGTAACCTCTTTCTAGGACCTGTGCTCAGTATTCAGGAGGCCCGACCAGGCAGTCAGCGTAAGATAAGGATGTGGCCGCACGGAGTGGAGGCAGCCACCTGGAAAGGACTTTCCTCTCCCGGTGGCTGGGGGTTAAGGAACAGATCATGAAGCCTGTGGGAGGAGGCCACCAGAACCGGGGCTCAGCTGACATTGGGGAGGCCAAGTCCAGATGTTAAGTAGATACAGGGGGGCCAAGGGGGTCAAACCAAGGGGAGGAGGCAATTAGCACATGCAAAAGTTTAGGATAGCACCAGGTTCAAAGGCCATGCGATGCATGTGTTGGTGGTGATGCTGTTATTTTTGATGGTCAGGATCTGCGAGCAGAAGTAACCAGACGGGGTTTTGATATCTTATTACTTCCCTCCATGAATCTGGGACCGATACTGCCTACTTTCTCATTTAGCCAAATGAGACCTTTTAAACAACCAAAAAATGCACCAGCTACCATCACCACGATTTCTTAAAAGAAGAGCCATCTTCTTGCCAAAAGGAAGATGGGAGTAATCTCAGAATAGACATTTAAATTAGAAATGAAAATTAACTGTGCCAAAGGCTCACTTGCATTGTCTTTTTGTCAGGTGCAGCTGATGGAGGGAAACTTTGTCTGGAGCACGGCTACTGGGCAGAGCAGACTGGGTGACGTACTCCTCCCTCCAGGGCTCCCCTTCCTGGGCCCTGGGCTGCCTTATGGACTTTGGTTTTGAGGAACATGAGAAAGGCTCTGTAGCCATGTACAAGGTGTCTGTCCTGACCCTGAGCTTTCATGCTCACAGCTGGGTCTCTGCTGTCCTGTGCAGGCCCTCCAGGCCCCTGGCTTCTGGGCCAGCCTGACCCCACTCCATTCCATGGCCACCTGGGTCCTCTTCCTCTTACAGCCCTCCGCTTCCCCTTTGGACGTGACACCTGAACTTGTCTTCCATTGGACCGTTGGCACTTTTTAAGGGCTTTGACAGGAACCTTGCCTTCTGCCTCTCCTGCTCCTGCCCAGCCTGCCCAAGGGACACCCTGTCCCATTCATTCCCACCCCTGGACCTCAGCCTCAACCCTTGTCCTCGATGGCTGAGGATCCACACGGAATGGCAGAGTGAAGACCAGCCCTCAGAGCCACTGTAGTGTGGACCCAGCCCTTCTACCCTGGTGCTCCTGCTCTCCCTGTGCGGGTGAGGGACAGAGGGAGAAGGCTGAGTCTCAGGTTTGCTCACAACCTAGAGAAATCAATAGGCCCAGGGCAAGGAGCTAAATGCATAATTAACTCACCACTGTGTCCGTTTGTCTCTCGGATATCTGTAAGCTCTTTGCGGTGGGAACCTTCCCTGATCATCTTCTATTTACTCTTTTATTTCCTACTCATCCTCAATTCCCAATGTCCGCCCCTCCCCGAAAACCAGCTAGTGAAGGTCATCCGAAATATATGTGTTGCCTTGAATTTGATTCTTTCATTCCATACACATTTACTGATCACCTGCCAAGAATGATACCAAGACAAAGCAGATAACGACATTGCCTTCAAGGAGCCTTCAGCCTCCCGAGTAGGAGGACCCATGGCCATGGAACTGGAAATGAAATAGAAAATACGGAATATTTCCAAAACAAGCCTGAAGGCTGAGCTGAACTGGTTTCGCCTCCAAGTGCTTGGGTGGTTTGGCCCATACGGGTCAGCCCAGCCTAGAAAAACAATCTCCCCACTGGGGCCCCAAACATGTCCCATTCAGCCTTGAACACAGCTCTGAGCCAAGGGCGAGTCAGCCTCGCAACCGTGCAACCACCTTGTTTTGTTTCCAGAGAGGTTTTTGTCCCCACCTTGGTCTGCTGGTGTTTTTCTCCCTGACCCCCTCCCACACTCATCCTGAACACGACAAGCCTCTCCTTAAAAACAAATGTCTCCCATTGCAAGATAAGGGTGTCCTTTCCGTGTTTCCATTAATTTGCTGACGCTTGTTTTCATGCTGAGTTTGGGCTGGCCTTGTACTGACCGTGGAAGGCCGAAGTTTGTTTAAGCAAAAGGACGCAAGAAAGGGGAAAACAAATCAAAGAAACACTAAATTCTCAACCAAAAAAAAAAAAAAAAAGAATTTTCAGGGTGCCTGGGTGGCTCAGTCATTTGAGCGTCTGCCTTCAGCTCAGGTCATGATCCTGGAGTCTTGGGATCGAGTCCCGCATGAGGCTCCCTGCTTAGTGAGAAGTCTGCTTCTCCCTCTCCCTCCGCTACTCCCCCTGCTTGTGCCGTCTCTCGTTCACTCTCTCTCTCTCAAATAAATAAATAAAATCTTAAAAATAAAGAAAAAAAGAATATTCAATCAACTGGTTTAGAACAGTGATGAGGTTTCCCAAGAGGAGAGTCTAAAAGTAAGTGGGATGGGGGGACCCATCAGGCCGATGGTACAGGGCGGGGATTCCTGATTTTCTTGCTCTTTACTGCTCACTGACAGTAATGGTGGCTCAGACTTCCTATGGGGGCCGGGGGCACATCCCCAAGGGGTTCTGGAAGCTACTCCCAGGAGGCTGCCTTCTGATCTCCTTCCAGTCTCCCAAGGTAAGGCTCTCCAAACTTCCAGGAGCTTTGAGGGGGTACAGTGATCACTTTCTTCCCAATTTGTACCTGTGTGGAGTGGGGGCAGCCCAAGGGTGTGGGGAAGCATCCTGAACCCAAAGTTAGGAGTCTTGGCTGGGCCCCTGAGCAGGGCAGATGCCCTGACTTATCTGACTCAGGGAGTCTGTGATGTTCAAGGATTCTAGAATATCCACTTCCTCAGTTTTATTTTATTATTATTTTTTAAAGATTTTATTTATTTATTTGACAGACAGAGATCACAAGTAAGGCAGAGAGAGAGGAGGAAGCAGGCTCCCTGCTGAGCAGAGAGCCCGCTGTGGGGCTCGATCCCAGGACCCTGGGATCATGACCTGGGCCGAAGGCAGAGGCTTTAACCCACTGAGCCACCCAGGTGCCCCCACTTCCTCAGTTTTAGTTATGTAATTCTCAATCGAATGCGTGTTCGCTGTAAGAAAGCAAAGGTAGCAGAGAAATATCTCAAGACAGGTCCCTCACCCCCACCCACCACCAGCTCCAGAAATAACCACTGTTTGTTAGGGGAGCACCCTTTCAGAAATGCTCCCTGCCCACACAAAGCTATCACTGGGTACGCTCAGGCCCTGTTTCGAGTCCAGGGTTCCCACGGCTTGCCTAGTGGCTGTGGAGTTCCCCCATTTTCCAAAACAAGAATCTGCCTTCTCAACACGTTTTATTCTTTTGGCACTAAGAAAGGTTTTGCTTCTTCCTCTTCGTCTTTTTTTTTTTTTTTTTTCTTTTTTAATCTGTATTCGCTTTTTCTAGAAAATTCCAAAGATAAGGAAGAGGTGTGGAGCTGGCTTGTCCAGAGCCAAAAATCAGTGACTCATAGCTATTCCAAACTCATTCAGCGATGTCACATTGGTAGCTTGCAATTGGCTGCATCTGGTAGATGCTACAAGTCAGGACCCCACCCCACCAGGATCAAGTTTGCTGGCACATCCCGGGGCAGGGGTTGGGCGGGGGGGTGGCGGGTGAGGAACGGGCTTTGACAACTCAGGGTAGGGGGAAGGGTCAGCCAAATGCTGCTACGTAGTTTGATGGGCTCTGTGGAGTCAAGCAAACTCCATCTGTAGGTATGTCTCTGCTGGCAAAGGATGACAGAACCCCGGGCAAGATCATGGAAATAGATGTTGGCAGAGAGTGGGGACTTACGCCTCCTCCGTCTAGCCTGCTGTCCTGAAGCAAACCCTCGATAACGTTACATCCTGTAGACCTCCCCGGGAGAGTGCTAGAATTGTGGCCCCTATGAGCCGCAGCTTCTTGTGTCTGCACCCCTTCGCTGTGGGGGTGTTGCTGCTCCCCTCACTGAGCAGTCCCGTCTACTTTGCCATCTCCTTGAGTCTGGACTGGCCTCGTGACCTTTCTGGCCAGCAGAATGCGTCAGAAATAACATGCACAGGGGCGCCTGGGTGGCTCAGGGGATTAAGCCTCTGCCTTCGGCTCAGGTCATGATCTCAGGGTCCGATGTAGGGATGGAGCCCTACACTGGGCTCTCTGTTCAGTGGGGAGCCTGCTTCCCCCCACCTGCCCCCCCACCTGCCTCTCTGCCTACTTGTGATCTCTGTCAAATAAATAAATACAATCTTTAAAAAATAAAAAGAAAGAACATGCACACTCTGGAGGTTAGGTCTAAAGGGGTCTTGTGGCTTCTTCCATCTCCCTCTCATAACTTTGAGGCCGCCATGCCCTGATGAAATTCCCTGAGCCCACTGGGAGATGAGAGACCACTGGAAAAACTGGCAAAGCTGCCTCAACCACCAGACACGCCAAAGAGGCCATGTTGGGACACCCCCACCCCGGTCAAATGACCTTCGCCACATGGGCTCTCGCGGGATTGACTAACAGAACTGCCCACGTGGCCAACCCACAGCGCTGTGAGAAGCAACAAATCACCATGGTTTGTTATGCAGCAATAGCTAACTGAAACAACCTCAAAATCTAGAGACATCAGTGGGCCTGGAAGGATGATGTCCTCAAGACCCCTACCCCCCATCTATAAATGAATCCCCACTACAGCTGTTAAATGATCAGGATTTATTTAAGCTGTTATCCCTCCCCTCCCCGGAGCTCCTGCACCTTCAAAGGAATAACCTTTTAACAGTGGGACTGCAGGCGCTTATCAAGGACAGATTTCTGGCCTGGGAGCCTCCTGCCTGCTCTTCAGAAGGCACATCCTTTGACAGCTTTCAGCTCATTTTGCAAAGGTGATGGGGCAGATCTACTTCAGAGGAGACAGCTGGTTGGTAAAGTAGAGGAAGTTGTGAGGAGACACTGAAGCACGTCCAACCTTCTTTGTAGCCAAACAAAACCATTTCAAATCCCAAAAGAGTCCTAGGGGAAAAAATAAACAAGGATTGGAAAGATGACAGAACGTGGGGGCAAACACATAGGTCGTGCCCTATACATGTCAGTGACATAAACATAGTAAAATGTGGGGCATCTGGGTGGCTCAGTGGGTTAAGCCCCTTCCTTTAGCTCAGGTAATGATCCCAGGGTCCTGGGATCGAGCCCCACATCAGGCTCGCTGCTCAGCAAGGAACCCGTCTCCCCCTCCCCCTCTGCCTGTCTCTCTGCCTACTTGTGATCGCTGTTAAATAAATAAATAAAATCTTAAAAAAAAAAAAATAGTAAAAAGCCAGGTAGATCAAGCTAGAGTTTGACATCGTTCTCAATGTGCTTTCCCTCCCTAGACTGTAAGCCTCTTGGAAGCAGGGATCATGAATTGCTCCTCTTTTTGACGAAGAGCCTAGCATGGGGCTTTGCACAGGGCAGACACACAGTGAATTTATACAGTGAAGTATAAATTCGAACCCAAAGAACAGGGTGGGGAACATAGAAGCCAGTATGTCCCACGGTTTTGAGATTTTGAAAGGTTTGAAATGTCTGCGGAGGAGTCCAGAGAGCAGAGGTCTGGGCCCTTGGAAATGGCTGCAGGCAGGGTCCTACAAGCACTTGGCTCCCCAGCACCATCCTTGGCAGGAGTCCATGCCCCAGGAGGTCCCTGGGGACCCTGGGAACTTCCAGGTGAGACTGCAAATCCTCAGACCCTGGTGCCCCCTTGAGCCCCCTTACTCACCAACCTTGTCCAGAAAGAGGTGGCCTTGGGCAGAGTGGAGCCTACCTGTGCCAAGACCTGGAGCCTGGAGTCAACCCCTCCACAGTCCTGAGGCCAAGCCAAGAGAGTAGAAGAAACCCTGGAAGGCGGAGAGCCCCAGGCATCCTCCCCCAGACATCGGGCAAGTTGTCATTCTCCCTGAGAGGTCTCACCTTGACCCATCTCCTCCCTCTTGCCTGCACAGGGCCCTGGGGGTCCTGGGGGCTCCCCAGAACCTCTCTGGGTGAATGTGGGGGCTCTGGGGAGCGTCTCTCCCTCTCTCTACTACTCTAGCTCTGGTTTGTATATCTGGGGACAGAGCCAGGTAAAGGGGCCCCTCGAACAATGTCCCTTCCAAATCCCCTGCCACTTCCTTGAAACCAAGAGCATGCTCTCTGGCCCTCAGAGACTTTGTTTCTGGTCTGCAGAAGGAAGGGAAGCAAGGAAGAAGGAACGGCAAAGGGAAGGCAGTGGGAAGGGAGTCCTCACAACCCACCCAGCTTCCTCCATTACCTACAGCGTAAAGTTCAAGTCCTTTTATGGTGTGCAGAGCTCTTGCCAGGTGGGCTGCCCCACTGCTCAGTCTAATCTCTGCCTCCTCCCTTGGACCTGACAACGCAGGGCTCCATACCAGGCCCAGCCCACAGGGCCCGAGTCTGAAAGGCCCTTCCCCCTCCCACCTTTCAAGGCCTCCTTCTGTTCTTCATGTCTTCCTCCTCTGCCGCCTTGGCCCCTTCTCTCTAGTGACACAACAGGGTCCTCCTCGCTCCTTTCCTCCTTCCTTCCTTCAACAAGTGCTCAGTGAGCACCTGCATGAGCCAGACTCTGTGCCTGGTCCTACAAGGATACCACAAAAGAGACACTGTTCTCTTACAGGGCCCCCTCACAGACGGGTGTGGAGTCATGGGGGTAAAGAGCTCGAAGTGGGCACGGGGACAGCCTCCCACGAAGAAGCAAAATTAACAGCTGAAAGCGGTATAGAGGTTAATGAGGGTAGGGGTGAGGGCGGTGAGAGGCCCCAAAGTGGAAGGGAACCTGATATATACTTCAGGAAGGAGAAGAAGTGGTGGGGGGGAAGGTTGGGTCGACTCTGGGCTGTGGGCCTGGTAGACCACAGTGAGGACTCTGGGCCTCCTCCTGGGAGAAATAGGAGACACTGAGAGGGTTTAGCCTGGTGGGGCTGGAGGGATGGGAACATGTCTGATTTGCACGTGGAGTGGTCAGTGATGGGGGCAGGAGTGAAACAGGAGAGCCCGCAGGAGGCCGCTGGAAAAGTGGAGGAAAGAGGCGCTTGCGTCCTAGACACTGGTGGGTGGACCAGATCAACAGGTGGGAGGTCGGACTGATGGTCAGGTTGGCAAGAGGGACAAGGTGACAAAAGGGGGTGTCCAAGATGGCTCCCTGGTTTCTGCATCGGGAAGGGTCTGTGCTCTGGCTAGCCTGGGGCTTTGCTAAGTTTTCAAGCCTCTGCACCCAGCATAGCATCTTATGAAGAGGTTGTGGAAGCGAAATTCAGACACCAGAGAACAAACGGGCAAAATCTCTCTATTCGGGAGAATGTCAGGTGTTGACTTCAAGCCATTTTAGCCACACTTTTTACAGAATCCTGGTAACAAACAGGTACTTCCAAATGCACAAAAATCAGATTCCTTCCAAAGTGGTAAATTAATGCTTTTGGAATGTAGGCAGATAGGTGGGGCATAAGCATTCTGTTCTCATTTTTCAAGATAATAGTTTGAACTAAAGGAAGCTTCTGGAAAAAAAAACACTACATTAACAAAGAAGGAAGCCTTAAATATTAAGATATTTGAAGATATAAACTAGATATACTATGTTATATGATAAGTATTAAATATATTTAATATGATATTATATTTTTTCTTTGTTTAAATCCTTTTTTTTTTTTTTTTAAGAGACAGTGAGAGAGGAAGCACAAGCAGGGGGAGTGAGAGAGGGAGAAATAGGCTTCGGGCTCAGCAGGGAACACAATGCAGGGCTCGATCCCAAGACCCTTAACAACTGAGCTACCCAGGTGCCCCTCTTTGTTTAAATTCTTTTAAATACAATATTATTTTTAATTGCAGTAGTACCTGCTTGCTGTGAGAAATTCCAGCAATATATAAAGAATGTTGTCAAAGTGAAGGTCCATTTCTCCAACCCCCCAAACTCTCTCTCATCAAATGTCACCATTTTTTCCTATGAACCAAAACATGTTTCCACTTTTCATAAATATGAGATTGTTTAATACCTTTCTGTGACATGATTTTCTCCCCATATCATAGTCATATGGAAGCATGACTTAGGGTCATGGTCAAGCCACAGACTTTGGAGCCAGATCACTGGGGTTCAAGTCCCAGCTCTGCCAACCACGTGTGTGATCTTGGATGAGGGAGTCACCCCACTGTGCCTTGGTTCCCTCATCTGTGAAATAGCACAAATTATAGTATCTTCCTCATTGGGCTTCTGGAAGGATTAAATAGACAAAAAGCTTGGAGAACAGTGCTTGGTACATATGTTATCTTCCCGCATCAGGACAGCTTCCAAGTATAAGATGAATCGAAATTATTCACCTCTCCTTTGGGGATGGATTCCATCTCCTTTGTAATTCTAAACTGCAATTATCTGTAAAGGATCTTTAAAGATGTGTCTTCCCTGAGGAATCACAGATCTGTACCTCTGAAACCAATAATACATTACATGTTAATTCATTGAATTTAAATTCAAAAATGTTTTGAAAAATGGCAGTACGGAGGATTAAAAACTAATCCTTGGGATTAGACACTGAAATTCATAGTAAAATAATTTTCTCCGGTAAAATTTTTTTCTAAAAAATAATAAATTGAAAAGAAAAGATGTGTCTTTTTGCAAACATGTGGGAATTCATGTTCTTACTACAAAATGGCATCAATGTTCACTCCTACCCTCGTACTGAGCCAATTCGAATTCCTGTTAGAGATCCCTTTCCCCACGCTTTTGTCAATGCTACCAATCAGCAAGTTTTGGTAAGTTTCATCAAACCAGTGGGGGGGGGGGGATATCTCCTTGTTGTCATTTGTGTTGCCCATTTTATTCGTGAGATCATCATTTTATATGTTTATTAATAAGTTGTGGGGCTTTTTTTTTTCCTTCAGTGAATTGATTCCATTTTAATGTTGGGCAATTTCCATTGAGTTTATATCTTTCAGATGTTGATTTGTAGAAGTTCTTTCTATATTAGGCATTAATCTGCTCTTTGCTTAAGTCACAAATAGTTTCTCTTGGGTGTTTGTCTTTTAGTATTGTTTATGGTTTCTGTAGGTATACCGGAGATTTGTTTATCTGTTAATCTGCTTATTAATGGATAAATCGGTTTATCTGTAGTCTATCTGTTAATCTTTTCTTTATGGACTTCGGGATTGGAGCCTTCCCTGGAAAGGCCAACAGCAAGTTAAGATTTAAAAAACATGTTCTTACATTTCTCTTGTTTAAAGGCTTTAAAAATGTTTTGATTTCAGGGGGGTCTGGGTGGCTCAGTGGGTTAAAGCCTCTGCCTTCTGCTCAGGACCTGGTCTCAGGGTCCAGGGATCCAGCCCCACATCAGGATCTTTGCTCAGCAGGGAGCCTGCTTCCTCCTCTCTGCCTGCCTCTCTGCCTTACTTGTGATCTCTGTCAAATAAATAAATAAAAATTTTAAAAAAGTTTTGATTTTTAAACCACCTTGAATTTCCTCCTCAAATTGATAACCAGTTGTCCCAACAACATTTTGCCCATTAAATTGTGATTGCCATCATTTTTATAAACTAAGTCCCTATTTATACAGGACATACTTCAGGACTCTTTGTTCCTACAACAATACCTCATTTTTTATTATTATCATCTTTGGTATCTTCGTTGTATGTCTTGCTGTATATAACAGGAGGTGCTCTTCTCATTATTCTTCTATTTCAAAATGTTCTTGGCTATTCTTGTATGTTGACTCTTCCCCGTGAATTTCAGAATCAGCATATCCATAAAAAGTCCCACTGGGATGTCAATAGGAACTAATTTGAAGGAGAATTAATATCTTTTTAATTCTGACTTTTTTCATCATTTTCAGAGTCTCTTTAGAGTCTATATCTGTAAATCCTTTCATAAAGTTCATAAGTTTTTTTTCCATAACTCCTGTACATTTTTGACAATTTGTTCCTAAGTACCTTTTTGTTTTTATTATTAATGCGAGTTATATCTCTTTTCTATCATATTTCCTAATTTATTATTGCTGATATATACGAAAGCTGCTGGCTTTTGTGTGTGTGTGTATGTTTCCTTTCTAATTTGCCACCTTGTAAGATTCTTTTATAAGCCATAATTATTTTTCGAGGTGTTGATGTTGGAGGCTCTACAGGAATAATCATAACATCTAGAAATAATGCCATTAGTCTCTTTCCATGTTGATGTGTATCTCTTCTTTTCTTTCTTTCATTTTTTTTTTTTAAAGATTTCATTTATTTATTTGACAGACAGAGATCACAAGTAGGCAGAGAGGCAGGCAGAGAGAGAGGAGTTAGCAGGCTCCCCGCTGAGCAGAGAGCTCGTTTTGAGGCTCAGTCCCAGGACCCTGGGATCATGACCCAAGCCGAAGGCAGAGGCTTAATTCACTGAGCCACCCAGGCGCCCCTACCTCTTATTTTTTCATCTTACTGCAATGACTGGGTACTCCAGGCAAGTGTACTAATAACAATGGTATTGGTGCTTGTGGGTAGCTCAGTCGGTTCAGTGTCTGCCTTCGGCTCAGGTCATGATTTCAGGTTTCTGGGATCGAGCCCCATTTCGTTTTGGGCTCCCTTCTCAATGGGGAGCCTGCTTTTTCCTCTCCATCTTCTGCTCCCCCTGCTCATGCTCTCTCTCTCTCCCTCTCTCAAGTTAATAAAATTTAAAAAAAAAATAACCGTTTCAACTTGGTTTGTCTCAATCCTGCCTTTTAAGAAAATGCTTATACCTTGCCATTAAGTTTAGCATTTTCTGTAGCTGTAGGTTTCTGATGGAGACTTTATCAAGTTCAGGATGTTTTCTTTCTTTATTTTTTAAGTTTATTTATTTGAGTAACCTCTACACCCAGTGTGGGGTTCAAGCTTATGACCCTGAAATCAAGAGCTGTGCATTCCACCCACTGAGACAGCCAGGCACCCCAAAGATATTTTCTTTCCCACTTCACTTGTGAGAAGGTTTTCTGTTTTGTTTTGTTTTTCCAATCATGAAATGGTATTGTATTTTATTAAATGTGTGTAGAGGTTTTTTATTTTTGCTTTCTGGGCTTTTTTGTTTTTTGTTTTGTGTCAGTTGAAATGATCAGAAGTTTCCTCTCTTTGATATAATAAAGTAGTGAATTTCATTAACAAATATCTTAATGTTGAACCATACTTGCATTGCTTGAATACACTGATCCAATTTGCTAGCATTTCATTCAGGATTTTAAAAATCTGTGTTTATAAGCAAATTTAGCTTTTGCTTTCCTTCTTGGTGGTTCTGTGCTTGTCCACTTTGGTATCAGAATTATGCCAGCCTCATGGAATGAGAGCGTGAGATCTTACCCTAAAAGCACACTGGCCTCATTTCTTTTCCATGGGTAGATTTGACTTTTTCAATTTTTTTAAAGTAGGCTGTATGCCCAACCTGGGGCTGGAAGTCAGGACGCCGAGATCCAGAATCACATGTTCCACCAACTAAGCCAGCCAGGTGCCCCACTGTGGGCAGATCAGAAACTGTTTTCTTCCATTCTGGGTGGTCTACTTGAACTTGACACTATTTATTGAGTCAGTTGGGATCATTTATAATTTCCCTGAGAATTGTAATATTCACCCCGATTTAATCCAGTTGCACATAGGATTCTCTAAATTCTTTAATAACCTCTGTTTCCAGAATCATGTTCTCTTCTTATTTCTTTAAAATCATCAGTTTGGGCTCTTTCCCCTTAATCAGACTTATACAAATCTTATCTATTGTATCAAACATCAGAAACCTGATATTTGTTATTTTGTCCATTTTTTCTTTATTAATTCTTATCTTCTACTTGAGTTAGGTTTATTTTCGCTTCTCTTTTTTTCCAGCAACCTGAACTGCATGCTTAGATAACTTAGTTTCAGTTTTTCTTGTTTTCTAATGTTTAAGGTAATATATTTCCCTCCAATTTCCACTCTCTCTGCATCATATAGAACTTGGCATGTAGTGTCCATGTTGTCATTACTCTAAAGTGATCCATGTTTCAGCTTTGATTTCCTGTGTCGCTACAGATAACAGAAATCTTGGTTCTGATTTCCTCTTTAATGCAAAAACTACTGCAAAAAGTGCCTTAAAATTGCAAATGGATAGATTTTCTTTTCTTTCTTTCTTCTTCTTCTTTTTTTTTTTTTTTTGTTACATTTTTCGTTGATTTCTCACATTAAGGCTCTGTGGACTGTTTGGGTCAGAAGGTTTCTACTCTGGGCAATTTATGGAAATCTTCTTTGTGATCTACTACACAGGCAAATTTAAACTTCTCCACGGATGCTTGAAAAGAATGTCTGTCCTTGGCAAGTCCTACAAGAATACAGGTATCTCGTAGACAACCTGCTTCTGAGTCGGAGCTTCGTCCGTAGCAGAGCAGCTCCCTCCCTGCGATCTATTGAAAGTCAGCCCTCAACACAAGGGTTTGTAAAACAAAATTAAAAAAAAAAAAGAATACAGGTATCTACCGAATCAAGCGTGTAACTCAAATCAAGCATGTAACTCAAACCTTTACTTTTTATCTAATTAATAAATCAATTTCTGCTTATGATTTAATTATTTCCTTCTGATTGTTTTCTTCACTCTTAACTTCCGGAATTCCAATTTTGGTCATTATTTAATCTCCTAGAACTCTGCATGTTGCTTAGTATTTTTTCATATTAACCATAGTGAGACTAGAAGAACAGTGATTTAACTTTAGAATCCAAATGCCACTGGGCATGTGAAGTCAGGTGGTGATTCATTGTGTAAGTACTGCCCAAGCGACACATTTTTAACGAGTTAAAAAAACACAGCATACATTGGGAGAAACGTGCTGGTGTGCGAGTGGCCGAATAGCAGAAGGCTGAAATTTATGAAATGGAAAAAGTCAGTTCAGCCAAATATTTACGAAGCATTCTGTGAATGGCACAGGCACGGGGAAGTGGAAGGTTCTGCCCTGCCCTGGTGGCCACACAGACCTCTTGGAGAGCCAGGACCTGCACTGATTTTATATAGTTAAGTAACCAAAAGACAGCACAAACTTCCCTGCCAAATGAATGGCCCAGGCATCGAGTGTTACCACAGTCCAGGGAAAGGGCAGATGGAAGCTGTGAACACAAGACTGCTTATGTAGAAACCTACCCCAGCTGCTTGTAGCCAAAAACCCCTAGATGCCTCTTAGGCACCCTTAGGTTCTCTTGGCCTCACCTTCTTTCCTTCTAATGTCTCCTTCCAGGCGCCACACAGGCTCTGGCTAACTTCTCGCCGCTCAATCGGACAGCTTCCCAGCTCACCCTGTGTCACTGGCCTGCTGCCTCGAGACTTCCCAGTTGACATGGAGGTGCAGGACCCCACTTATTCTCCAAGCGATTTCACAGGCATGATCTCGTTCGATCTTCACACAGCTCAGCCAGAGTTACTGCTTCCATATGTCAACTGAGGGCCAAGGCTCTGTGCAGCCGCACCAGGCTCATCCTTGGCAGAACAGGACTTAAACACAGACGCTCTCTTTTCCAGTTCCTCATGTTTCCACTGCACTTGGCTACCGCTGAGGTAGCCACAAGGTGGGTGCAATGCTGGATACATCCTATGTCCGCACGTGAGTGCGCAAAGGCGAGAGGGACTATTTCAAGTAGTCACCACTCAACAGGGTGATGGGGCAAAAACATCAAGGAGAAAGAAAATTGAGTAAAGTCACTAGAATTGTTGTTGTTGCTTTTTTAAAGCACTGATAACCTTCAAATTGAGCCAAATGCTAAAAAGTCAAACAATAGATAAGAAATCAAGGTTCTAGGGGTGCCTGGGTGGCTCAGTGGGTAGAGCCTCTGCCTTCAGCTCAGGTCATGATCTCAGGGTTCTGGGATCGAGCCCTACATCAGACTCTGCTCAGTAGGGAGTCTGCTTCCCCCCCCCCCCCCGCCTCTCTGCCTGCCTCTCTGCCTACTTGTGATCTCTCTGTCAAATAAATAAATAAAATCTTAAAACAAACAAACAAAAAAAGAAATCAAGGTTCTGCAAAGAGGTGGAAGACCTATACTCTGAAAACTATAAAACATTGATGAAAATAATTGAGGGGCATTGAGTGGCTCAGTCAGTTAATCGTCTCCCTTCAGCTCAGATCATGATCCTGGGGTCCTGGGATCGAGTCCTGCTTTGGGCTCCCTTCAGGGAGACTGCTTCTCCCTCTCTCTCTCTGCCTGCTGCTTCCTCTGCTTGTGCTCTCTCTGTGTGTGTGTGTCAAATCAATAAATAAAATAACTGAGGATGACCCAAAGAAATGGAAAGACATTCCAGGCTCATGATTTGCAAGAACAAATGTTGTTAAATGTCTATACTACCCAAGGTGATCTACATATGTAATGCAATCCCTACCAAAATACCAAGAGTGTTTTTCATAAACTAGAACAAACAGTCCTAAAATTTGTATGGAGCCACAAAAGACCCCAACTAACTGAAGCAATCTTGAAAAAGAAAAGTACAGCTGGAGACATCACAATTCTGGACCTCAAGTTACATTACAAAGCTGTAGTCATCAAAACAGTATGGTACAAGCACACGGGTCAATGGAACAGAATAGAAAATCTGGAACTAAACCCACAATTATGTGGCCAGTCAATCTTTGACAAAACAGGGAAGAATATCAGATGGGGAAAAGATAGTCTTTTCAACATATGGTGTTAGGAAAACTGGACAGCAACATGCAGAAGAAGGAAACTGGACCATTTTCATACACCAAATACAAAAATAGATTCAAAATGGATGAAAGACCTAAAGTGAGACCTGAAGCCATAAAAAATCCTGGAAGAAAACCCAGGCAATAGTTTCACTGACATCTGCTGTAGCAACTTTTTGCTAGATAGGTCTCTGGAGACAAGGAAATCACAAGCAAACATAAACTGTTGGAATGACGTCAAAATAAAAAGCTTCTGGGGTACCCGGGTGGCTCAGTGGGTTAAAGCCTCTGCCTTCGCCTCAGGTCATGATCTCAGGATCCTGCTCAACAGGGAGCCTGCTTCTCCCTTTCTCTGCCTGCCTCTCTGCCTACTTGTGATCACTGTAAAAAAAAAAAACCCAAAAAACAAAACAAAACACAAAAAAACTTAAAAATAAATAAATAAATAAGGTGGATGAAAAGTACAAGGGGAATATAGTCAATGATGTAATAACATTGTATGGTGACAGACAGTGACTACACTTATCCTGATGAGCACTGAGTAATGTCAATAGAACCATCAAATCACTATGTCTTACCCCTGAAACTAATACGACATTGTATGGCGAATCTACTTCGGTAATAGATTTAAAATATTTTTTATGTTTGTTAAATATAATTGTTTTTATACAGAAGAATTGTTAAGAACCCACATGCTGAGCAACAATCAAAGTATTCTAAATCAGCTAATGCAATCCGAATCAATGATAATTATGACAATGTTGAGTGTCAGGGGGAAATAGAAATAACACAATGCTGAGTGCCCTGCAGGATACAGATCTACAAATGTGGTAGAAATTCATTCATAAAGAATCAGAGCAGGATGCTTACAGTGGTTATCATCACAGCATGGAGAGATGAAAGGTGATCACTATTTTCTTTATCCGTGTTTTCCAAATTTTCTACAATGACCATTTTTTGGTTTGTTTGTTTCTTTGTTCAAGTAGGCTCCATGCCCAGCATGGAGTCCAGTGCAGGGCTTGAACTCATGACCCTGAGATCAAGATCTGAGCTGAGATCAAGAGTTGGATGCTTAACCAATGGGGTGCCTGGGTGGCTCAGTGAGTTAAGCCTCTACCTTTGGCTCAGGTCATGATCTCAGGGTCCTGGGATCGAGGCCCACATCGGGCACTCTGCTCAGCGGAGAGCCTGCTTCCCTCCCTCTCTCTCTACCTACTTGTGATATGTCTGTGTCAAATAAATAAATAAATAAATAAATAAATAAAATCTTAAAAAAAAAAAAAAAAAAAGAGGTGGATGCTTAACCAAATAAGCCACCCAGACACCCCTCCAGGTTTTATAAGGAGAAAGTCTAGATAATATTCAGACTAGATAAATTTTCTTTGTTTTTTTTTTTTTTAAGAATCCCAAGTTCAGGTTTCCTTAAAAGATGTTAAATCCGTGTTTTCGATGAGAATATGTTCAGCTGTAAGTCATGGAGCATTTCATGTAGGTTAAAAAGTAGAGTAGAGCTAGGTAGTCACTAGCTTTGGTTAGAGCCTATATCTAGAGCTAGGTAGTCACTAGCTTTGGTCAGAGCCTATATCTCTGTGATTATCTTGCATCCTCTTCATGGTGCTAAAAAGGCAGCTGTAGTTCCTGCTATCAGATTCATGTTAAGGCAGAAAAAAAGGTGGAAATTTCCCAGTGGTGATTTTTTTATAATGGTGCCAAATTCATTGACATTCCTCCCTTTAGAGGTGGGGAGGGCGTCTCTGTGATTTCCTCTTGACTCTATAGACAGGCTTATGATTACTTCTACCAATGGATATGGCAGTAGTGGTGCTTTGTGATTTCCAAGGCTTGGTCAATAAAAGGCCATGGACCTTTCATGTCCTTCTCTTAGAATGTTCGCTCTGGGGCGCCTGGGTGGCTCAGTGGGTTAAGCCACTGCCTTCGGCTCAGGTCATGATTTCAGGGTCCTGGGATCGAGTCCCACATCGGGCTCTCTGCTCTGCTCAGCAGGGAGCCTGCTTCCTTCTCTCTCTCTCTGCCTGCCTCTCTGCCTACTTGTGATCTCTGTCTGTCAAATAAATAAATAAAATCTTTAAAAAAAAAAAATGTTCGCTCTGCAGAGACCCCCCCCAATACCCTTGGGATGCCTCCTCTCAGAACCAACTGCCATGCTGTGAGAAGCCCAAGCCACAGGGAGAGTTCAGAGGCCATTTGCAGATGTTCCAGTGGACAGTGCCCTGAGCCCAGCCTTTGGTCATCGCAGCCCAGGTGCTAGACAGATTAGGCAAAAACGCCTCCAGATTCATGCTGTTCAACTCAGGAGCCACTGACCACCTGTGGTTATTTCAATTTACATTTGATTAAAATTAAATGAGAACGTTAGTTCCTCAGTCACCCTGGCCACCTTTCCAGGTCTCAATAGTCACATGTGACTCGTGGCTATCCTATTGGACAATATAGGTACAGCAAGTTTCTATCATTAGAGAAAGTTCTATTAAACACATCTGCTCCAGATGATTCTTGAGTGCTTGAGCCACCCCCCCCCCCCACCGCCGGCTGAAGCTCCAGATGTTGTGGGGCAAAGAAAAGCCATCTGTCCCCTGTATCCTGTCTGACCTATAGGATCCCAGAACACAATCAAATGGGTGTTTGATGCTACTAAGTTTTGGATAGTGTGTTATGTAGTAGTAGCAACTGGAATAAGTTTCTTTGATAAGAAGAGCAAAGCTTTCTCAGAAACCATCCCGGCTAACCTCTGTTTATGTCACATTGGTACAGCAGTGTCACAATGTCACCCTGCTGCAGTGAAGGCTGGGAAAACATGGAGTTGGCTCTTACGGTTTTGTGCATGGGTCGGTGTGTGTTTGTGTGTGTGTGGGTGTGAGCGTGTATTTTCTTTCTCAAATACCATATATATATATATATATATATATATATATATATATATATTTCTGGACCTTGTATCTATTGTATAAACTAGAATTTGGTGTATGTAATTCACTGAGTAAGCACAGCTGCATAACAGATGCAATCTATGCTTTAAGTTTATGTATTATTACAATAGAGCACTTTCAGTTTTTCTTAACATAGTGCACAATAGGTGAGATCTAGAATTCATATAGTTAAAGCATTCTGATATTATTAATCAATGTAAATCAATTAATGTTCTTGGTATGCAGACTGCTGCGAACACTGTTTCACTCCCAGAATCTGCAACTACGATCTCTTCCTCCTTGGCTAATGGAAAGAAATTCAAAGATTTGACTTGGATTTTTGTTCACTGAGATAATAGGGAGTTAAAAAAAAAATAACAAGGAGTAAGCAAGTTATAAGGACATGTTCTCCTATCCGACCAATTCCTTCAGTGGAAATGCTTGTTCCAAAGATTAGTGGGTTTATTCAGTGTTATCTAGTTATTTTTCAATTCCAAATATCTGTGTACCCATCTTTTAGAGAATGTGTGGCCCTCCTTCACTAACCCCTATGAGAAGCCATAGGAAACCACACTGAGGTTCCATTAGTCATAAATATGCAACTTTCTTTGAAAAGTGTTTAGGGAAAAGTGGGCTTACTTGGTTTTTAATAAGTCAGTGATTAGTTCCTTGCCAATAATTTTAAATTTTCTACAGTTCAGGTTACATGACTGTCCACAAGAAATCAATGACATTAATGACAGAAACATTATGCTTGTTATGTCATCTTTCAAGTAAAGATACAGGGCTGATTCTCTAGAAGTGAAACAACCCTTAGTAGGGACACATTAGGTGATGGTGACTCTCCTATAATCCTCAGTTTACAAAGAAACAGAATGAAGATTCGAAGGTTTAGGTTTAGGATACATTTGTCAGAAATCCAGGTGTGAATATGTGTGTGTGTGTGTGTGTGTGTGTGTGTGTGTGTGTGTGTTATGTGTGAATGAGATAATAATTCAGAGCACTTTCAAGAATCGTGTTTCACAATACTATTGAAACACATTCGTTTACCAAACCAATCATAAGCTTCAGGGTGAGGCGCTGCTCTAGTAATTAATTGTGTGGAACACAGGCAGGGAAAGGCAAAGACTGTGATTTTCAGTGACTATTAGTTGCCCACAAAGAGGAATTCCTATTGTTGTGATACCACTCAGAGCCTCATATCAATGCTTTTTTTCCCCTCCATAAGTCAAAATAATCATTTGGCAATCCAGTCCCCTGTGCAGTTTCAAAGTAAATGTGAAATAGTAACAAACCATCAAGGGGCCTTTAAAGATTAAAACTTGGATAAAGGGAGTTTTATCCCTTGTGACTTGGAAGGATATGAATCTGGTTTCCCTTTTACTTGCAATCTATATCTTTAAAACAACTACATTGTTTACCTTAGGGGCACTGAGTTTTAAACGTGGAATTTTTTAATTGAAAGAGATATTAGAGATTATATAATCCAACCCCTTTTTGTAGGTGAGAGAACTGAAGGTTGATAGAAATGGATAAAATTCAGATCTTCCAACACCTGCCCTTCAGATGACATGGGGCCTCTGTGTGTGTGTGTGTGTGTGTGTGTGTGTGTGTTCATATTTGTTTTGAAACATTCTCATACCCTTGGACTAAGCTGCAATAACTCATACATTTTTGACGTCTAAATTGTTTTTTAAATTCAATTTACTGCTATCGCTAATTAATCAGAACCTATCAGATGTCTGCTCTTGAATTTTAAGCCTGAGATTATAGATTGGGGACGTTCAGAAAAGAGAATTTGTGCCTTCCCTTTGAGAATTTGTGGAAAGTATAGATAAGGTTGACAAAATTACAATTCATCTATCTTTGGTTAGACATTTTAATCTCAGCTGAGCCTAATATACTCCTCTAATTATAGTGATATACTTTCCAAATTACAAATCAAGACACATGGCCAAACACAAGGTCCTGCAATGCTGGGTGTTTGGTACAGCAAATATTATTTGCCTAATGGTAAGAGAAATTATGCCTTGGGGCACAGGAAAGATGAAATGTTTCTCTTGATAGGCCATTCCCAAAATATCCTATCTTTCTTCTTGTAATTTCTGCCCTCAACTAATTATAAAATTAAAAATAACTCATTTTTAATAACAAATGGAGTGGATATTCATTTTAGAAAACAAACAAACAAACAAAAAAAAAAACGACTGAGCAAAAAGTAGTAAACACTGAAAGAATATATCTTGATGCAGAGAAACATTTAACTTAAAATGTTTCCAAAAATAAAATAAAATAAAACACACTTTCGCAATCAAATCCCACTTTTCCTTGTTACAAAAAAATCCAAAGACTAAAAAAATCGGAATTTAAAGAGTCTTTGAGTAAAACTTGAATGTTCTTAAAACACGCCACCTGAGCTTTAGGAATCCGTGCAATAAACATGAAATCGGTCACCTGACCACTCCCACCCTCAACTCATCGCACACACCCTTCCCTCCTCCTCCGGCACACATCGGGGACTTTAGATATATCCCCTATTGATTGGGTTCCTTCTAAAGGGGAACAGGGGGAGGGGGCGGAGGCAGAGGGCATGAAAGGGTGGAGAAAAAGGCTACGACCGGATCTCGCATCCCTAAAGCGCAAAGCCTCTAGGCCTAACACCTACAGCGGGTGCGTGTGCAAGAAGCACAGCTGGTCTACACAGCCGGCTCCACGGACACCCTACTCCGCGGGGAGTTGCGCTTTAACTTCCTTAGAGCAGGTTGAGAGTGCAGGCCCCACAGTTTTAAGAGGAAGGCGGAGCCCCAACTGGTGTTTTTCCAGGAAGCACTTCTGGAGTGCAGAGCAAAGGGAGGAGAAGGCCAGCGCTGGGCGTTTCATTCATTGCTCCTCTCTTTCCCCTTCCACCCTTCCCTCCCCTTAGACTTTCTCTCCCCTTTCCCCTGGCGCGTTTGACGTCGGTCTCCTGGATACCAGACAGCCAATCGCCTAGCGGCTACGGGAGAAGCGCGGCCAATCAGGCGTCGTTGCTACCTGTGAGCAATATTTTTAGCAGAGACGGACGCTCGGTTCCACGCCCAGGCAACTTCGAGTCTTTCTCCGCCGCAGGTTGTGAAAAGGGGCGCTTACCGGCTTCCCTTGAGTCCCTCTCGTTCCGCGCTCCCTATTTACCCGCTCGTAGTTCAACCGAAGAGCATCCTAAACGCACCTTCCAGGAAGGCACCGTGTGTATTGTGTGTATTGATGGTAAAGGACACTTGAAATACACGCATGTATATATACACTTAGATACGTACGCAATTTGGCACGGAGGCCTAGGCTAGGACATTGGGAACAAAACGTGGTTCTTCTTACAGTCTCAGGCCACCCCCACGTCCGAGTTGCTGCCGGGTCGCACGGGGAGGTTGTGATGTGGGATGCGGAGGCAGTTAAACTGTCACCCAGGCGGGAGGTGTGGCCAGGTGGAGCCCCTTCCCCACCCCCAGCCTAGCACGGCCGCTTTGGGTTCTGCTGTTGCCACTCTCTGGGTGGCAGTTGGCCTAGGCCCCGGAGGTGATTAATATTCAATTAACCGGGTGCGGGTGCACGAGTCCCTGTCACACAGTTCGCCCTTTCTCTCGGCTCTCCCGGGTGCACTGGAGACCGATTTGGTAGCTCGTCCACGAGTGGGATTTTCCTGGGCCACAGTCCCACTCGAGTAGGGCATTTTTTGTAAACTGTCCCCTCCCTCTCGAGGCCTCGGGCTCTTCTCCCCGTTGTTCCCCGCCGCTCCGCCACCTGCCTCGTTCCCCTCCCCCCTTCTCTCCGGGGCTCTCCTCCAAGACCAAGCGTCAGCTGCCCCACCCACCACCGTCGCCCTCACTGGCACTTCTCTCCTCCAGTCCCTTTCCTAGTTTTCTCTTAGTCCCGCCCACAGTGCCGCCAGGACGTCGGTTCATTGGCCGTTGTGGAGCCCGAGGGGTGTGGCCTTACGTACGGGGCCCTCCGCCGCCCGTGGGGACATGGGCAGGCGGGACCTGGCCAATGGCGTCGAGGGGCAGGGCAGGGGCGGAGCCGCCGCGGAGGGTCTGGGGTGAGGGGCGGGAGGGCGGGGAATAGTTACGCGGCCCCGAGCTGTGTGACGCGAGGCGGGCGCGCGCGCACCCCTACGGGAGGGGATGGGGGCGGGGAGGAGACTATAAAACGAGAGGCGGGGCGCGCGCCGCGGCAGAAGGAGCGAAGCTCTGGCCCGGCGCGCAGTGGTCGTACTACGGGGATGCTGGGCCGGGCACCGGGCTGTGTGGAGAAGTGAGCGCGCTCGCCTGACCTGTCCCCGTCACCCCGAGCCCCAGGGGGCGAGTTCCCGAGGCCCGCGCCGAGGCCCCCGTCCTCCGCCCGGCGACGCCGTCTTGCATTCAGCCTGCTGGCCGCTGCCGATCCTCCCGAGCCCCCGCCCTGCCGCCCCTTCTCCCCCGCCCCGCGGCCGGCTCTGTGGTGGAAGCAGCCCGTAAGTATCGAGGGGCGGCGGGCGGGGTCCGGGGACCGAGGGGCTCCGGCGGCGTCGAGCCCCGGGCCCTCGGGGACGGCGGATTCGCGGCCCGGGCGCAGAGAGGAGCGGCTCCGAGGGGAGCGGCTCCGAGGGCCCCCAGCGCGCCCGGGACCTGGAGGCGGGGCGGACGGGCGCGTCGGGCTCGGCCGGGGCCGGGAGGGTAAACGGGGAAGGGCTGCCCTGGCCGAGCTGACCGGGAACCGGGGGTCGGGGCGCCGGGGAGGAGCGGCGAGCTCGAGGGAGACCGCGGGGTCCGCGGGGCTGGTGGCCGCCGGGACCGAAAAGGGTGCGGGGGAGCCGGTGCTCCCCGGGCTCTGGCCGGGTCCCAGGAGCCTCGGGCAGGGGGCGGGAGCGGGAGCGGCGGGTCAGGTTACGGCGGGGGGAGGGGAGCGGCTGACCCGGAGCAGCGGGCGCCCCGACCTGCCCGGTGCCCGGCCCCGAGTAGTTGCTTTGCCATTTCTCGTGGCCTTCCTCCTCCTCCTCCTTTTTGGAGGAGACTTGTACTCTCCTCTCCCCTCTCCGTCTCCTCCTCCTCCTCCTCCTCCTCTTGCTGCTGCTGCTCCAGCGCTTGGGCTCCGAGGGCTGTGAGCAGAAATCTAATGAGACCCAACTGGCTGTTTATGTAATTCTTCACACTCCTGTCTTAAGGCGTTGCTTTAAAACTACCTTCGGCAGAGCCTGAATTTCGCTCGGTGGCACCGTCAAGCGTTTTGGCTTAATCAGCTGCCTCTGCCGGCGCTCAGGCTTCGAGCTTGCAAAGTGTAGTTTGAGGGCAGCCAGGGATCCTTTTCCCTTTGTCACCACGAATATGAAAAATGGAACAGATGGATTAATACCAACTTGATTTTTAAAACGTCCTTGTAAATCAACCTCAGTGTACAAATAGATCCCTTTTGCAAATATCTTCTGTTTGCCCTTGATCTTTTCTTATCCCCACCCAGTGCTGATCCAGCAAACGTTTAAAGGTCGACCTTATCGTACAAGCCTCTCCGGCGGTCCTCTTATCGTGAAGGAGGGAGGTGGTTTTGAAAATCAGAATAGAACTCAGAAACCCTGGCCTTTAAAGAGAAGAATCAATAGAGTTTTGAAATTAATTGTTGCCTTTGTTACATTTGCTGCCAAAGAGGTATTTTCTGATTTTGAAAAATACACACTGAAAAGAAGAGAGAAGCTCGATTATTACATTGTATGCCCTTACATATGTATTTAAGACGCCAGCTATGTAGGATAATTTGGTTCATAATTATCCTTCACTAGGATGGCAATTCATTTAGCATTTAGTATTTTTAATTTTAGCATCATGTACTTTGGAAATTAATTTTCCTAACTTCTCCAGTGCCTGAAGGTTTAATGATAGTGCAGATCTAAGGAGCATATATACAGGATGAACTGAAATACAGAATTCACTCCTAAATTAGTGAATAGGAATATAATCGCTTTCTAAAACTGGTATAAATGTGTGTGGAGGTAGGTGGATGGGTGTGCGGAGTAGAGTTTCCAATAAATATTCTTTTGAGAACTGAGGGAAGAAACACACTGCATATGCTGGAGATATATAGATACAGATATATATCTATATCTATCTATTTTTAGAGTTGTATTCAGAAAAAAAGAAGTAAATAATAGGATTTTAAATACATTGTTTTAACTGTAAATCCCAAATTGTCCTGTGAGATTTTGAACTTTAATAAACAATTTTTTATTGTATGTTCCTTTATTTTGTGCTGATTTTATTTTTCTGACTTTCAGCCTGTTAGACTTTTTTCAAAAGTAAAATTACTCTGGGGGTAAGAAGAGGTTGTGGGACTTAGATTTCTCTTATTTGGACATGTTTGTTTTTGTTTTGTTTTGTTTTTCTTTAAGGAGCAAGACCACTGAAGGTGAAGGATAATCTACAAAGTACCAGCACTTTGAATGAAAATTTGTTTTTCTGCCACAAACTGAACACTTTTGTGTGCGTGTGTGGGGGGAAGTTGAAACACAAATCTCACTTTGTGGCATAGCAGCTATGCAGCTTGAAATCCAAGTAGCACTAAATTTTATTATTTCATATTTGTACAATAAGCTTCCCAGGAGACGTGTCAACATTTTTGGTGAAGAGCTTGAAAGACTTCTTAAGAAGAAATATGAAGGGCACTGGTATCCTGAAAAGCCATACAAAGGATCAGGGTTTAGATGTATACACATAGGGGAGAAAGTGGACCCAGTGATTGAACAAGCATCCAAAGAGAGTGGTTTGGACATTGATGATGTTCGTGGCAATCTGCCACAGGATCTTAGTGTTTGGATCGACCCATTTGAGGTTTCCTACCAAATTGGTGAAAAGGGACCAGTGAAGGTGCTTTATGTGGATGATAATAATGAAAATGGATGTGAGTTGGATAAGGAGATCAAAAACAGCTTTAACCCAGAGGCCCAGGTTTTTATGCCCATCAGTGACCCAGCCTCATCAGTGTCCAGCTCTCCGTCGCCTCCCTTTGGTCACTCTGCTGCTGTAAGCCCTACCTTCATGCCCCGGTCCACTCAGCCTTTAACCTTTACCACTGCCACTTTTGCTGCCACCAAGTTCGGCTCTACCAAAATGAAGAATAGTGGCCGCAGCAACAAGGTTGCACGTACTTCTCCTATCAACCTCGGCTTGAATGTGAATGACCTCTTGAAGCAGAAAGCCATCTCTTCCTCAATGCACTCTCTGTACGGGCTCGGCCTGGGCAGCCAGCAGCAGCCCCAGCAGCAGCAGCAGCCCTCCCAGCCACCACCACCGCCGCCGCCACCGCAGCCGCAGCCGCAGCAGAAAGCCTCTGCTCTTTCTCCCAATGCCAAGGAATTTATTTTTCCTAACATGCAGGGTCAAGGTAGTAGTACCAATGGAATGTTCCCAGGTGACAGCCCCCTAAACCTCAGTCCTCTCCAGTACAGTAATGCCTTTGATGTGTTTGCGGCCTATGGAGGCCTCAACGAGAAGTCTTTTGTAGATGGCTTGAATTTTAGCTTAAATAACATGCAGTATTCTAACCAGCAATTCCAGCCTGTCATGGCTAACTAAAAAAGGAAAAAAAAAAAAAAAGAATCCTACAAGTTAAAATGCACGGGCCCAAGGGGGATTTTTTTTCTCCTCCTTGAGATTTTTTTTTTTTTAAGCTTATAGTAAGGATACATTCAAGCTTGGTTACAAAAATAAAACCTGCATCATTTTTCATTTGCCAACCAAGCACAAAGTTATTTTATACTGACTGTATATTTTAAAGTATACGCTCAGATATGGCCTCTTACAGTATTTAAGATATAGCAAGGACATGGCTGATTTTTTTTTTTATAAAAAATTGGCACTAATAAGTGGGTTTATTGGTCTTTTCTAATTGTATAATTTAATTTAGTACAAAGTTTGTAAAATATCAGAGGATATATATATTGTTTCTACGACACGGTATTGCATTTATATCTTTTTACTACAGTGACCTGTGACAGCAGCAGCTTCATGTATTTTTTTTACTGAAATTGTAAAATATCCATCTTAAAGACATCAACTATTCTCAAAATTGTGTACAGGATATTCCTTTAGTGGTGGAATTAAAATGTACGAATATTTGCTTTTTCAAAAAAATGTATTTTCTGTTAAAGGTTTAAAGATTTTTGCTATATATTATGGAAGAAAATGTAATCGTAAATATTAATTTTGTACCTATATTGTGCAATACTTGAAAAAAACGGTATAAAAGTATTTTGAGTCAGTGTCTTACATGTTAAGAGGGACTGAAATAGTTTATATTAAGTTTGTATTAAAATTCTTTAAAATTAAAAACGCTTATCGTCGTCTTTGTTTTGAAGCCTTGGCCAGGAGCTCCCTCTGGAATTACGATGTAAATGCTAGTGGTTGCCGAGAGGTCTGACTCCCAGAATCACGAAGTAGTGGTGGAAAAGCCATTGTACTGCACCAGATAGTAGCAGTTGGCCACGTACAACATCTTGTCAAAACAGCGCAGCCTGACCAATGCTTGGGTTGGCTTTATTTACATATTTTTAAGCGACTTGATTCAGCCCACATCTGTCTCCCTGTGAAAGGAATGGTTAGACTAAGTCTAGGCAACCGTGTTTTACGGCATGTGTTAAATTGTGTTGTGCTGGCATCTAAAAGTCCGATGATGAAATTCACTCCTGTAACCAGAGAGGATTTATTTGAAATGTATATAGGGAGACCACTGGATCGGTTTTCTGTTTCTGCATGGGAGATGAATAGCTCAGAAACCTTGCTAGGACAAAGCCGCCGACCTAACTAATTTAAAAAGAAGATTAGGTCTGTTTACTAATCCTTACACTTAAAGTTCAGTCATATTTAGCTGGAGAATTTATGATCAAAATCTGCTCAGGATAGGGTGCTAAATGTTGGTATTTGTATGTGTTTTCCCAGTAAGAAAGTTTTTCTTTCTTTTTTTTAAATACAATTGTTCTGCCAACCTGCTGCTTTGGAAGAAGAGGGGAAGGTTCAGAGGTTACTCACCTGTAATGTGTCAAATTGTAGTGGCCTGGTAGGGATGGAATTTTTAAAAAGTGATGAGTTGGAAGTAGGAGACAACTATTTTTAAAGTAAAATGAGTCACTGTTTAAATGTCCATTGGTAGTGTTGACATAGTATGGGTGAGAAAATTGCCTGGAATTGGAAGGAAACTACATTTATAGTAAGGAACCAGCACTGTCTAGGATACTGGTGAAATAAATTTGGTCTTAAATGAGTTTTTTGGACACTAGTGTACAAAAGCCTTTTGTCTGCTATCCATGCAGTTTAGAGCAATAAAAAGTTTTAAGGAAACAAGCACTGGGAATAACCGAGCTGAGTTGTTCATCCACTCCATGGTGAGGCCTTTGTCCTTGAGTGGACAGAATGAGGCTATGAAGAAGTACTGGGATAGTGAGTGGAACAGGCAGAGAGCTGGTCTGCCAGCATTATCAATTATGTGCTTTTGTGATCCCCAAGTCTGAATGGCTGTAAGAACAATCATAATGGTTTTAAGCACTAGTTCCTGCTAGAGACTTCGGGGTGAAGTTATAGGCTTAACAGATAATTGCCTTTTTATTTTTATTTATTTATTTATTTATTTATTTTTTAAAAAGATTTTATTTATTTATTTGACAGAGAGAAATCACAAGTAGATGGAGAGGCAGGCAGAGAGAGAGAGGGAAGCAGGCTCCCTGCTGAGCAGAGAGCCGGATGCGGGACTCAATCCCAGGACCCTGAGATCATGACCTGAGCCGAAGGCAGCGGCTTAACCCACTGAGCCACCCAGGCGCCCAATAATTGCCTTTTTAGAAAGACAACATGCTCTTCCTGAAAATCAGAATTAAAGCAGCTAGCTAGTAGATACATAACAGAATTTGTAACAGTCTGGAACACTAATACAATCAGATTTTAAACAATTGACCTTAATGTAAATATGAATATCCTCCACGTCTTAGGGATGTGCATAGTGCCAAAAGATTGGAGAAATGTCATATTGCTATGTTTGTTGTCTTGGTGCTTGAATCTTGTTCGGTTTCAAAAAAATCCATTTAATTAGAGCTTGGTATTCTTGAGGACTTTTTTTTTTTTTTTAAAGGATTTTACTTATTTATTTGACAGAGGTCACAAGTAGGCAGAGAGGCAGGCAGAGCCAGAGAGGAGGAAGCAGGCTTCCTGCTAAGCAGAGAGCCCGATGCGGGACTCGATCCCAGAATCCTGGGATCATGACCAGAGCTGAAGGCAGAGGCCTTAACCCACTGAGCCACCCAGGCACCCCTTGAGGACTTTTTTTTTTTTTTTTTTTAAAGAATGAACTGTTTTCATGTCCTTTTTGCTCATTAGGAAGGTGTTTTAAAAGTTTTATTTTATTTCCAGTTAACATACAGTGAATTAGTAGGTTCAGGTGTACAATACAGGGACTCAACACTTGCATACATTACTGGTACTTATCACCAGTAATTCCCATCGATTATTTCATCTATCCGATACCCTGCAACCCCCTTCTGATAATCATCAGTTTGCTCTCTACAGTTAAGTAGAGTCTGTCTGTTCCTTGGTTTGTCTCTCCCCCCCGCCTTTGTTCTGCTTCTTAAATTCCACATATGAGTGAAATCACATCATCTTTGTCTTTCTCAGGACTGAGTTCTTTCACTTAACATTATACTCTAGCTCTATGTTTGTTGTTGCACATGGCAAGGTTTCTTTCTTTTTATGGAGGAATTACATTCCATATTTTGTGTGTGTGTGTGTGTGTGTGTGTGTGTGTGTGTGTGTGTGTGTGTATCCATTCCTCAATCGATGGACACTTGAGCTGTTTCCATAATTTGGCTACTATAGATAATGCTGCTATAAACGTCAGGGTGCACGTATCCCTTTGACTTTGTATTCTTTGGATAGATAGCTAGTAATGCAATTGCTGAATCATAGGGTAGTTCTATTTTTAACTTGAGGAAACTCCATACTGTTTTACAGAGTCGCTGCACCAGTTTACATTCCCACCATGAAGCTTCCCCTTTCTCCACATCCGTGCCAACACTTGTTTCATGTGTTTTTTGATTTTAGCCCAGGAATGGGAATTTTTCTTCTTAAGATTTTACTTTTCAGTAATTTCTACACCCAGCGTGGGGCTCGAACTCACAACCCTGAGATCAAGAGTCATAAGCTCCACTACTGAGTGAGCTAGTGAAGCATCCTCAGGAATGGAAATTTGTTTAAAAGGTGCTGCTTTTTTTTTTTTTTTTAATTTAAATTCAATTCGCCAACATAAAGTAAATCATTAGTTTCAGATTAGTTTCAGTAGCATTCAGGAATTCATCAGTTCCATATAACACCCAGTGCTCATCACATGACACGCTGTCCTTAATGCCTGTCACCCAGTTACCCCATAACCCACCTACCTCCACTCCAGAAGCCCTCAGTTTCTTTCCTGTAGTTAAGAGTCAAAAGGTGTGGGGCACCTGGGAGGCCTAGTGGGTTAAGCCTCTGCCTTTCGCTTGGGTCATGATCTCAGGGTCCTGGGATTGAGCCCAGCATCCCAGGATCCAGCCCCGCGTAGGGCTGTCTGCTTGCGGGGAGCCTGCTTCCCTCCCTCTCTCTGCCTGCCTCTCTGCCTACTTGTAATCTCTCTTTCTCTGTCAAAAATTTTTTTTAAATCTTAAAAAAAAAAAAAATCAAAAGGTGATTTGCTTAGCACTCCTTAATAGAGCCTTAGAAAAGCTTACTTATATCTTGGCCCCAAATCTTTTGCTTCTCACTCTGCTACCATGTTTTGGTTCCTTTGTGGAAAATGTTTTGGTTGATGATTTGATGAGTTATCTTTTTTTTTTTTTAAGATTTTATTTTTAAGTAATCTCTAAACCCAGCAGCCCTGAGATCAGGAGTAACATGTACTACTGTCTGAGCTAGCTAGGTGCCCCTGATGAGTTAATTATCTTCATAGGTCTTTCCCATTGTTTTCACTTCTGTAAATATGGACACTACGGCAGCCCGATCCTGGTGTCCCAAATACTGCCTTACAGATGGCATAGGTTGTTGATGAGTGAATAAGTTGGTACTAAAAAGTAACTCTTATACATTGCTAGTTTGACTTAAAATGTTCTTCTAAAGAAACAAAGAGTAAAAAAGGCTTCTTCTTTCTTTAAATGGTCCTTTGAAAAAAAAATAAAAAAAAATAAAAAGTAGCTCTCTGGGTTTCAAGTATTCCTTTACTGCCCATCTTCTCTAAAATCAGGTATATTGTCAAATCTCCTTTGAATAGCTTCAACCTATATTAGATAACAAATGTAGGCCTTCAGTCAAAATACCCCCTTAAAAATAATGATAATCTTTATTTACTGTGATTAACTTCTTAGTTTTTGAAGGTGAAATTAAAGGTGCCCTGAGTTTAAAATGTTCTGTGTTGGTGTTAATTTCATTCTCATATACATGGTTTACATGCATTTTTTTTAAAAAGATTGTATTTATTTATTTAGTGTTGTTGAAAGTATTTAATTTCTTAAAATTTTTTATTTTTATTAACGTATAATGTATTATTTGCCCCAGGAGAGGATTTTATTTATTTATATGACAGAGAGAAACACAGCGAGAGAGGGGACACAAGCGGGGCAGTGGGAGAGAGAGAGAAGCAGGCTTCCGGTTTAGCAGGGAACCCGATGTGGGGCTCGATGTGGGGCTCAATCCCAGGACCCTGGGATCATGACCTGAGCTGAAGGTAGAGGCTTTAACCCACTGAGCCACCCAGGTGCCCCTCTTTTGTTTCGTTTTTGTTTTTGTTTTTTGATAGGAGTTTAGGAAGACACTATCTTCATGTTTAATGAAACTTAGATTGATATCTGTGCCTATAACTGGAAAATTAGTCCAACACTTCCATTAAAGCCATTTTTAAAGAAATGCTTTTAATCATTTGGTTAACAAATACTCACACAGCACTTACTATGTACCATGCACAGTTCCAACACAGTTTACAGAAGGGGAGCTCAGACAGTTAACTCACCCACGATTGTATGGCCAGTAAGTGGCAGACTTGGAATTCCAACTCAGTAAACTTCCAGAGTTTATGCTCTTCAAGTCAATGCTTTGTTCCCTGGGATTAGTTGTTCTTCTGGTTTGAAGTCCGGGGAATAAGACTATTTTTGATGTATTAGCCACATGACTGGTAAAATCTACAGGAGCGTTTGTGAGAAGAGCCTAATGGGTGAGGCTCTTGGCCATGCTTAGAAGTCATGATGATATATTGGGGGAGATCTTTTATATTTCTGGTGGCCACATGGAAATGTTTATAGAAATCATTCAGTCAGTGCTTTAATTTTGTTGATTTTCTTAATTCAATTGTGTAAATTACTTCTCTCCTTTTAGAACCACTGCATGATTCCCTCAGACAATCAGGACTGTAGACTTAGTGGCCCCATTCCTTCTAAGTAAAATTGTAATTGTTGGCCTCCTAGAGCTGTTTTCACATACATTTCTCACCTGTGCTATTGATAAACACCAAAAGGAAAGGTCAAGTCAGTCACCAAAATAGTCTTCCAACAATGTGTTCCCTAGTACCTATGATCTGTTTCTAAGTTACTTGAAAATACATGATTTCTGTATGTATAGATGTGATACATGGTCTTCTAACATTAAGGACGTCAAATGACCTCTTATTTCAAACTGGTTCTGAAAGCCTTCCTTGAAAAAAAATAAAAATAAATTTTGGTTTAAAAAGTCACATTTTAAAAGCATAGCTATTGTGGGTGAACTCACATTCCCATTGGTGTTGCTATGAGTCTGGGGACATGTATACACTGCACAGTGGGGGCACCTGGGTGGCTGGGTAGGTTAGGTGTCCAGCTCTTGGCTGGGCTTAAATTATGATCTCAGGGTCATGGGATAGAGCCTCAAGTCAGGCTCTGTGCTCAGTGTGGAATCTGTTTGTCCCTCTCCCGCTGCTTCTCCCTACACACACACACACACACACACACACACACACACACACACTTTCTCTCTCTCTCAGATAAATCTCAAAAAACAAAACAAAAACTGCACAGTAAACAGAAGAACCCATTTTTTAATGGCTCCGAATAATTTTGGTAGTTTCGATGTGGATTAAATCTTGTTATACTGGGTGCCAATCTTTTAGATTTGGAGGTAGTTAGAATTTGATTGGACCAAGTATTTGCTGAACCCTTGTCTGGGCCTTTTGAACTTTAGCTTGGGCTAAAAGTCATCTTTTTAATGGAATGTGAAGTAGTAAATGTATACTAACCATTTCTTAATATTTGGGGTTTAAGATTTATATTTTAGAAGACTTGCTTTATATAGAACCCATAAGTGGAGCTTTGAGATCACCTCACAAATCCTAGAAGAAAACTGTGAGGGGACAGTTCTTGTGTGGAGGCTATTTGAAAGGGAGTCTAATTCCTTCCTTAAGCATAGTAAGTGATCTGGCTCTGATGACTCAGTTTCTTCATCTGCAGAATGGGTAGGGTGGGTTCCGTGTATTTCCCTAGGCAGTTCGTGAGGTACTAAACCCCTAGCTATGAAGAGCTGTCAGTGAGGTCATGGAACATATGTTCTCAGGGGTTTACAGTAGTTAGAAGCCATGAAGTCCAGACTTTGACCCTCAGTTTGTTGACCTTTGAAATCAGAAATGTAAATGCAGACCCCCAACCACCTTTATTATAGTGACATTTTGTTGTCCAGGCTGTTATTTGCATGCACGGAGAATTAAAAACTCTACAGCAATATCCTAAAAGCTACTCTATCCATGTTTCAGTGATAAATAGCACTGAGTGTATGTGTCTGGTTTTGAGGCACTGGTGGGGAAACCGTGTTTCAGCATTCTTTTTCATCCAATCAGCAAGTTGATTTAAACCCAGAACACAAGTTAACGTTCCTTTTGAGAGCAGCCAAAAACGTGGCCGAAGTGTCCATGCTGTTGTGAAAAGTATTGAAATGGTGGTTGCTATTTAAACAACACTGGCCCGGGCATAGGAGTTAAAGGTAGCTCTGGTGAGAGGTGTGTCCTACTACAGAGAATGGTGCTAGCTTTATTTTAGTGCAGGTAGAAAAGAAGAGGAGGTTTGCTTTACAGAAGGGAAAAACATTGAGAACTTGGAAGGAAAAACACATTCTGCCTGGCATTATGAGTACTTTACTTCACTGATAAAATATGACCACTGTGCAGAACAGAGAACAGGTGTAAAATATTTTTAGACAAACCTTGGCATATATTGTAGGTCCCTTCCCTTCTGTCTATACACCCAAGTCTTTCAAAGATAATTGTGGAAAAACCACATTTACCAAATAAGCTAGACCATCCACATTTACCAAATAAGCTAGACCTTACTTTTATGGTTTTTAGGTACTAATGTTAAAACTAAACATAAGCTTCCTTCCCAGCCACCAGGTTGCAGCCGGTTTCAAACACTGGGGCTCCGTGTGCCCTTGTACAGATCTGGAGCTTCCTTTTCCTTCCTGAGCACTGTTGAGAGAGCTGGGGAGCACGGCGCCGTGGCCCCTTCTGGAGCATGCGGGAAGAAATGTGACAAGCATGGACATGGCAGCACGCTAGGCTGGTTTATAGCAAATGGGTATAAATTGATGCCTTCTGGATACCGACGGAAGGGAATGTTGGATTACCCCTTCTGTCGGTATGGGTTATGAAATGGAGTCACGTTGTCCGTTTTAGCTCGGATGCTCCATGACACCAGCTTGGTCATTCTGGACACGTCCCCTCCTCTACATGCAGGTGCCCCTTTCAGTTGGCTTTTCCGTGCTACCTACCCCCCCACCCCAACCATCCGTCAGTTAGTTCATTGCTAGAAAGGATGAAGGTTGGATTTTGATTTGTTCTGTAATGGGCACGCCTGGTTTTTTCCCACTCTGATTATCCAGATCTGCCTACTGACCCCAGAGCTCTGTTCCCAAAAAGAACACTCTGTGTCTTTTAAACTACTTGTGAACTTGGGAAGTTCCAGTGGAGCTCCAGTGGCTTCCTTTCTGCTAACTCCTTTCCATTTCCAGGAAACGTGATGGGATCTCCAAACCACTTCAGTCCAAAGCTTAAGACAGCTGCAGTCCCTGGGCACTCTTTCTAGAAACTGAGGTGTCACCAGAGGTACTACCCGGTTTTCAGAGGGCTATAAAGAATCTTACATGGGGGACGCCTGGGTGGCTCAGTGGGTTAAAGCTTCTGCCTCCCGCTCAGGTCATGATCCCAGAATCTTGGGATCAGCCCCACATCGAACCCCACATCGAGCCCCACATCGGGCTCTCTGCTCAGCAGGGAGCCTGCTTCCCCCTCTCTCTGCCTGCCTCTCTGCCTACATGTGATCTCTCTCTCTCTCTGTCAAATAAATAAAATATTAAAAAAAAAAAAAAGAATCTTACCTGGGATATGTCATCTTTCTGAATTCTGTGATAGAGTGGGAGAAACTTCTTTTGTTTTTTGTTTGTTTTCTTTTGTAGCTTAGGAAGAAATGTTTTTTGGGAGGAGACTTGTTTATTATCTGAGCCACAAAAGTTCGAAGAACTTTTTGGATTCTGTGTAAAGGTAATAGACAGATGGAGGTGAGACCTTACGTCCCCAGGAGCTTCTGCCTGAGGAGAAGGATCTGGCAGCAGGTGGTCTGTGAGGACACACGAGGGTGTGTCTCCTCTATCTGTCCCTCCTACAGGATCTGGGAAAGGGGAGAGAACAGGGCAGGGGGAGCCTCTGTATACCCCGCATTGGGACTTGTCCTGGAGATCAGTTCCCCTTAGTGGAGGCTTTGCAGAAGTCCGGAGACCCAGGACAATACCCCTAGTGCAGACACACCACTTTCCTGACAGCTGTGTGGTTTTTTCCAGACTTGGAAGGAGGGTGGCTGTACCCATACCTTGCATGCTGCCTCTTTGAGTGATCATGACTTTGGCATTATCTGGACTCGGCAGGAGTCTAGAGGGAACAACCAAAGTCAGAAGCTCAGTAATAACAACCAATGCTTTGTAGTATTTACTACATGCTAGATAGTGTTCTAAACACTTGTACGTTTCAACTCCTATAATTTCACAAGAGCCCTCTGAAGGCTGTGCTGTTTCCCGCATTTATACATAAAGAAATGGAAGCAGGGGGGCGCCTGGGTGGCTCAGTGGAGTAAGCCGCTGCCTTCGGCTCAGGTCATGATCTCAGTGTCCTGGGATCGAGCCCCGCATCCCGCTCTCTGCTCAGCAGGGAGCCTGCTTCCCCTTCTCTCTCTGCCTGCCTCTCTGCCTACTTGTGATCTCTCTCTGTCAAATAAATAAATAAAATCTTTAAAAAAAAAAAAAAGAAAGAAAGAAAGAAATGGAAGCAGGGAGCTTGTGATGGATATGGCTAGGGGAGCCAGGACTTGAGCTGTGGGATTCCGTTTCCAAAGTCTGCAGTCCTTCCCCATTACCCTGCATGGCCCTCAATTACTCAGGGGACGTTATCCAAAATGCACTTTGCACGGAGCTCCCCGGGCACGCCCAGCGTGGTCCTAAAAGGGGTGGTTTGCTCAGCAGGCCCCACCTCATTTTAATATCGCCTGTGCTGCGAAAACCCAGTGGAAGAGACTGTGAGAACGGAGGGTCACGGGCTAGTAGTGTTTATCCACATCACTGCTGCCGTCTGGGCACTCAGATTCTGCAGAAAATCACCACCGGCACTACCCACACCCGAGGTCTACAGTCCTGGGTTTTCCTCCTACTTAGGGCGGCACAAGGGTGAGGCTGACTCAGTAGCTGCTCTGGGGTCAGATTCCACTCAGGTCCCTGGATTGCCTCAGACAGAGGGAGATAACATTTGAACCAATCCCCGTGTCAACCACTCAGTACATTTATTGAGTATCTACCGGGTTAGGAACTCGTGGTGATGCATAGAAACCTTTAGGACCTTTCAAGCAGCTTACGTTCTAAGGAAAGATAACCCACGCGCCCTAATGACCAGACACAGGAGAATGTGGAGGTATGAACAAAAAAAGGAGTGCGTGTGCCCGTCTGAGGGATTCTCGATCGCAGGGGGAGTTACCACTTGAAGAAGGGGTCGTGCAGGGAAGCCCGTGGTCCCTCCCAGTTCCAGCCTCAGTGGCAGAAAAACCTGGTCCTGGTTCTTCTTCTCCATCGGATGTGTCCACAGCGGGAAGAATGTGTGCTAACCCTTGAGGGAAAAAGCCGAGGAAACCAGAACGAGAGGCTCGGCTGCCAACCCATCACTCCCAGGAGAAACTGCCTTGGACTTTGGGTATTTTAATTTTTTTTTTAATTGTTCCGAGTTTTGAACAGAAAGACACTGTGAGAGAGAGCTGGTTTAGAACTCTGTTCATCAAGCCCAAGGGTGGGATGGGGACATTAGGTAAGAAGTCCAAGGGAGGGAGGGGTGGTGGTCAGCGGCAGCCCGGGAGGGGCGGTTCTTTTATCTTCTCAAGATGCTTATCCTGGAAACCTCCTCAGGCTAGAAGCTCCCTCTAGGGGTCATTGCATTTGTGTTCCTACCTTTAGAGACAAAACTCTGTTTTTGTTAAGTATCAGGGTTCACAGCAGGTAACACACTCCCAGAAGCTGGTGTTGGTGGAATGCACGTGTTCACTGCAGAAACTCAGATACCCCCGGGCACTCCCACCTGCCGTCTGCCATCACCACACTCTACTCCTAGCCAAGGGAACCAGTCGTTTCAGAGCTCAACGGTTCCGTTTTCCAGTTTGGCTTTTTGGACACCTACAGTATCTTCCAGTTTGAGCATAAATCAAAGAATGGGGCTTTGAAGAAAAAGCTTAATATAAATCCAAGCCAGAAATGAACAGCCCCAAATAACTTTTCTCCTGGGTCACTTTCCCTGGGTAATGCCCTTCCCCAGGCTCCCCCAGGCTCCCCCAGGCTTCCTTTGTGGCTGAGCACTCTGTCATCCTCTGAAAATACTGCTGCAACCTGGCCAAACCCCTTCACGTGACCTGAGATGTTCAGAGAGCCTCACTTCTCTAAAAGGAGGATGTATCTTGCTTTGAAACAGAAAACACCAGTGTCTGATCCCTGTCTCACCCTACTTTCCCCAGCAGGGACGGAGGCCTGGGCCCCTCAATTTCCCCTACAGAATCCTTGGTAACTGCTAAGAACTAAGTAAGAATTTTCTAGAGTAGTGTAGAGGCCTCATTAAGCCTCCAAATAAAATTATTCCCAGTAACCCTGCGCAAGAAAGAAAATGGGCTTTGGAGGAACACTTTGAACTGAATCCCAACGCACCCTTGAATAGCCATGTCCTGCTAAACCTACTCATCCTCAGATCTCCTATCTGAAAAGTCCTGCTTCTTACGGGCAGTGTGTGGATTATGTAAGATACAGAGCGCATTAAACCTAATCCTCTTCCCTGTAGGGAATCACCGGAACTCTCTACTCTTCTGTGAGATGGGGCTTGAACCCCTTGTGCTCCCCCCACCTTCCTGTGGCTTAGCCTCAAGGGCATGGGCTCAGCCTTCTTAGCAGAGGGAAGCTGGCCTTAAGACATGCACTTGCAGGAGAATCCTATGCAGTGACACTGCCCTGTGGATTAGCCTGGAGAAGAGAGGAAGCAGAAGTGAGAGGAAACCATAGGCACTGTTCTGTGTTGGAAGATGGTGTACATTTATTTTTTTTTTAAGATTTTATTTATTTTGGGGCGCCTGGGTGCCTCAGTGGGTTAAGCGTCTGCCTCCGGCTCAGCTCAGGGTCCTGGAATGGAGCCCCGCATTGGGCTCTCTGCTCGGCGGGGAGCCTGCTTCCCCCTCTCTCTCTGCCTGCTTCTCTGCCTACTTGTGATTTCTCTGTCAAATAAATAAATAAATAAAATCTTCACAAAAAAAGATTTTATTTGTTTTGAGAGAGAGAGAACACAAGCAGGGGGAGAGGCAAAGGGAGAAGCAAAGCCAGATGCGGGCCTCAATCCCAGGACCCTGAGATGATGACCTGAGCCAAAGGCAGACACTTAACCAACGGGCCACCCAGGCGCCCTGATGCTTAAATGCACGGGCTTTGGAGTCACATACACCGACCTAGACTTGGTTCGCTGCTTGGCCAGGGGCCTTGGGCAAATGATTCAGTCTCTGTGAGCTTCAATTTCATCATCTCTGAAATGGAGAGAATACTAAATGGGCGCAAATAATACATACCTGCCAGGGTTGTGAAGCCTTAGTGAGATACTGTGAAGATTGTGAAGATTTAGTGAGATATTGTACGAGCACATATTAGGTGCTGTTAACGCTTAGTAACAGAGATGACTCATCCCTTCGCCAGTCATCTAACTGGTAACACCTTCTGGGGGGGTGGGGGCATGGGTCACCAGGTGTGTAAGTCTCCCTAAGGCTGCATTCTGTTCACTCAGGAAGACCAGTGTTTTCCTCTTCTTAGGGTCATGAGGTGAAATTGTTGGTTGTGATGATTGTAAGGATTGCTTCAAGTCTGAGTCATTTGGTCACATCAAGACTCCAAGGCCTTTACTCTTCTATTCTGTTGCCCCTTGTGGTGCATTGGGATGGGGGGTGATGCTTGAGACAGGAGGTCGGTGAGAGCCTAGCTCCATGCCCTGAGGTTCTGAAGCCAGGAATGAAGGATTGGGAAACGCTCCCAGGGCCTCCATGGACACCATTACTCAACACCATTACTAGACTTTGTTTCTGCTTTCTGGTCTCTGGCTGCACAACCTAGAGTCTCTCTCTCTCCTTCTTTCTTTTCTCCCCTCCTCTCCAGCCGCCTTCATCCTGGACTCTTCCTTTGTCCGCAGAAGAGAGTGCATCTGTTCTTACTTTGCTGTCCAAGGGCAGCTTTGGGGAAAGGAGCCTATTCTCACGTCCGGGTTCTTGCTCCAGCCATGGGCAGGAACAAGAAATAGCTGGTATCCACAGCCAACTGGAGCAGCCAGGCCCGGGACTGACTTTGCTATTATTATTCCATTTTGCAAATGAAGATGCTGAGGTCCAGGGACAGCCCGTGTGTGAGCCCAGGCAGTCTGACTCAAGCGCCCAGGCCCTTCCAGCACTCTGACCTTTCCTCATTGCTACCCACCCTAGACACTAAGGAGATTTGGAAACCCTGAGGCCTAAAATATATGGTGCCCTTTTATGCGATTAAATTAGAGCAGCAATGACCATAACAAAACAACTCTTAGACCTTCGGTCAGCTCTTCCGCACAGGAAACAAGATGGCGGCTGCTGCATGGGTCTCTGAAGAGCTGTGGAGTGATTGACTTACTGGTAAACCAATTCTTGGGAGGCGTGCAGCAGCAACTGCCATGGGCACCGTGCCATGCCATGAGAGAATGTGGCCTCTAGTTCCCACCGTCTCCTCCTCAGGGGCCGCCCCTCTCCATCACATTTAGCTGGAAGCATAAACCCAGTGTCCCCTGGTGTCGTCACCCGATGGGGCTGTGTGTGCGGGTGTTAATCTGTGTGCCTCTTTTCTTTAGGGTGGGGGGCAGGACAACAGTTTATTTATTGAGAGAGAAGTGTCTTTTGCTCACATCCTGCTTTCTACCGTAGTGGCTCCCCTGGAAAACCCAGGTTGGCAAGAGCTGAGGGGGGGGAGTTGGGGGGGAAGAGGGGAGGGGTGCTCATGGGAGCCAGAGACAAGGCAGTCTGAGGGGAGGTGGGGCTCATGGTGTCAAAGGTGAGGCAAGGTCAGAAGTGAGGGAAGGCCCGGCAGAAGGGGTCGATGGTAAACTGGGACTTATAGGTTTGGGGGCACATTGGGGTTCATGGGGGAGGTCAAAGGTGAAGGAGAAGTCAGAGTGAAGAAAGGCTCATGGGGCTAAACGTGTGGCTTGCTAGGTCACCGGTAAAGAGGGGGTGCTGTGTCCAAGCGAGAAGAGCTCGAGGGGGTTGGACATGGAATGGGGCACAAGGGTCAGCAGTCAGCTAGGGCTTGAGACAAAGTGGGGTTCGTGGGCTCAAACAGGAAGAGAAGCAGGGCTCCCCGTGGGGCTTGGGGTCAGGGGCCTAGCAGCTTGGCCTCCTCCTCGACCTTGACCTTGGCCGCCTCCTCGAGGCCACGAGGGGCGAGGGGATGTCGTCACAGCCATCTTCACAGATGTTGGGATCCACACACCGGAGAAGGCTGCTCTGCTGGGTCAGCTCACCCAGCACCTGCTGGTCCACCTCCTTCGTGGACATGCGGCCCGGGAAGCCCGGGAGCCACTGTCAGGCCACCGCCGCGTTCTTGGTGTGGTCAAAGGCAGGCAGGGGCAGCAAGGCCAGGCGAGGTCAGGCCACTGGGGCCATGGGCAGCTGGCCCACACTCGCAGTCCACACACCTCCTGAGGAGCTCAGGGAGATCAAGCACTTCATCAGCACGAGAGCCTGTGAGCCTTCCGCGAGATAAGCTGAGATTTCCAGGCGGAGTTCAGAGTCTGGAGACAGTGGGGTCATTGTTGTGGGACAGCAGGACCAAAACCAGCACCTGCCCTTGGAGTCCTTGTCGGGCCAGGAGCTTGGAGTCAGGGGCCACCTCAGAGAGATCCCTTGCTCCAGAGAAAACAAGAACGATGTGCTAATCCTTTATAAGAGAGCCACAGCCAAGAGCATTTTCTGTGGTGATGGAAAATTTCTGGGCGCGTCTTGTCTAATACGGGGCCATCGACCACATGGAACACGACCCTAGAAATAGGGCTAGTGGGACGGATGAACCGAATTTAAAATTTTATTCCATGTGACTTCATTGACATGAATTCAGTACTCACTATATGGGCGAGTGCGGGCTTATAAGCTTTCTGTGAAGCCTTGAGACTCACGGAGGTCAGGGACCAGTTAGAAGTGGGGGTTACAAAAGTTCAAGAGGAGAAGTGCTGTTTGGGGTCCTTAGCCTTTAGCTACTATGATTAAAATATATGTCACCCTGGGAAGGATATAGGCACTAAAGTCAGATAGGCCTGGGTTGGATTCTTGTCTCTTCCATCTGTGAACACGGCAACCGGGGGCGAGATTCCTGTAAAGGTTTAGAGTCTCAGATTCAGTGTCTGTAAAAGACGGAGGAAAATTATCTCTTTGAGGTGTTTCTTCCTTCGTAAGGTCTACAGGGCTTGCTTTGTTCATTCATTCAGGAGGGTCCAGTCTGGGAGGTGTCAGACCAGAGTCCTATTTCCCCGTCACCTGAGTGGGGCTGAGTGTGGCCAGGGTGTCATGGGGGACCCGGATAACGCAGGTCCCTGTCCTTGGGTAACTGGGGATGTGGACATAGAGATTCTTACCCAACCCTGGAATAGTGCTGAAGAGCTTGGGAGCCAGAGAGGCGGGAAGGAGAGGGACGGTATAGGCCTACCCACCTGCCAGCCCTTCCCTCTCCCTCAGGAGACCGCCAGCTGGAGGGTTGTCTTTCCTTCCTCCTGACACAGCCTGTGACATGAGTGTCACTTGACCTCGGGGCACATTCCAGAATGAGGCCACAGCCAAGAATAGGACCCAGGAACCCTGCCACCCATCCCGCCTATATTAATCACACATCCCCAGAGCGGGAGAGAGACTTCAGACTCCTTGAGGAAGTGGGAGGAGGAGGACGAGACGGCATCAGGAAGTAGAGTTGGGGAAAAGCAGGGAACACCCCGGAGAAACCCCTCCACAGCCTGCACCCTCCCAGGGCACCTTGTGACCCTTGGTCCCAGGACCATCAGTTCATCCAGAGAGTCCCTTGTCATCCATGGGGAATGGGCTCCCGCAGACCTCTGGGCCCCCCGGTGCCCCCCCTCCCCGGCAGTACTTCCGGCCTGGATGGCGCCCGCGCAGAGGCAGACAGACAACGGAAGGGTCTTGCTGCGGCCAGGGGACAGCAGAGGCTCCCCCGGGGGATCTGAGTCCAGGAGGATGAGTAGGCATAAGGCTGATGTCTCCCTCAGGAATGTAGGCCATGACTGCTTCTGTGTGTGATCAAGATATCATGTCACAGGACAAGGTCAGAAGCCAGCCCCAGTGAGGCTGATGGGAGGCAGGCTCTTGGGAGAGATTTGGGGCCCTGATGAGACTCCACACTGCCCAGCCGGGAGCGAGGAGTATGGGTGGGCTGTCTGGGCACACGTGCATGTGTGCACACGTGTGTGTCACACACTGAGAGAAGCCAACCGCCTGTATTCAAGTCTTGGCTCTGCCATGTGGTGGGTGATCTCGGGTAAGTTTCACGTCCCCTCCAGCCTCAGTTTCCCCAAACACAGAACAGCATTCTGTCCTGTAGAGTCCTGACAGGAGACAAGAGGTGATGACTGGTGCCTGTCCCATGGTGAGAAGCTGCTCAGTGTTGATGTTCCAACAGTAGAGCTGGACACTGGGCGCTCCGCCCCCGCCAGCACCCCCCCCTCCGCCTGAGGAAATCGCCCTGCGGCTGTGTGTTTGTTCTCCTCCTTTCTTCCTCAGCTTCCGCCCCTGGTCCCGGCTCTCTGGTCCCGCTGTCCAGGGGGTGACATCAGACTATGGAGCAGCTGGGCAGACAATGGAGCAGAGTGTCCTAGGAGGCTGGAGGTGCTGGGGGAGGCGGAGGGTGGAAAAAGCCAAGCTGTCCTGCCCCAGAGGCTTCGGGCCGGCCCGGAGACAGCCGGCGCCAGAGCAGGCCTCTGAAGTGGCCAACAGAGATGGACTGGAGCGGGAGGAGGACGGGGGGCAGGGGCGGGGGCAGACAACAGATGCAAGGAGGGAAGGAGTGAGTGTCCAGTGTAGATAGGGAGGCAGGTGAGTCTGGCCTCAGACCTATGGGGGGGGGGGCTCCATCCCCCTGTGTCCTGGGGCCCAGACTGGGGCCACACTTCCCAAACTTAGTGGGCAGCCTCCCAAGTTCCCAGGCAACCAGGCCCTGCGAATTCCGTCCAACCTCTACAGAACACCTGCCAGAGGTCGGTTACTGTGAAACACCGGAGTAACACAGACCAGAGACTCACACGTGGTTTCAAGGACCAAGAAATACATACCATGTAGTAGGTCCAACATTATGATAAGTGCCCATTCCCTAAGTGCCTGTATTTTCTGACACCCACCCCCCCAGACACGTGGGGTGATCTGTCTCAATGTGCTTTGAGCAACAGAATAAAATACCTGTAGCCGTATATGTTCATGGAGTCTGTGAGATCCTGGACCCAGCAGAAGAGGCGAGGGGTTTGAGTCCTGGGGCCCCGCTGTCTCCCAGCTGGTTGCTGAGGGCCCGGAGGGGCCGCTGGGGCAGCCCTCTGTGCCAGGCTCTGTCTCCTAGGCTTTTCAGTTTGGCAAGGTTAATAGGGCCACGTTCCCCAAGTCTCTAGGAAGTGCACTTCCTACCCTCTGTTTTACAGGTGAGGACACAGAGGCGCAGACAGACACCGGGGAAGTGTCGGAGACCAGATGCAGACCAAGGTGGGTCTGATGCCACCGGCTGGGCTTTTTCACTCTGCCAGACTGGGGCTGGAGTGGGAGGGATGGGGCTGTGAGTGTGCTGCAAGCTGACGAGAGGGAGTCCTGCCATTGGTGTCCCCTGAATGTCACACTTCAACCAGGCAGCCACAGGGCTTAGGCCCCATGGCCGTGCAAGAAGGGAGGTGGCAGGAGCTAGCATGTGGACGGACACTTGGCCCATCCGGGGCAACAGGATGTCCCCACGCCTCTAAGTTGGGTAAGGCGCTGAGTCTTAGCTCCCTGGTTCCCTGACCCAAGCAGGGAGGGCCGGTGGCCAGAACTCATTCCTTCCTGGTGGCCAAGTGCTCTGCTCAGCATTTCCCCAGAAGCTCCCACTCCTCTGGCCCCAGGAGGAGCTTGTCTTCCCGATCCAGCCCCCTCCTTCTTGCAGGAACTATCTCTAAGGACAGATTGGCTAGATGGGCTGGGCTGGGCGGGGCTGGCTATGCATTCCCCCCTTGGGGTGTGGCCCTGGAAGACCCAGGGAAGTGGACAGGGGACAGGTGTCTCTGGAGCTTGGCTGGCTTGTACCCTGAGGGACAGGTAAGCTGTGTGGCATGCCACCCTGGTCACAGGCTCCCAAACACATCTCTGGAATCATCTCCAACTCCTGAGACCAAAGGTGCTGCTGTCCCATCTTGGGAACCGAACCATGTGCTCAGAGCACACATAGGGCTTTGGGACCAGGCCTCACCCAGAGGCCCCCCTAGGGAACTATATAGCTGGGTGACCCACCTCTTTCCCATTGTGCCATCAGTGACAGGGACTGGAGTCTGCCCCTGGTCAGCCATGCTATCCTGATGGGTAGGGGGCCTGAGACATAAGTTAGAACATGTGGGCCTAAGTCCCCCATCATCCTGCCTCTGTATTCTTGGGGATGTTACCTTACCTCTCTGGCCTCAGCTTTCCTAGCTGTGGGGAGTACCACAGTTAAGGAGCCTCAGAGCTGCAAAGTGGGATGAAGGTTTGTGTCCCTCCATCACCCAGATGTGGTCCTGTTGGTCAGACTTCCCTCCTGGGCACCAGAGCAAATGACAGTAAACCCCTCACCCCCGCACACCTACATTAACCCAAACAAATTACACAAGAAGGGCTGTTGATACTATGAACTTTTAATTGGTATCTTCCTCCCTACATTTGAGGAAGAAACGAGGATGCCCCACAATGACCTTTTTCGACTTTGGAGGGGCCTGGAGAGAAGGAAAAGCTGAGGAGGGAATTGGGGGGGCGCAGATGTAGAGCTGACAGTGGCTTTCCCAAGTCCTTTATCTAGTGTGTGTGTGTGTGCGTGTGTGTGTGTGTGTGTGTGTGTGTTGGGGGGGTGGCTGCACCTGCACAGGAAGTCCATAATCAAGAAGTCACCAGCAAGGTGCCACATCCCCAAACCTGCCCTCCCACGTCTCTCCCAGAGCCTCCCTCAGGTCCCTGCAGCTCCCAAGGCCACCACCAGATGGAAGCATTGAGCAACATTCCTTTTCCTTCCCAAGCCTGACTCCCCTCCTCCCTCCCTCCCTCCTTTCACCCCGCTCCCCACCCCAACCCCCACTTTCCTTTTATCTCCCTTCCCACCAAAACAGATCCTGGGGCTTCTATCTGCTTTCTGTCCAAAGAGGCCGGTGGCAGATGAAAGCTCACTGTCCATCAGACGGGACCATTTGACAGCTGGGAAGACCAGCCATGGGTCTGTTTCTGGGGGCCAGGGTTGGGGAATGGGGGTCCAGGGGGTGGGACCCTGGGATCTGGACACTCACATTCAGTCACTAGGAGATGGGCAGTGCCTAACTCTGTGTCCTAGCGCCTGGCACCCAGTAATTGTTCAGAAAATGCCCACTGAGTCGGACTGAACAGAGCTAAATTAATACATCAACAATCAAAACAATCAATAAACCAACCAATAAAGCCAAGGAGAAACACGAAGAATGTGGTGCCACGGTGGCCTCAGAGACCACGGGGCACCCTTACTGAAGCACAAGCTGACCACCACCTCAGGGCGAGGTGTGTGCTGGGTCAGACCATGCCCCACCCCCACTTCCTACAAGCCCTAACATGAAGGTGGTTCTGTTCCTAATGATCTAGGGGGCTCTGGGAAATTTGCCCAAAGAGTCCCTGGGCCCTCCTTTCTCTCCCCACCTACCCCTTTTGCAAACCGATTCATTCTGTGATTCCCATGACCATGCAGATGCCATCTCTGGCTGCCTGGCTGGGAGCCAGCTGGGGGCTTGAAGAGCCACCGGAAGGGACTGGCCGGCAAAGAGAAAGGGTTGCAATGCCCGAGCCAGCTAGTCATCAGGAATGGTTTGCAGGTGTCTCTTGGCTTCTCCTTTTGTCCCCTGCAGCTACAGGAGATACAGACCCCTTCTTGAGCCTAAGACTAGAAATTGTTCTAAGAATCTCCAGTGGATTGTTCCCTGCTGGCCTCCAACTGTCTAGCCTGACCTTGCCCAGTCTGCAGACTGAGGAGCGTGGGGGGTGGGGAGGTGGACAAGGGCCAGGAAGGGGACCGGGGAGGGGCAGAGGGGAAGCGGGGCTTCAGTGCAAGCCCAGAAACTCCTTGAGGACATCGCAGGTCTTCTTGTGCAGGACCTCGCGCAGCTTCCTGACCCGCCGGCTGCTGGACGCGCCCACGAAACTCTCTGGCCGCAGCACAGCCATGCCGCCGTCCACCTCGCCCATGATGATGAGCGGCGTCTCGCCCGCCGTCACGTTGGGGCAGGGGCAGCTCCAGTCCACGTGGAGCAGGGTGACCTCCAGCGGCTCCCGGCCCAGGAACTTGAGGCCCATCTTCTCATCCTTGAGCACCTCATCCACGGTCACCAGGGCGCGTCCCGCGTCGGGTTCCTCTGTCAGCTCGGACACGCGGCCCAGGATGACGAAGTCGCTCCGACAGAAGCTGGTGACGAGCTTCTGCCGCGGCTTGCAGGCCCGGCAGCGCTGGTGGCCCCGAGGGAAGGGGCAGGACTCCTCGCAGGCCTCCCGGCTCTCGAAGTTGTTGCCGTTGCCCTCGCAGCCGCCGTAGACGAAGGACTGGCACTGGCCGGTCTGGCCGTTGTAGGCCCAGCGGGGCGCGTAGGCCTTGCAAGGACCCTGCAGGGCGGGCAGGCTGCACACGGCCAGCGGCCCGCTCATGCAGGCCAGCATGCAGGCCTCGTAGGTCTCAAAGTGGTTCCGGTTGCGGTGGCAGTGGCCGAAGGTGAAGGTGAGGCAGTTGTTGGCCTGCGAATCGAAGTGCCAGCGGGTCTGCTCCTCCCCGCAGTCCTCGCTGTCGGGGGGCTCGAGACACTCGGCGGCGGGGAAGGCCGTGCCGTTGGGGCTGCTCTCCGACGCGGCTACCGCCTGACCCGCACGGACCACAGACAGCGGGAAGTCGGCGCGCAGGACCCCGGCGGCGTTGCGGGCCGTGCAGGTGTAGATGCCGGCGTCCTGGGGCTGGGCGTTGTAGATGACCAGCTGGGCGATGTTGGTGACCACCACGTTGCCGCGCACGTGGTTTGGCCGCATGACCACGTTCTCCCGGTCTTCCAGCTGCTTTTCCCAGGTGATCTCCGGCCGGGGCCGGCCCACCACGTCGCAGAGGAAGCTCACGGTCTCGCCTACGGTGACCGACTGGTGCACAGGGTGGTTGAGCAGAGCCGGGGCCACTGTATCCAGTCCCGGGGTCTCCGGGGAGGCCGTGGTGGGGCGCACGGTGGTCTCAGGCGGCGGGGGACTGGTGTGGGGCCAGGTGAAGTGATAGCGGCAGGTGACGACAGCCAGCGTGATGCCCTTGGAGCAGGCCTCGGCGTCCATGTAACAACGATTATAGTACGTGAGGCCGTCGGACGCGCACGTGAAGCTGGGCTCCTTCTCACAACGGTCTTTGCATTTACACACGGGCTGGCCATCCCAGATGTCGCACTCGGAGCCCTGCTGCAGACACATGAAGTGGTCGCAGGTGGCCTCCTTGGGCATGCCTACCGGGCCTTTCTTGCCCTTCACGTCCATGTACCGGGCGGCCACGCAGCTCTTGGTCCCACACACATTGGGGCAGCACTTCTCATAGGTCTCGCACTCCTGCGGGGAGCCAGATGGAGAAGCCTGAGCAAGGGGGAGCAGGAATGGGCCCGGATTTCCCCTCCAGCCCTCACCCCCCACCCCCGGTGTCTGTGGAAGGAACAGTCACAGGCTCACCGCCTGTGGCCAGCCACACATTCGGATGATGACAGGAGCTGTCAGATATGCAGCCCTGCTATTTGCCGGGCCTTCTTCTGAGAACGTTTGCACCTGTCAGCATCTCTCCTGCTCATGGAGGTGGGCACAGCCATCAGCCTCACTTCACAGGTAGTGATCACAGAGGCACAGAGACATGCAGGAACTTGCCCAAGGTCACACAGCTGGTAGTGTGAGAGGAGGCAGGCCATGCACCTCCCAGAGGGGACATTTCTCTGACTACCAATTTACAGAAGAAAATGCAGTGACTCAAGAGAAGAGACCCCCAGGAGCTGTCCCAGGAGCTGGCAAGGGACAGAAAAGGGCTCTGAGCTCCAGGAGGATGGGATTCTGAAAGGAGATCGCTTCTTCCACGTCTTCATAGGGTTGCCACAAAGGAGGTCTAGGTGGGAACAAAGGAGTCTGCCTTTCTCTCTTTTCTCCCCTGGGGTTGAGATGCCCTGGCCGAATGGAAGAGCTCACACCAAACCCTAAGAAGGGAACACGGGACAGCACTGGGACAGAAGTTTGAGGCCGGCCACACACGCATCACAGAGCGGGCCCATGCTTGCTCCGAGCCAAGGGGAAGGGCAGGCGGGACAGGCCCGGGACGCCAGGTCCTACCACGGAGGGCTGTGCCAGGCCCAGGGGCTCCACTCTGACGTGTGCAGCATTTCATGGGGGAGCAACAACAAGGAAAACAGCCCCTTGGGTGGCAAAGGTCGGCCAAGCCGTCAGCGAGGACTTGCTAGGGCTGTAATTCCCCTTGATTCTCTGTGGGGCCACGTAAAGCATTAGTTTAATTCCTCGAAATTAGCAGCGTGCTCTGGGACCGGCACAAACAAGGACTTCACGTGGTGTTTTCGACAATAACACCTCGTCCCCACTGGGCAGGCGGGCAACGGTCCTAATCCTGCGTCCTGGTAGTAGCTCTGAGAATTGCTCCGCATTCGCGCTGGCCTCTTGTGGCTCTGACTTTTATATCCCAGCCTCTTGGACATTCCTCATCAGCTAAGAGCAGGGAAATATGCCCCACCGGAGCCGTGTGAAGCCTGCCCGCCAGGCTTGTTTACTGTGTTCCCCCTCTCGGCTCAGAATGGGGACTTTGTTTTGCCGTCCTTGCTTGGCATAAGCTTCTAGGCCACCCAGGGCAGGCTTTGGGACAGGGATGGGCAGATCTCAGAGCTGGGGTCTGAGGCTGAGAGACACAGAACGGGGTGGAGGGCAGGAGGAACGGGGAGCAGACAAGGAGAACCTGCTCTTCGGCCTGAGGGTCATAAAATTCCTTGAAAGACGGGCCCAGGAAGCTTCTTTAGGATCCCGAGGTCCATGAAAGGTTGGGTCGCCAGAGTCGATGGATGGAAGGATTCTCTGGGCACAGGAAACCTAGAAGGAATCCTTATAAGTTTTTGCTTGAGGGCCCAGAATGTACCTATAGGCGAATGAGTCCTTAGCCTTTTCCGCAAGACACACCGCATCTGCCAGGCTCACCATCCCTTACCCTACCTGGTTAATCCCGCCAGCCCGTGCGAGGGGAACAGACTTCCCTGCAAATGTAGCCAAAGAACCTCATGACCTCAGCAAAGTGGGAGCGCTCTGCCCCCATCTTCCCTTTCCTGAGCACCACCACTGCTCACGGGCAGCATCTGGCCGGAGAGATCTGACAGTTGTCCCCTGGACACCGTGGGGCCAGACACTACTCACTGCGGGGCAGTCCTGGGCTTTTCTGTAGAGTGCATGTGTTTGCCAAAGGGAGCAGCTCTCGTATTCCTTGGTGCTGCCTGGCCCAGATACCTAGGAACTGGCCGAGCCGGCAGCACATGCCTGTGTCCAGGCAGGAGCTGGGTACCAGCAGGCTTGTCTTCATCGCCCATGGGGAGCGGCTGGAACGACCCTGGGATTCGGGAGCTGGGAGAGAACTGCTCCAGCGCCAGGCCTGCCTGGCTTGCCCCAGGCTGCTCTGATGAGAGCAGAAGGGAGGACGGAGGAATCTGGCAGGTTGAAACTTAGCCCACTTCCTTCCCAGGGACAACCGGAGAGTCTGTTCCCACCCACTCTCCCCATCAGCCTGGCCTGATCTCAGGGTCAGGGTGCGAACCCCTGGGTGGGGCGGTGGGGGGTGGTGGCCTGGAGGCCTCAGCTTTGCCAGAGAGACGCCGGTGCCAAGCCCACCCTCCCATCCCTGGCAATGGGACCACGTGCTGCTTGCCGACATGCCCTGAATGTCTGCTCTCACCTGTCGCGGTGGGGCTGTCCCCAGGGTGTGCCTGGCTTAGTGCTGGCTGGCAGCAGCTCTCCACAAACATGAGACCAGGAATCCCAGGATTCCATGTCCCTGATGAACTTGGATGTCACACCCACCTCTTCGTCCGGACCTTGGACTTGGACAGACATCATGCCCTATTCTTGTGCCCTGGGGCCCAACTTCCTTCTCATTTCCCAGGTCCTGCCGGGGGGACTCCTGAGTCTCCCCACCCCAAGGCTCCCACGTGCCCTCACTGACACACTCACGTGGTCCATGTCAGGCTTCTGGACTCCCACTCACCTGGTCCGTCTCACACTCCCGCTTGCAGGTGCTCTGGGCATCCACCCAGAGGTTGGGGTTCATGTCGTTGGGGCAGATGCCAGCATGGGAATAGCGGATGGGCGGTAGTGCCAGGCCCCTCGGGGGCGCCCCAAACAGCAGCAGGAGCACCGCCGCCTGCGCGCAGCGGGACCAGAGCCGGCTGCACCCCGGGGCCCACATGATGTGTGGTCTGCGGTGCCTCGAGACCTCCCTTGCGACGAGGCCAGGGTCTGGGGCCCACCAGGGCCTTCTCCTTCTCTGGGCTGCAGACACCTGCCCTCCCCACCCCAGCGGGCTTCCTCTCGGCCGCCGCGGCCCCTTCCACCAAGTCAGCGCAGCCCCGCCGGGCTGTGCGGCTTCAGATAAAGCGAAGGTCTTTGCAAGCAAACTCCCTCTCCTGAGTGTGCAGGAAGAAGAGCGGCAGCAGGGCCCGAGCCTGGATTTATATCCTGGGCGCGCCACCCGAGTGGGAGCGAGCTAACCTGATGCCTGTCACAGGCAGGCTGCTGGCTCCTCTGTCCCGTGGCTGATCACAGACTTGTTACAGAAGGGGAAAAAAAAAAAGCTGGAAGCGGTTTAGCGGCGTATCTGGCACGGTGGGACACCTGCTTGTTTTTGACTCCAGGAGGCCTTTAACCCCTTCAAGGGCCAGAAATGGCATGTGCTCTGGGGGGGGGAGCTGGCTGCAGGACACGCAAGCTCCCTGTAAAGGGGCGTTTGTTTCCCTCTCCCCCACCTCCTCGGGCCGGGCCCCCTCCTCCCTATGACTACCTCTCTAGAACACACGATCGCTTGTTGCAAGGAGGGACCTGCCGCCGCAGGGTTAGCATTGCCTGGCCCGATAGTACATTTGAGAGCAAATGACGTGGAAAAACAACAAGTTCACGGCCATTCCAGGGCAGGCCGGAGCAGCAGCGCTGCGCCGCGGCCTCCCACCCCCGCACCCGGGCCCTCTGCAGGGATGTGTGCGTGCGGACAGCTCCCTATCTCTCGGTCCTCGGCCCGTTTGTGTCTCAAGTTCCCACTTCGGTGAATTTCCCCCAAATCATTCCAGAGACACATACCAGATATGCTCCGGCTCCCCCAGCTGCCGGGACGTATCACATTCCTCGCTCCTCGATCGACACACTCGTCGGCTCCCAGAAAACCCATGGGGTAAGTGTCCCAGGACGGTGCTGGGCGGCGGCTGCCCTCCCGAACGACCCCTTGGTGGTGTCTGAGCTCTGTTGTGCGCCGAGCACCTCAGCCGTCCCCTGGGTTCCCCCCAACTTCACAAAGGAGAAGGTTCAGGGCCGGAGAGGACCAGTGACTTGCCCGAGGTCAGCCACCGCGGACAGGGATAGTCGTCCCTCATATTTACTGGGCTCTTCGTGTGTGCCGGGCTCTCTCCAGCCATCACGACACTGCATCCTCATGACAAGTGACTTTTATTGCGGACTGGGGGAAAAGGAGCCCAGAGAGGCTAAGCAACTCACCACCCCCCACCCCGTCACACAGCAATGGGATGCCACCAGTAACACAGGAAATGCCAGCTTGCAGGGTGCAGGCACGGGCCTTTGGGAGGCCCCTCCTGCCCACCTGGGTGTCAGCACTGCGGTCAAGGTACAGCTTCAACTCCGGTTTTTACAGGCGGGATAAGAAGTTTGTGGAAACATCAGATGCCGTGGGGTGGGGTGGGGGAATGGTCAGGGAAAGAGGCGGAAGCTCCCGTTGGAGGGGGTGGGAGCTGTTTCTCCCCACTATGGCAGAAAATGTCAGGTACCTCAAACAGCACCGAAAAGTGAGCTGGCTGAACGTATTTGCGTGGCCACACGACCCCCCGAGTGAGCGAGTGGGGACGCCGATCCCTGCCAGAGACAGGTACCTCGCAAAGGCCAAACCACAGAGGGTTTGAGGAGCAGTAACTGAGCTGCTGTGTCCCAGGGATAGTAGATGGGGTGGCCCCAGCCCACATCAGAGCCAGAAGAGACCTGGAAAGTCCCCAGCAGTGCTCTCATTTCACAGCGGGGGAAACTGAGTCCTGAACACAGGCCCCTCCTCTTCCAGGTCCACTCTCACCTTGAGGGCTAGGGTCCGCCATCGCATTTGACTGTAAAAAGGCAGCCCAAGGCTTCTCGCAGCCCTGCAGACTACCCCCCTCCCCAGGGGTGGTGTGCTGCCTTCTCCCCGCCTCTGCCAATTCTTCCCCATAGTGTGGGTCATTCTGCGAGATCTGTCTTTTCTGCTTATGTCAAAGAGCTAATGAAGGGTGTCAGATCCTAATCCCCTAAATTATTGGAATAAACTTCCCTCCGAGGCCGGGGCCCGGTAATGAAGCCAGACAGCGGGCGACGCCGGCTGCTTTGAATTCCCTGTAATTTCATAAACCCGTGTTCCAGCTGCTCAGAGCAGGGCCTCAGCCCCACGCTTGACGGATGCAGCTTGTACCGCCTTCCTTGAAATCACAAAGGGGAATGGATGGTGACACATTTCTAAGCAGGACTTAGAAAAATTGTCACAGCCCTGTTACGTGAGGACAAGTGTGCAGGGAGAGTCACCTGAGACCACTGGAGGTGATGGGAGGGCTGGGGGCAGGCAGAGCAGAGGCAGCCGGCAGGGGTGGGCTTAGAGGCAGGGGGAGCTCGTCCACCCCACGCGCTCCTCGCTCGCTCGCACGCTCTCTCTCTCTGTCGTCGGGGTTGACTGAGAAAGGCCTCCATCCACCGCGCTCAGCCCTGTCAAGAGCCACCGGCTTCTTTCCCACCCAGGGCCCCATTTCTGGCCATTCCACTCTGAGAGCTTTCACAACAGCATCGGGGGAAGAAGGGGCCTAGAACATCCCAGCTCTCGCTCTCGGTGCTTCCAAGACTCCCACCAAAACACAGCTCAGAATAATAAATAACATCTGATCAGGGCTCGGAGCCCACGCAGCGTTTTCCCTTACATCATCCCGCTGACCCTCCGGCCAGCCCTGGGAGGGAGCCGGGGAGATGCGGCTGGGACCTCCCCTGCACGAGAGAGGAAACCGAGTCACGGAGACACTAGCTGGGCCTGCTCAGAGCCCTGCGGCTCACACCCGCCCACCCCCACCATCCCAGATGCCAATCCTGTGTTCGTCACACAAGCCACTGTTGCTTCCAGGACCTCCAGAAAGGCCCCCGCCCACCACCCCGCCAGCCCAGCGTGTTTCTAAGCTGTTCTCAGAGCACTTTGAAGTCTCCTGGGCCCCTCCCCCAGTTCCTGGGCCCCTTCCCAGTTCCACACCCCTGGTGCTGAAGGGGGGGGGCTCTGCGCGCCCCCCCCCCCTGGCCTCCCTCCCGCCAGCATGAGCATCAGGGACGTAGACCCAGGGCTGAGTCACCGGAGCAGGTGACCTAACCTTAGGGCTGTCACCCGCCATTCCCCCTCTCCAGGGACATCGGGCACAGCGTGGTCACAAGAGGACCCGGCTCAGCCTTCTCCTCCAAAGAGCTCCCTCCAGCTCCCACCACCATGCAGGGAGCATGGCCCCTTCACACCCTCCAGGGTGGGTTCAAGGCCAGCTCTAGATGCAGCCGCAGGAGGTGACCCTAGACAGTGGACTCTGCGTGACCCTTGACCTCAGGTTCACCCTTCACATAACAGCTTCCCAGACACTGGGGCCTGGACAGGACAACACAGCTGACATCGTTTTCCCAGTCGGCCAGGCCTCTCCCCTCTGGAGACCAGCCGCATGTGTGGAGGGGACGACAGTGGTGCCACGCCAGCCTCACACATGGACCAGACCTCTTCCCTTCCTTACTGGATGGTTTTTAAGGCACCTACTATGTGCTCGGTACTCTGAGTACACAGAGGAGATGACGGTCCTTGTCCCAGAGAAAGCACAGCATGCAAACAAATGATCAGGTTAGTGAAGGCCGTCTTGGAGGGGGAGGGCTGGGAGGGCAGGCAGGGGGAGGGAGGCCCGGGGCTGCAGGCGTGAGGTGGAGTGGGTCTTGAAGCCTGAGCAGGAGTCTGCGAGACGGAGCCCAGCAGGCGCTTTCGTCCACTCCCCCTCGGAAAGGCCTGGCCCACGGTGCAGCCTCCTTGGCCAAGGCCTTCCCTCTGCAGGGCCCAGGCCTCCAGAAAGGGGAGGTGAGAGGAAAGTCAGTAGGATTGGGAGACGGGGTGGGGGTGGGAGCTGCGGGTCCTGCTTCTGCCTGGGGCAGCCCCAGCAAAGTCAGACCAGCAGCCCGTGCTGGTCCACCTTGCGTGGGCCCCCAGACCCGAGGCAGCCACACGTTCTCCCAAACAGCTGGGGGAGGCCAACCCTCTAAGAGCCCCCTTGCCCTGATCCTCGATTTCAATGGATTGGGGAGGAGGAAGAATGTAAGGAGAAAGAATCGGGAGGCTAGGGAAGAGGAAGGCCCCAGCCAGGGTGCTCAGATAGGTTCTCAGAAGGCCCAGGCTGCCTCGGCTAAAGGCAGAGATCAGTCAGACCCCAACCAGGGAATTCAATAAAGCGGGCAGCTCATTACCCAGCTGGGGACCTCCTGCTTGAGCGGCCGCAGGCCTGGGTTACATTACAGGGCTGTGTGAACTCTCCCCTCCGAGTGAGACTGCACCGGGTTTTGGAATAATTACGGGGCCTCAGCAGATGGTGGAGGCGGACAGGGGCGGCCTTCAGCTGTGGGACACGTGACTTGCCGGCATCTGTGCAGAGAGGGACACGGGAGGGTCCCCATTGGGCCTCAGGGGAGGCAACACTGAATCGAGATCTGAGAATTATGGGGTTGGCCATGGTGAGGCCTGGCCCCACCCCCTGGGCCAGCCAGGCCTCCTTAGACTGGGCCTTCGGGGCGGTGGGTGGGGGGGCTGCTGGTGGCGCTAAGTCCCTGGAAGCTGGTTGGTGTCTGTCTGAACGGATCTGTGTGTCATGAAAGCAAGAAGAGGAGACACAACTGTGGGCAGCTGTGAACCCCCACATGCCTTCCTGAAGAAGGCGGACAGCATGTGGTCTGTGGATATGTTCGCACTGTGTCAGAGCCCTTGCCCACGTGGGCAGCTCCGTGGCACTCAGGTAGAGCACTGTGTGAGGAGTTCTAGGTTCTCAGCCTGGTCTGCCACCAACCCACTGTGCGACCACCTCTACTTCCCCATCTGAGGCCCCTTCCAGCTCCTTCCTCTGTGATCCCGTGTCCTAGTTCCTTCAGCGTCACCTTCATGGACGGACTCAGCTTCAGAAAGCCCCGAGCTGCTCTCAGCCAAGACAAACACGGGAGTGAAGAAGCCAGAAGGCCACGGGGCGGCGGGGCTGCTGCGGGTCCACTGCTCTGCTCTGCTGGCGGAGAGCAACAGCCCGTTTCCACGCTTCCCAGGCCTGGGGGTTCCGTGGGACCTCCCCGCATTGGGGCATAGCCTCCCTCTTGCTCCGGTGCCTGTCCTGGAAGCTTCCTCTGGTGACTCCTTCCACAAGCCCCCTCCCTTTCTGCCTTACTGTTTTTTCCCTCCAGAGGAGAGAGAAATGAGAGGATCTCAGACCTGTGGGTCTCCCTGCTCACCTGTGCATGGGTGCTCCAAAACCAGGCGCATTCCATCCCCGCTGCAGGGGTACCTCACGGTGGGGGTGGGGTCACGAGAAACAGGCCTTTTCCTGACCATTACGTCAAGACTTCCAGCTTAAAGATGGCTTCCTTAACGCTTCTCCACGCTTTCAAGATGGAGGCCACCATGAACATCTGCTTCAGTTTCCCTCCCCAGCCTTACCATCTGCCCTACTTTCTCTCAAACCCTGGAAGCTGCCACGTTGCTCTTTCAGATCTTTATATATATATATATATGTATATACATATATATATATATATATGATTTTATTTATTTATTTGACAGAAAGAGAGAGAGATCACAAGTAGGCAGAGAAGCAGGCAGCAAGAGGGGGGAAGCAGGCTCCCTGCTGAGCAGAGAGCCCGATGCGGGGCTCAATCCCAGGACCCTGAGATCATGACCCGAGCTGAAGGCAGAGGCTTTAACCCCCTGAGCCACCCAGGCACCCCATGCTTTCAGATCTTTAAAAGCTCCACACTCTCTCTCCCCCTCAGCCCCTCCAATGTTGTCCTCTGCCATGGACACTCTCCCTTCTCCGAGCCAACTCCTTCTCAGCCTATCCTTGAAGCCCCGAGCTTTTTGGGAGGCCTCCCTGATCTCAGAGGCTGCAGAAGGCCCTCACCACTTCTCAGATGCGGTGAGGGTGTTTCCTGGTATTGTCTTTACAATGAAAAAGCAAAACAAAACAAAAATCCAAAACTGGGTTATAAGACCAGTGGTGAGGTTTAACCATTGCTGGCTGTCGGGACAGAATCGCCATTCGCGTGGGTGTCAGTGGGTTCGGGGACAATGTCAAAATGTCAAAAACTCACATTTGAGGCAGTCTGTGAATGCAGCCTGAGCCCATGACCTTCCTGGGGTTGCCTATGAAATTTCAGGGTGCAGTTTACATGGCATCGAAATTACTCACGCCTCCTCTCTCACCCGGACCGGGCTGGGAACCCAGGGCAGGCAGAGAGCATGCACTCAACCAGCATACGCTGAATGAATGGATGAGCCCGCTGAGCAGATGGCGCCCTTGCAGAGCAGGGGTGAGTATCCCCGCTGACAGTCCTCCCCGAGAGAGACCAGTTGTCCCAGGGCAGGAAACCAGAACTCCAAAGACCAGCGGGAGACAGGCAAGGGAAGGCATGGCCATCCCTGGGCCCCACCAACTAGTCTGGGTGAGAAGGAGCCTAGAGTCTTCAAGGGGCAGCCCTGGGCTGTTTGGTTGGAGAAGGCTCGGGCGTCACGTGGACAGCCCTGGAGGCAGAAGGAAGGCGCCCCAGTGGGGTCCACCACACCCCCCATGCCGCTCTTCCTGGCTCCTCCCCCGGCTGCCTCGAGACCCTCTTCCACCATGCTCTTCCCTGCTTCCAGAGCAATCTTTTCCCAACTCGAACATGTCACCTCCAAAAAAGATACGTTCCGTGTCCTGACCCCCAGAACCGGTGACTGCGATCTGACTTGGGCAAAGGGTCTTTGCGGAGGGAATTAAGGATCTTGAAATGCCATCATCCTGGATTATCCAAGAGGGCCCTAAATCCAGGGACAGCTGCCCTCCTACGAGAAAGGCTGAAGGAGTGCTGAGATGCCCACGACGGGAGGGCCGAGTGTAGGTGGAGGCCGATGGGGGTGAGGCGGCCATAAGCCCGGGCGCGGCCCAGCCACTGGAGGCTGGAAGAGGCAAGAAAAGGATCCTCCCCTACAGCCTCCAGGGAGCCCGTAGCCTGCTCATACCTTCACTTGGACCTTCTGGCCTCCAGAGCTTCGAGAGAGCACATTTTGTTGGTCTAAGCCATTGTGCTTGGGGCGATTTGTCACAGCAGGGACAAATTCATTTCCACCCCAGGAAAGGAATACACCTGCCTAGACCTTTTGGAGGCCTTTCCCAATCAGAAATGAACAACCTCCAGAGCGCCCTGCGACGTGATCCTGCCCCCTCCCCGGCCTCACTGGGGATGGTCCCACTAGACAGAATAGCTCGTGTTCTCCCAACGTCCCCCTAAGGTGACCAGTCCTCCTGGACGGTCTGCACCCGGCTTAGTTTTAGCACGAGAGTCTGGTCTCCCAGGAAACGCCTTCCTCCTGGGCAAAGAACAGCAGCTCACTGGTGTGTGCCCTGCTGTCCCTACTGTCGTTCAGGCCACTCCCTTGGCCTAACATATCCAAGAGTTTCCACTGCAGGACATCACCTGGAGAAGTGAGCCTTTAGGAGCCCACGCCTGGACACACGGAGAACCTTGAAGACTCTGCTTATCTTGCCAGGGACCCGGAGTCGGCTGGCGGCAGAGACTCGGGCCCCCGCTGCAGGGAAGAGAAAGAGAGGCCCGGGCCAGGTTGGTCGCCAGAGTGCAGCTCCAGCCCCGTGGGGACCGTGGCAGCTGGCCTTGGTGCAGGTGAATGGAGACAGAGGAGTGACGGTGGGTAGAGTCAAGGCCATGGCCACTGGTAGCAGGGAGGTATGAGCACACACATCCAGGCAGCAAGAGTCCCGGAGCAATGATCCGGAGGGTTAGAGACCCACAGTCAGAAGGACTGTTGATCAGGAATGTACCCAGCGGCATCTAACAGAGACTCTGAGCCCTGTGGCTTCAGTGCCCAGCTCTCTGTTCTCAGTCTGAAGCTGCTTGGGTTACTCCTAAGGGCCCTGGCTCCTATACTTTGTCACCTTTAGCACATGGCCATTGTCCCTCACATCTAATGATGGCTGCGCCCCTAGACACCGCCTCGTTCCGGACCCACATTAGGGGGCAGAGCCAAAGCTCGTGGAAATACGTGCATCTCTTTGGGGAGGGGACACATCCTGAGAGCCCACCCCCCCTGCCAAACATTGGCTGACTCTGCCCCACATGCCTCTAGTGGCGCGGGACTCCAGAAGGTGACGGTTCTGGCTTTCAGCAAGGGAGAAAGGAGTTCTCTGTGGCTGGGTGGGGGGGCCATCCCTAGCATCTGCCGCAGCAGCCTTTCCTGGGACCCGCTAGCTGGGGGGGTTTCTCATTCTTGCAGCTCCTGGTTTTGGCTACACTGTGAACCACCCTCTGTGTTTAGATTGGTCCGTTGCTATGAAGGGCAGTGTGCTGGTAGGTAAGGATGGGTGTGGATTTTCAGAGAGGCCCACAGTTCTGTAGGATACTGGTGAGCCCCCATAAAGCTGGGTGGAGCCAGCCCCAAAGGCCCTGGAAGCGGAAGTGCGTAGGGTGCTCTGCACACAGAGGATAGGACCCGCTTTTGGTTAAACAGAGTTCATGACTGCAAGCCCAGGAGAAGCTGAGCCAAGGAGGTCCCTGGAAAGGGACCTAGCCCACCCTGACAGCGACCATCTCACAACTGAATCTTGTCCTAAGGAAGGAAGGGAGGCCAGTGGCAGATGAGAGCAGAGTTTTGGGGGTGTGTTCAAGTCCACGGTTCCAAGTCCGTGGTGCCAAGTCCAGAAAGCCCCAGACATCAAGGCAAGTGGTGGGAAGGTGGTTTCGGTGGGAACGGAATTGCTGGGTGGGTCACAATCCACCACACACTGGGACGATTGGAGGGGGTCTGGGGCCAGCCCCAGGGAAAGGGATTGTCATTCAGTAATCATGCACTTGGAAACATGGATTTGATACTTGCTGGTGCCAGGTGTTTTATGAGACACTGGGGATATGAACCAGGTATAACCTTTGCACTCAGGAAGTGGACAGTCCAGGTGGAGGGAAAGGTGTGGAGCAGCCCATTATGGACTCAGGAATCCAACTACGGGTGGTGCATGCTAGGAAGGAGGCAAGGAGGCTGGGAGCATCCGGGGAAGGGAAGCGGTGGGTCAAGCAGAGGAAACAGGGTTGAAGTGAGGTAAGGAGAGGCTTAACCAGGTCCTAGGCAAGGCTGGTGCAGCTGGAACCCAGAAAGAGAGAGGAGTAGCCAGTGGCCGAGGCTGCCAAGGCAGGCAGGGGCTAGACCCCGCTGGGCTCAGAGATTGTGGTGAGGAGTTTGGACTCAACAGTAAGGCTGGACTATGCCACCGGGACTCTGAAAGGTGGTGAAGGTCCGATGTGGCCAAGAGACAATGGGGAGAGGGTGGGGGGAGCTTCGGGCCTGGAGCGGACTGCTCTCAGGGACGCCTGGGGTTCATACCACACGGTGGGGGCGGGGGGAGGCGGGCTCTCTGCTCCTGGTGAGGCTGGAGGGACAGTGGAGAAGGAGGAGGAGGGGCGCTGGGGCACGACCCATGTGCTGTCCATGACCGCAGGGAAGTGGCTCAGTGGAGGGGCTTGGCTGACAGGCCCAGGATCGCTTTCCTTCAGTTCATAAAAATGCTCGGGGGGGGGGGGGGAGGCGAGGAAGGGAATGAGGAGAATGATGTAACTGTCCCCCAAAAGCGAAGAAGAGACATGCTCTACGGAGGACGGCACTCTACTGGGACGGTCAAGACTGACGGGCCGGTCTCCTCACAACTCCCTCCAGATAGCCAAGACTCAGGAAGGACCATGGGGTCCGAGTGACTCGGATGCCAGGCCATCGCCGGACCTCACCGAAGACCTTCCTGCCCAGCAGACAATGGGTCTTGTTTAAATCAACTCTATACAAACCCGTGGACCCAGGCTACCCACTCCAGAAGGCCAGAGGTCCACGCTCCCTTCGCATAACCCCCCAGGACTGGCCCCTTTCAGCTCCTCCTAGACGACTCAGCTCATGGCTTTCCCTGGGGTGTGTTCTCATCATAGGTTTCCTCTTTCACAGAAACCCATGGTCAAGACGGTCTCAAAGTAAAGACCCCCAGCAGGACGTGGGTGGCCAGAGCAGTTTCGCTTGAGCTCGACAGTGGGAAGCCTTGACCTACTCCACAGGGCAAGAGGGCTGCTGGCCTCCGACAGCCTTTCCGGAGACCCGTGCTGAGGAAGAGGCTGCTCCAGACCCAGCCTCCCCGCCATCTGTGACCCCTGAGGAAGAAAGCTGCTCGACAGGCGGGACCCCCAGTTGTCCTGACTAAAGCACATAGCAAGAAACGCATTCTTTGTTGTGATTCGGGACACACGTGCATATACACAACGGAAACCAGAGTTTTACAACTTTTGTTTTTCCTTTTAACTTTCCACAGCCCCTGAGCCAACAGACCCAAGTCACCCCTCAGATGACGATTATTCACTATTTACTCAGCAAGCATCTCTGCGAGGTCATGCTGTGTCCTGTGCTGTCCTCAGTCCCGGGCAGACGGGCGGAGTCGAAGAAATGGCCTCGTTGGTTGTGGATTCGGAATTTTGGAGTAGGAGCCAGATCCTAGACAAATGCTGACACAATGTGAATGGTACATTTCGGGGGTGCGTGAAGGTGCCTGATCTACCAGGCAGTTGGGGCAGGGCGACCTCCTCGCCCTGGTCCATTTCTACATGTGCACAGGGCGGGGGGTCAGCTAGAGCCACCGCCGAGCACCTGGCTGGCTCAGATTCCAGGGAGGAGCCTGGAATCTGAGGGGTTAGGATCCCTGTTTCCAGTTTGGAGCTGGGGTCAGCGAAGGGCTTCCAGAGGAAGTGGCATGGGCATCGGGCTCCCTTAACGATGAGCCGTGGGGAGCCAGGCAAGGAGAGAACAGTGCACACGCAGGCTGTGAGGTGGCAGGTGACCCACATGGAACATTCAGGAACAGGACGACGGCCAGGGAGACTGGAGAGGAGGGAGTCCACACGGGTCCCCGTGGGCTCGATTCAGAGGAGAGAATCTCTATCCCATGTCTTCAACCACCACCAGGAAGGAGGCCCTGATTTCATGTTCCATTTAAAAACATGTTCCCTTTGCACTTTGGATTTTGTTTGGGCAGGTGTTGGGGTGGGGATTTGAGAAAACAAATGAACACACGAAGCAAACCCAGTGTGCAGCTGAGTGAAGGGTAGACCCCAGGAGACCTCTTGCGTGGGTTTTACTCTAGCTTGCAGCCGATCGAACATGTAAGGACCGCTCACTGTGTCAGTATTTGGGAATCTCCTGGGAGCATGAAGTAGGCTGGGGTCAGCTGGACACAGGGTGGGGGCGGAAAGGGGACCAAGCCTATTTGTCAGGAGCCACCAGGAGAACTCCCTGCCCGCGAGGGGCCTGGAGAAAAGTGCTTCTCGAACACCGAGCCCCGCGGGGGTCTCTGCAACTGGGAGAAGATGGGGGTGGGGGGTGCTTCCCCGAAGATTTGGGAGGCCCTGTTCCTAACTCTGAGTCAGCAGCAAGGACATGGGGGTGAGCTAGAAGGTGAAGAGGGAGCACTGGATGCCTGTTTAAGGGAGTCAGTCCCTCCATAACTTCAGGTTGCAACCCAGGGACAGCGGCCTTGAAGCCCAGGGACAGTGACTTTGAATTTGCATGTCTGCCCAGTGTGGCCTCAGGTATCCCAGGAGCAGAGGAGGCAAAGACCGCTCCAACTGAGGGCAGAGGGCATTATGTTGGGATGAGGGTTCCATGGCTGAACCCTCCTCCCCTTGGGGTTTCCCGACCAGGGACTGCACGCACAAAAGACAAGGACCTAGTGCAGTACCGCATCCATCAATGTTAGTGTCTTAGGGGCCGTGCCCGAGCCCTTTCTCGTCTGCAGAGACTCCCTAGTAAAGTAGAGCCTGACTGAGGAGGGAGCTCTGGCCAGGAGCCTCAGGGCAGGCTTCAACTTCCCAGCTTCCTCCCCAGGGTGCGCACCGCGGGGTCGATAGGGGCTGACTCACTGGACCCCCAGATGCAGGTGGGCAAGATAGGCCAGAAAGAGAGATCGGCAGGGGGTCTCCACCAGCCAACCCATTCTGGGACAGTGGCTCCTGGTCTGGCTGCCAATGGGGACAGGAAAAGAAAGAGAAACGGCCAGAGACTGTTTCCATGGAAGAACAGAAGTGGAGAGAGGGCGTGCGTCAAGGCCAAGTGCCTTAGTAAATAACCCCATCCCTGAGTAAGCTGGGTGTGAATGAGTGTTCTTGGGGCGCCCCCGTGAGATGAGCCACCTTCTTCTCTTGTCCCGTCCTCTCCGTCCTCTCCATCGTCTGTCCTGTCACAAGAGATGAGGTGTCCCTTGATTTAAGGTTGATACTGCCCCCAGGGCGTGGATGCCTCCCCTTCCCTCCCCTCCCCTCCTTCCCCTTTCCTCCCCCTGCACCTTCTTAGCCACTTGGAACCATCAGTTATGCCTCCTCTCGACTGGATCATTTCCATTAGTATTCGGACACCCCCAAGTCTCACCCATCGTAAACAAGGAAACCATTCCCTCCACCCCACATTCCCCCTCCATCCACAACCCTGCCTCTCACCCCTGTAAAGCCAGTCTGCATTTTCTATGTGCATTTTCTTGCCCCCTCCCGAGTTCACAATCTCCCATCCAGCTCCCCACATACACTTTGCCAATGAACCTGCGCCAGGGGCTGCTGTGACCCTAAATGATACAGCCAACCTGGTTTTCTCCATCTCTCTGGAGCGTGTGACCTTCTGATGCTTTGCTCTAGGGTTATGACCCCCCCATCTCTTTCCCACCCATGTCCCTCCCCCTCTCCTTACTACCTACACTGTTGTGCAGAGGGGTATGTCAAGGCCATGGGCATCCTCAGCACCCCTCCTCTTACACAATGCTCCCCCTTCCCCCACAGCTGGGGGTTTTCAGTGCTGGCTGCCCTGGAGAATCATCTGGGAGCTTCTGAAAAGTACCAGCACCTGAGTGCCACCCTAATTAACTCAAAGGCACAAGAGTAGGGCCTCCTTCCCCTACTCTTTCAAACTCCCAGATGATTCTGAAGGCAAGCCAGGGTTTCTAGCCACTTGTCTAGGTGACCTTTCATGCCACAACTTCATGACCATGTCCATACCAGGAGGCTTCAGAGTCATCTCTGCCGACCTTGAGACATCCAGAAACATTCTTGGTTCCCCAAAGGCATCTAGCCAGGTGTCTTCTCATATAGGAAGTCAATTCAGCTTACCACCCATTCCAGAGTCCAAAAGCTTCTTCTAACACTAAGGTCAGACTGTTCTCCTTTTCATCTATGGGGAATCTTCCATAATGGACTAATAGGGAAGATATTTCCTCTCTGGCCTAAGACCTTAACAGCATGTCCAGAACCCAGTTTATTATTTTTTTCCAGAAAGATCTATGCCCAACTTGGGGCTTGAACTCATGACCCCAAGATCTAAAGTCACATGCTCTACCCCTTGAGCTAGACAGGCAGCCCCAAAGGGATCATTTTTATGTCTTGATCTCAATGAAACAAATCTAGAATGCTAAAATGCCTTTGACTACATTGGTGTAGTTTGCTGCTTCTCAATTTCTCTCTCTTTCAAGGAAAAAAAAAAAAAAAAAGCGTCACTGGTTTCTGCTTCACGCTTCCCTGACCCAGGAAACCATCTTGCTCATCCTGCCAGTCCCAGTCATCACCCTGGAATGGGACTACATGTCTCCCCCACCAGACTTCAAGATCTTTGAAGGCAGGGACCGTGCCTTAGTCACTACTGTGTCTCCCACCCCTAGCATGGTGCCTGGCTTAAAGTTTTGTTGAGTAATGAATAGAGGAATAAAATTCTACAGGTGTAGCCCACAGAATAAGGCACTTAATCTGGTTGGTTTCACTGGCTGGATTCATAAAGACAAGACATGAGATCTCAGCCTAGAAGCTATAATTTGGCCTATATGATCTGCAGAAAGTATAAGGTCCTCCTCTGGGGATGAACTTGAAGGAGGGTCTTGCCGAGAATCCCAAGCCTGGTACACAGAAGAATCACCGGGAAGCCTTGCAGAACTTGTCCAGATCCTACCGGGATAGAGGAGTGGTCTTTTCACACGCTCCCACCAGCTGAAGACCAGAATTGAGGAGCAGCCTGGAACTTCCCAAAGGCAACCTTTCCATCACTCAGATATTTGAGAAGTAAATTGGGGGAGGGGGGGCGGGGAACACTGCAGGGTGGAGTTTCTTCAGTAGCCCAGGTAGGAACCAACATTCTAGAACCAAGATTGTCCCAGCGCCCCCTGCTGGGGTGGGCACAGAAGGGAGGCCCCAGATGGCATACAGGGCTCGAAGATCTAGCAGCCTCCCCTGGTGGGGAAAGAGCCCTCCTATCCCTTCTAGGAGGCTCAAATAAGTCATGGAGACAAGGTGGGGTTCAAAGGTGCTTCCAGGATCATGTGCTCCTGTCTGTCTTCACCAGCCCCCAGCGCACACCTGCCCTGCCAAGGACACTCTTCTCCCTTCCGGTGACTTCCAGAACAGACAGGGAAATGCAGTGTCTACCCATGCAATGGAAGATCACTCAACCATGAGAACAGGAAGCGTGCTCTAACATGGGTGTTAAAAGCATTTAAAAGCTTAAAAGCGTTATGCTAAGTGAAAGAAGCTGCCCTCGAAGGTCATGTGTTACATGATTCCATTTAAATAAAACGTCCAGAACAAACGCCGAGAAACAGAAAGCAGATTAGTGGTTGCCAGGATCTGGGAGGAACGGAGAACGACTGCTAATGGGCATGGAATTTCCTTCAGGGGTGATGGAAATGTTCTGGAACCAGATAGTGGTGACCGTTGCCCAATATTATGAATGTACTAAATGCCACTGAATTGAACACTTTACAAATGGGTAAAATGGTAACTTAAAAAAAAGATTCTATTTGGGGCGCCTGGGTGGCTCAGTGGGTTAAGCCGCTGCCTTCGGCTCAGGTCATGATCTCAGAGTCCTGGGATCGAGTCCCGCATCGGGCTCTCTGGTCAGCAGGAAGCCTGCTTCCCTTCCTCTCTCTCTGCCTGCCTCTCTGTCTACTTGTGATTTCTGTCTGTCAAATAAATAAATAAAATCTTAAAAAAAAAAAAAAAAAGATTCTATTTGTTTATTCACGAGAGACAAAGAGAGAGAAGCAGAGGCAGAGAGACAAACAGGCTCCCCACGGAGCAGGGAGCCTGATGCAGGACTTGATCCCAGGACCCTGGAATCATGACCTGAGCCGAAGGCAGACACTTAACCTACTGAGGCACCCAGGTGCCCCCAAATGGTAACTTTTATGTTATGCGTGTTTTAACACCATTTTGGACACCCCGTGGTTCTGTGAGAACCCCCAGGGCTGGGCACCAACGGGCAGCTCAGAAGCTTAGGAGTTCAGCCCAGGCATTGGTCTGGTTCCCTAAACCAGGGCGGCAGCCATGGCTCTCAGAAGCCAAAAACACCAGCGTGCTTCCCAGTCACCCATGACCATGGTCTCTTTCTACCCACAGAACACTTCTGACACCAGATGTGTGTGGGGAGGTCCCCAGACTAACCAGTTCTCCAACACCACTGTAGCTGAGTATCCTGACATTTAATTTGATTCTGACACGAATGTCTGTAGTCACATCAGACCCCACAGGCTAAGGGCTCCGTCCCCCAAAACTGCCTCTAATCTGGATGCCCGTTGCAAACTTAGACCATCAGGACTCCAGACAGAATGGTTGTAAATTCAGGGGGTCCCCACAACCCCCTCCCCAGGCTGGAGAATTTGCTGGACCAGCTCATGGAACCCAGGGAAACAGTTCACTTACTATTCCCGGGTTATTATTAAGAATACAACTCAGGAGACGCCTGGGTGGCTCCGTTGGTTAAGCAGTTGCCTTTGGCTCAGGTCATGATCCCGGCGTCCTGGGATCGAGTCCCACATTGGGCTCCTTGCTCAGCAGGAAGCCTGCTTCTCCCTCTGCCTCTGCCGGCCACTCTGTCAAAAAAAAAAAAAAAAAAAAGAATACAACTCAGGAGCCATCCCACGGAAGAGACGTGGGGCACAAGATACCGAGGAATTTCTGTGCCCTCATCTACAGTACCAGCCTCCCAGCCTGTGATGTGCTCAGCACCAGAAGCTCTCGGAACCCCCTACCCATCCCATAATCTGCGGTGGGGGGTGATGGAGATTTCATTACTTGGGCAGGCTTGAGTGAGTCATTGGCCATTAGTGATGAACTCAATCTGCAGCCCCCTCCCCTCCCCTCCTGGGAGGCTGGGGGAGAGCTTTCAGGAGTGGACCTTGGCACTGGGGCACTTGCAGAGCTCCGAGGGGGCAGCAGACTGGACAGAGCAGACTCCGGTTTGTCACAGAGGAGGAGGCCCTGGAGAAGCCTGGGATGGCAGGAGAGCCAGACTAGGATGGTCCAGGGCCCTGCAGAGGAAGCAGGTTGAAAGGTGAGTCGGAGTCTGGCAGGTGAGGGGTGAGTGGAGTGTTCCAGGCTGAGGACAGAGAGCAGAGGAACCTGTGAGAAACCAAAAGATGTCCACAACTCAACTGGATTCTAGAGACCAAGGAGATGAGGGGGGAAAGATGTATCTGGAAAGATGGGCTGGAACCATGAAGGACAGGGCTGTGTGGTGGATCCACAGTGAGGAGGCTTTGCTCTTCGCGGTAGGGAAACCAGACTCCTCTCTGCTTCATCCTCTCTAGTCCAGTGACTACCAAGTTGCTTCCAAGATACCTGTTGCGTACCCGGGTCTCTCTGTCTTCCGTGTTATGCATCTGGTTTACGACACCATCGTTCTATCCAAGAGTGGCTCCTCTACTCGCTTTATCTCCTTTCTGGCTCCTTGGAGGGCACTCAGCCTCCCTGCCATAGCCTTTGTAGCCTTTCCCTTGACTAGCCCCAAGGCCTCTTGGCCTCTTCCCACCCCTCATCCCCCAGGGATGGCTCCAAGATCAAGGCTGTGATGGGATGTCACCTGCACTTGCCCTGTTGCCTTGACTCCTCATGATGGGATGTCACCTGCACTTGCCATGTTGCCTTGACCTTGGTTGAGGTCACCAAGTAACCTCAACCATTCCAGCCCCCCACAGAGACTAAAACACCCAGAAAGTGTTGGGGTATTTCCCTCAACAGCTATTTCTAGAAGAGGAGGAAGTCCTTCCCAAAGGCATGTCCACAGGCTTCTCTTCGGGTCCCGAGCCTGAATTAATCACTGCCCCAAGGAGTGAGATATTATGATTCCCCTGCTGGGAAGGAGCCCACGAAGCCCAGGACTGCTGACATGAGAAAGAACCCAAGCTTTATCGGTAAGAAGGTGGGGACAGCTATCGGCAGGAAGCAGCAGGTCACATGACTTCCGGGGGAAATTCTGCATTTTATTCACAAAGCTCTCTCCCCTCTCCAGGGCAAATCCATCCTAAAAAATCTTTGTTGGGTGCCACCGACAGGTAGCCCCAGCCCACAGGCTTCCTGCTGCGGCATCTCTCACCGAAGGTCCATGGAGACCCCTGCCCCATCCTCCGGCCCTGGCCACACTTCAGCATCCATCCTGAATGTCACGGCGGCCCCGTGCCCAGACCACACATTCCTCATCCGGAGAGTCATCCCAGACTCCCACAACTCCTGTTCTGTTGATTTTCTCTTTTCAACAGCATCCTGCCAAACAGTTTCGCAGAGATGGAGCCCTGATGCGTTTCTTGGCTTGGTTCCCCTAGTCCTGGGATTGGAGTTGGACACTGCCACGCTTCCATCCCCAACAAACCCCAAATCTGACTCTGCCCTTCGTGGTGGAAGGGGGATTTGCAACTCCCCCTTACTCAAGAAGCAACTCTGGCATCAGCTGGGAAGGGACACACAGGGAGCCCAGAATCATGTACCAAAGGGTCTTTATATCAGTTTTGAGCCGTGTCTTCTACCCGTACAGACAGGGACATGCTGGCAAATGGCTAATAACCAGTCCTCATGTCTCCCCGCCCAATACCTCTCACTTGTTCATCTATCTATAATGAATTTGACTCCCATAAAGGTAATAAATACTCAAGACGGATCATTTGCTGATTATTCTACTACATGGTTGGGGAGGGGGGAGAAATACATTCCTGAAAGGAAAACTCAAGGAGCTGTTGGCAGAAGGAAAGGTATGCAAACAAATGATAGCATAATTCTGAGGTCTCTCGGCCGACTCCCACCTATGCCTCAAGCCTCCTGTCGCAGTCCTTCCCCCCTCCCTCAGCAATAGTTCCAAGTCTTCCTGGATATTTCTCCACTCCTGGAACCTGCCTTACACACACTCACTTCTGGACATTTGCACACCGTACAGCCCAGCCAAGTGAACTCCTATTCATCTGTCAGGTCTTGGTTTAGGGGCCATTTCCTCCAGGAAGCCTCCCGTGATCCTCAAACTGGGTTACATGGATCTCCTATGAGCTCCCATATCCACTTATATTTTATTTAATAAATATTCATTGGTCACCTCCTTTGTGCCAAGTTCTGCCTCACCGTATTACTCTTGTCTGTATGTTCCACTAGATCTTACACTCTGTGGGGCTCAGCATCTAATGTATCTTCCTCTCACTATGTCTCCATGACACGTAACAGTACCTGGGAACAGTCAACATGCGACAAATTTTTGTTGGAAAAGAAAAGGATAATTTTTGAAATTGACGTGAAAGTCACACATAGCATAAAAATAGCCATTTTGAAGTGAACAGTTCAATGGCATTTAGTACAAATGTGCAACTGCCGTCTCTGTTGAGTTCCATTTTCATCTCTCCCCATGGAAACCTTATACCCACAAAGCTGTCACTCTCCGGCCCCGTCTCCACACCCCCTAATCGGCCATGAAAGAATTTTTAAATAAATGAAAACTGTCTGCCTTTGGGTTGGACAAATTTGCCTCTTTCTAAAAACCAGTGGAAGCATTGCTTTAAGCCAGGCAGGCCCTTGTGGGATGGGTACAGCAGAGACTTTGTCCGCTGCTGGCTGGCTCCACTGGGCACCCCGAGCCACCCCGTGGCATCCCGAAACACACGGGCCCTTTCTTTTTAGGAGGGGGACCCATCTCTTCCAAAATCGAGTGTCTCTTCTCAACACCTTCCTCTGTATTGGAAATGGTCCAGGGCAGTCGGCAAGTTTGGTCCCAGAAGCAGCTTTTTTGGGGGGAGCTGAGCCTTGAGTCCCTTCATGAGAAATCTGTGACTTGGGAGCTTTCCCCAGGGGGGGGGATCAGGTTGGTGCGTGCAGGTGGGAGAAGGTTATCCAGGGCGGCAAAGAGCACTCGGCTCATCAGGTCCGCCACTGTGGGGAGCGGCAGAACCCGGGCCTTGGGGCCTGCCCTCCCCACTCAGGAGGGAGCAGGCCTGGCTCCCCACAGCCCCCTGGGGGGAGTGGGTTCAGCAAGGTCAAGATGGGGGATGCAGTCTGGGAAACAGCAGGTAGGGAGAAGGTCTAGCCCTGGGACCTATTTCCGTGGTGCTGAGAAGCAGGGCACCCTTCAGAGTGGGCCTCCTAACGTGCTCCTCGATGGCCCACGCTGTCCCTGCTCATCTTCCTTGTTGCCCGTTGCCCTCCCCCACTGGCCTGGGGAACTGTGGGGGAATTGAGGAGGGCAGAGAAGAGAGGAACAGAACCTGGGGAGAGGAGGGCATCCATGCATATCTTCTGAAAGAGGTGGGAAGATGAAGGAGGACCGGAGGGGTGGGGGTGACAAGCCAGCAGCCCGTCAGGGTCTCCACCTCCACTCCGCCTCCCAGCCAGAGCAGCCCACCCACAGTCTGTCGGATCAACGGGGTCCTGCTCTAACACCATGCGGTGTCCGGCCTTAATGTCACCCAACAGCACGGTCTTTTCACATCCCACGTATTTCCTGTGGCTGCTGTTAAAACAAACTACTACAAATCTCCTGGCTTTAAACAACACAGACCCAGGGTGTCTGGGTGGCTCAGTCGGTTAAGTGTTGACTCTTGTTCTCGGCTCAGGTCATGATCTCGCCGTCTGAGTTCAAGCCCTGCATGGAGCCGACTTAAAAAATTAAAATAAGGGCGCCTGGTTGGCTCAGTGGGTTAAGCCGCTGCCTTCGGCTCAGGTCATGATCTCAGGGTCCTGGGATTGAGTCCCGCATGGGGCTCTCTGCTCAGCAGGGAACCTGCTTCCTCCTCTCTCTCTCTCTCTCTGCCTACTTGTAATCTCTCTCTGTCAAATAAATAAATAAAATCTTTAAAAAATATTAAAATAAAATAAAATTTACAGTATAATACAATACACAACACAGACTCACTCTCCTTCCATTCCGGAGATCAGAAATTCAAAATAATCTTATAGGAGTCAAATCAGGCTATCAGCAAGAGATTCCTCCCAGAATCTCTTAGTGAGTGCAGTGGGCTGGATGGTAGTCCCTAAAAGACTTGTCCATGTCCTAACCCCCAGAACCTTCACTGAGCCTCATACATGGCAAAAGAGGGAATAGCAAGAACTTTTTCTGGAAATGCATGGGATTAAGTTAAGGACCTTGAAAGATGCTTCTCTTGGCTTTTCTGCATGGGCTTGGGCGCCATCCCATGCACCCTTACAAAACAGACCCACAGACAGGAGGACACAGAGAAGAGAGAAGGCACAGTGAGCACAGAGGCAGAGACAGGAGCCATGTGGCCATGAACAGTGTCCACAGTCACGGGAAGCAAGAAGTGGCAGAGACCAGAAGCTCCCCTAGAGCCTCCAGGAGGGGCTTGATCTCAACACCGCCATTTTGGACTTCTGGCCTTCCAAGCTGTAAGAGAAGACATTTCTGTTGTTCTAAGCCACCGAATTTGGGGTGATTTGTTACAACAGCCCCAGGAAACGAGTACCGTAAGAATCTGTTCTTTGCCTTTCGTAGCTTCTAGAGGCCACCTACGTTCCTTGCTTTCTGGTTCCCTCCTCCCTCCTCACACACCAGCGCATGTCATCTCTCTGACCTACCTCCCTCCTAAGGATCTCTGTGATCACACCGAGCCCACCTGGGTCATCCAGGAGAATCTCCCCATCTCAAGATCCTTAGCTTAATCTGTAAAGTTCTTTGTACCAGGTAAGATACACAAGGGTTGTATACACAAGTGTTCTGGGGATCCGGGGCCATGGAGGCAGTACCCTGCCAGCCTCACTCAGGTACCTGGCTTCAAAGTGTCTTCCAAGCATGGTCTCCAGGGGTCACCGTTAGGATCTGGGGGTCCCCTGAAGCTGCAGAAAGATTCAGCAGATTGTGCCTGCCTTTTTCTCCCCCTCCCCCCCATAAGACTTGGTCTTCTCCCTACAGCTCCTGCTCTGGGAAGGTGCCTGAGGCTCCTCTGGGTTGGATGGCAAAGATGCTCACGGGTCTTCAAATCCTCCAGCTGCTCCCCGCAAATCCTTGGAACCCACAGACCTAAGAGGCCATTCCCCTTGGCTCCTTTCCTTCCTTCTTTCCCCAGCACCACCATGCTTGAATTTCCCCCAAATTCTACTAGCCCTGCCTTACCATGGTGGCGGCCATGTTTCCACAAAACTCACTCAGAACCACTTTCAGGGCACTGAGCGCTGGCGTAAGTGGCCTGCCGTCCTTGGAATAATCCGGGACAGGATGATCACCACAGCCCTCATCGCCTTAGCCACAGTCAGCTGGGATCAAAGCGATGCCCAGTGAACGGAATTCTGGCTCAGCGGCAAGCACCACCCTTCTGCAGAGCTCCTGTGTTGTTTCTAAACGCTCAGGCCACCCGCTTGTTCTCCATGTCGTACACAGTTGCCTGACCAGTGCCTCCAGGGTCTGTGTCCTCCTTCTGGCTGGACCCCAGTTTGGTTCAAATAGCCATGATGTGCAGGGGGAGGCTGGGATCTGCCAAGCCCCACCCAAACCCCCATGAATTTTAATTGGTCCAAAGCGGTCCAGGCAAGTTCTCTTGCCAAATGATTGGTCAGGCAGGGGCAGGTGAAGCCGTTCCAGCCAATGAACCTGCAGAGTCTGTCTCCGGAGCCCAGGGGAGGAGTCCAAGATGGCAGGTAAGGGAGTGGGGCAAAGGAGACAAGCAACCAGCCTGAGTCCTGGGGAGACGGGGGAGGTTAGGCCTTGGAGTTAGCAGTCTTTGACCCATGGGCTTCCTCGTTATCGGCCCCTTTGGAGCTGGGCTTGTATTTCCCATGGCAAACGTCTCATGGGTTCTTTGGCCTGCAGATGAATTCCGCTCTCTTTTGCTCTGTCAGTCCCCACCTGTGGCCTTCGGGGCCCTGTTGGCTGTCATTCTAGTAGCAGCTGCTTCTGCTCATCCTTGTTTACAGCCCGCACCAGACACACACACACATGTGCGCATGCACACATACGTGTGCACACAAACACCCCAACCCCCACACTGGCCAATTTTTTTTCCCCCTAAGATTAACTTATTTTATTTTAGAGAAAGAGAGCAAGCCCCAGCAGGAGGGGCAGAAGGAGAGAAAGAGAGAGACTCTCAAGCAGACTCCATGCTGGGCACGGAGCCTAAGGCCGGGCTGGATTTCCCAACCCTGAGATCATGCCCTAAGCTGAAACAAGGGTCGGATGCTTAACTGACTGAGCCACCCAGGCATTCCCCACTGCCCCATGCTGACTGGCTTTGACATCACAGTTGCCCCTCTCTCTTTGACTCCAAAAGGGGGAAACCACAGTGAAATGATTGGTCAGGCAGGGGCAGGAGCAGTGAAGTTCCAGGTATATACACCGGGTATGAAATAGTTAGGCTTGGGCTGATGCCAGGTGTGGGGTGAACTTGGAGTTGATGGCACCCTGTACAATGGGAAGAATTTCTAGTTGTCACTCACGTGGAAAGTCAAGGTGGGCCTCACAGCCCCTGCTGTGGCTTGGAGTGGTATGGAAACAAAGAAAGAACCCCCTCACCCCTCACCTCTCCACCCCGTCCCTGGGAGTACAGCAGAGCCTGGGGGAGAGAAAACATCCCCTGCACTCATCCGGATGGGCCAGGAAGAGGGGTCCAGGGCATTCAGAAGTGCTGTGATGAGGCTCTGCAGATAGAGCAGTGTGGATTATTAAAAAGTCAGTTCCCTGAGGTTAAGGGTCAGCCCTGCACTTAGTGTGACCAGCTGGGACTAGAGTGGAGGCTCTAGGACCGGGATAACTGCATGGAGCCTCTGTATGGCCAGGCATTTCACAGTCTCCATTCCGAACCACCAGGCTTGACTCACCTTCCTGGTCTCTCAATTCCCATTTGTTCTATCCTCAACAAACTTGTCCTACCTGAACAAGTTTCAGGGTCGGGGTGGGGGACACTTGTCTTGACCAGGCAGGGCTCTAAGAGGCCCAGAGAGGCCAAGGCCACCTCCCTTCTCTGAGGTTCCAGTCTATTACTTTAAAAATCAAGGAATATCCAAACAAAGCTTCTAAAACGATGGCTTTTTAAATGTTCTCTTTCTTAAATCATTACTTCCTGTGCACGCGCACGCACACACACTCGAGCAATGAACTACTTTCTCTCTCTTTCCCAGAAGTGTAAAAATTGATGCTGTTTTGAGAGATGCAAAATGTCAGAACTTTTGCAGCAAAATTACATCAATTTTTCATTTCCGGTAAAACAGCATATTTTACTAATTGGGACTGAATGATAACTCTGTGTCACTGTATTAGTTTCCTGTGGCTGCTGTAACAAATGACCCCCTCACCCAATGGTTTCACTCAACAGAACTTATTGTCTCTCACTTCAGAGGCCAGAAGTCTGAAACCAGTTTTTACTGGTCAAGGATCTAGGGGGAATCCATTTCTTGTGTCTTCTGACATCTGCTGGCTTCTAGCTCCCCAGCCGCGTTACTCCAACCTGCCTCTGTGGCCCCATGGTCTCCTCCTCTTGAGTAACATCTCCTGCTGCCTCCCTCTTATGGGAATACTTGGGCTGGTATTTAGGGCCTACCTTGATAATCCAGGATAATCTCCCCATCTCAAAATCCTGAGTTTAATCACATTCTGTGCCAGAGAAAGTAGTATTGACACATTCCAAGGATTAGGACATGATTTCCTGGGGACCCTTCATTCAGCCTACCACACACCAGTGAACAACAGACTTCAACCTCTTAAAACTAGCCTACACCAGAACAGTGCTGTGTACAGATGATTACAGGACTAGAAAAGCGTATTCATTCTTGGGGGTGCTGTGGTTCAAGGTTGTTCAAGAATCTTCCAGTCCTGCCCGTGTCTCTCTGCTTCTGCATGGACAACCTTGCTTCGAGAGAACATCCTGAATCTACATGGAAATATGAGGCCTTCTGGAAATATGAGGGACCATCCAATGGCAGTCCGCCAATCCCACCCCACGTTCGCCTTGTGATAGGCCCTGTGGCCGGTGTATGTTTTCTCAACTACCCCAGGCAAGGAGTCCATTTGGAGCCCCACTCCAAATCCCCACTCCCATCCTCATCCAAGACTTGATGCTTTAAGCCCCCATATGTTTGTCTGAAGAAGACTTATCTTCTTCTTCTTACTGAGCCAGAAGACATCTAACATAAATGTTACCATGTTAGCCATGTGACAATGTATACACATCAGCAACGTCAAGGACATTCTCAGTGTTGCACAACTATCAGCATTAGCCAGACCCAGTCACTCCCTGTCCCCCTTCTCCGGCTTCTGGCAACCCTACTCTGCTTTCTGTCTCCATGGATTTGCCTATTCTAGATATTTCCTACAAAGGGAACTGTACCATGGTGGTCTTTCATGCCTGGCTTCTTTCACTTAGCGTCACGTTTTCAAGGTTCATCCAGATAGTGGTACATTTCCGAATTTCCTCCTTCTGATGGCTGAATAATATTCTCTTGTTTGTACAGACTACATGTTGTTTATCCCTTCATCAGTCGACGGACATCTGGGGGGTTTTCTACATTTGGTCCTTCCTGATTGGAACCCCAGAGCCCCACAAGACCCTACATAAGAATGTGGCCATGATAACAGGGGATCCTTATTGAGACACACACCCACCTTTCCGGTCTCCCCATTCCCTCCTTCAGCGAACAACCACCCTTCTTCCAACCCCGTGGTCCTAGTGGGGCTGCCGTGCCCTCCCAGAGTCCTACTGTGTGGAACTCCGAAGCTCTTCCACCCCCAGTCCTCGTGTTATCTAAAGGGTAACAGATGGGACCCTGCGATTGGTCACCATGCACCCAGAGAAACTCCCTGGATACTGTCCCATGTGACCTGAAGAAGTCTGAGGCCGGGGCAGGGGGGGTTCTGAGGCAGCCGGTCCTCAGGCCTGTGGGTCCCAAATGTTGACCCCCTGGGTCCTGCTGGGTCTCGCCAGGGCCTCTCCAGGAGAAGCTGGGGCCTGAAGCTGGGTGTTGAGGTGGATTCCCTGCCCACACGATTGCCTTTGATCAGCAACCCTCCCTATCTCCCCCTGTAATAAGTTGTGAAATCAGAAAGTATAAGTCTTCCCTTTAAAGATGAGACGTGCAGAATGACAATTATAGAAATTTCTTTCATTTAGTCTTCTTTAAAAGGGAACAATGGACCAAGCAATTTCCTTGGCATCCCCCCAAAAAGAAGTATTGTGGTTATTAAAATAGTGTGCTTACTTTGTGCTAATGAGAAAAGCTGGAGAATATTAATGAGCTAATAGACTCCAGAGAGCCCTGATTATCTGACTCAGCAGGCAAAGGGCCCAAGGACAATTAAAGGAGACTCTTCTCTGCCCTCTGTCATTAAGAGACTGACTGTTGTCCCACCACTCTATTTAAAAATATGAGAATTTTCTTGTTGTCATTTTTTTCTAGAGTCTGCTTTTCCTCCCTCCCCGATTTCCTTCCTTCCTTTTCTTTCAGTAGGGTGCACATGGAGCCCAATGCGGGCCTTGAACCCACAACCCTGAGATCAACCCTGAGCTGAGATCAAGAGTGGGGTGTTTAACCAACTGAGACACCCAGGTGCCCCTGTTTTTCCTTATAAATATAAATCTTAATATCTTTACACATCAGTTTCCTTATCTATAAAATGGGAGAAGTAGGGGTTCCTACATACTCCTTAGGAATATTTTGAGGATTTAAGAACCAGACATCACTTAAGAACCATACCTTGGTGGGGGGGGGGTGTGTGCATCTGGGTAATTCAGTCATTGAGCATCTGCCTTCGGCTCAGGTCATGATCTCAGGGTCCTGGAATCAAGCCCCGCATGGGGCTCTCTGCTCAGCAGGGAGCCTGCTTCCTCCTCTCTCTCTGCCTGCCTCTCTGCCTACTTGTGATCTCCGTCTGTCAAATAAATAAATAGTCTTTTAAAAAAAGATTATAAAACACAGTTTTGATAATTGTACAAAATCATAAAGCATGGATAGGACAGGATGCAAAGATTGTTCATGAACTACAGCTTTTGCCAATCGCTTCAGAAGCTCAGGGAACTCACTAGATGCTTTTCCTTTTTTTTTTTTTTTTTTTTTCCATCTAAACTAGGTTCCTTTGTTTCACATACTAAGAAAGATCGAGCAGAAAAGCAATTGAGTCTGCTATTGTCTGCAGATACTGGTTTCAGAATAAAGGTGCCTCTCACTATTTTTGAACGTTAGTGAAAGCAAAGCTTTTATTTCTTTCACCCAGACCCTGCCCAGGCTGCGGGGTGATGCCGTGCCACAGGCTGAACCCCGTTCTGGCTACAGTGATTGCCAAGCTGCCCCCATCAGGACCCGTCTCTACCTCCCACATCTCAGCGGCAGGGGCTGGAAGCCGTGGCGGGCGTGGGACTGCTGAAGGCACAGGGGACCCCCTGGAACAGCATCCCTAACACCCGTGCCATGCTCTTCAGAGACGCCCTAGCTGCTGCCACTCTGGGGCTCTCCTCATTGTCCTACCAACAGGGGCCCCTTGCTCTGTTTTGACCAGTTTGAGTAGATCCTGTCAAAGACACCCCAACGTTTCTGGGGCTCCACAGAGACAAGAGAAACTCTGCCACCATTCCCTACGGCCCTACGGCCCGATCGCCAGCCTCCCCGACAAGGAGAGAGGCCCAGGCTTGAGCGACAGCCACAGGCCCCCCAGGGGTGGGAGCGGGAGCTGGGAAATCTGTTCACATCTGTGCCCCCCTGGTCTTCTCTGAGCTAGCCCCACCGAGGGTGGTGCCTTTTGTGCATTGCTGGTGACAAAAGATCTCAACAGCGTCCAAGCACAGGTGTACTGTCTCTTTGGGGACGGCCCGTCCTCGCCGAGGTCAGGGTTCCAGGTACGAGGAACTCAGGCCACATTCAGAGGGCAGACGGACCATTTCATAGAGCTCTGATCCCCCCAAGATGGTACATCAGACCACCACAGCCCAGCCACCCTAGGCAAGGGACTTGGCCTATGTCCAGGCACCTTTCCTCCAGCATTTCCCCATCTGCTAGAAGCTGGGAAGCAGATGTCAGAAGAGCTGGGGACAGAAGCTAAGAGATCTTGTGGCTTTTAAGCTTCATGGCCACCAGTATAATTGGACTACATTAATGCTGCAGGAAACCACCCAAGAATACTAATGGCATAAACACCATGCAGTTAGGTTCTCATTCTAGATGCCCTGCCCTTCATGTAGGACTCAGTCGAGTGCTTGTGAGCCTTGACCTTGACCCCAAATGGAGAGCTGCTCTAGGGTACCATGGTTAAGGGCTTTCTGATGAGCCTCTCATCCACATTCCACCAGCTCCATGGCTATGTCACCGCCCTGACAGCACCCCCATCCTCCCCCTGACCCCTGCCAACCTCCCGCCAATGCCACTTGCCCTGTGGAAGCATTTTCTCTCCACGAATGTTCCAGCCACCTGAAGTCACGGTTCCTACCCCAGGTGGGAGAAGCCTATTCCCTCATCCACTACTCACCATCCAATACCCAATGACCAAAAAGAACTCCTCAACCACAACCTTCAGGAGTCGGGGCAAGAGTGGGATAAAGTCAAAGAGCTTTGGCTACGAGGAATCCTGACTTCGAACGCCCTCTCTGGCGCTCCCTAGCCGGCTCTCTCGGCTCAAGCTGCTGACCTCGCCAAACCACAGCAAAATAGGTGGGTGATACCTCTGTACAGAATTCTAAGAGTAGGAGGAGATGGCGTGAATGGAGCCTGGTGCGCACCAGGCCGGCGGGCTTGGGGCTGCTGTTCTAACTGGGGGCTCCTGGCTGCGTCCAGAGGGCACACTTCAAGGCATGGTGATGACCGTGCACTCGGACCTCTGGCCAGAGAGGAAGTCCCCAGGCAGCTGTGGCTCCTGCTTGGCCCCACTCTCTGGGTCTTCTTCCCCTTCCTCCACGGGGGCGTTCCCCCACCTTCTAACGGTCTCGTGCAAGGAAGGACAAAGTTCATGACAAGCCAGGCAGCTCTGAGACACGCCCACCACCACCACCACCCCCCGCCCCCCCCCGCCACTCTGCCAATTGCCAAACCCAGAGACACTTTACTTCTTAACCTTCACTGATGAGCCTCTGACAAGCACGTCTGCCCAAACTGCTCCCTCCCGCCTTCTGAATGCCTGCCTGCTTGCCTTCCTTCCTTCCTCTCTCGCTCATTTTCTTTCCTTTCATTCCAGAGTGGAACCCAATGCGGGGCTCGAACTCACAACCCTGAGATCAAGACCTGAGCTGAAATCAAGAGTCGGACGCTTAACCAACTGAGCCACCAGGCGCCCCTTGAATGCCACTTCCTATGGCTTCCAGACACTCCCGCAGCCTCCGTGGCTGTCCCCTCCTCCTCTCCCCTCCCTTTCCATGCTGACATTCCTAGACCCATCCTTGGGCCTCTCTCTCCTCTGTACATCTCCCCAGATGATCCCACCCCTCCACGGGGTTGACCACCACACAGGCCGATGACTCCCAGGTCATTCCCAGCGCCCAGCAGCTTGCCACCGTTGCTGGGATAAGCTCATTCACAAACTGGACCTAGTCTTTCAGGCCCCTTCAAACCCCTGCAGGCCACCCCATCGCCCAAGAGGATTCACTCCAGGGTCCAGGGTCCAGAAGTCCTCAGCATCTGGCCTCTCCTGTCTCTTCTTCCCCACCCCACCCCGCCCTCACCTGCATTGCTGGCCCTGCCCTCATTCTGGTTCTTCCAGGCTTCAGAGTGATTTGTGCCCTTGAAGGCACCTGGGTCTCCACTCTCTTGATTTCCAGGAGAGCCCCATCCACCCCTCAGTAGTCATCCCAAAGGACAGCTCCCCACCTCCCCAGGCCTAGGTGAGGCCCCTCCCCCACCCTTCCTCCTAGGGGAGGAGGAGGGTCTGTGTTTGCCCACCTCCTGCAGTTGGGGTGGGGGCAGGAGGAGGGGAAGGGAGATGCCAACGTCCAGAGGGTGTTCAGGGTGGGGGCTTGTTAGGGAAGGCCAAAGGAGCTCATGGGCTGAACTGTGTCCCCAGAAAGAGATGACATCTTGACTTCCAGGCCTCGGAATGTGACCTCATTGGGAAATAAGGTTGTTTCCGGTGTAATAGGTAAGGTGAGGTCATACTGGAGTAGCGTTGCCCTGCGTGCAGGATGACTGGTGTCCTTGTAAGAACAGAAGAGAGACAGATACACGAAGGCAGAGACTGAGTCTTGCTGCCAGGAGCCCAGGAGCCCAAGGAAGGCCAGCAAGTCCAGAAGCGGGGAAGGGGGAGGGAAGGAAGCTCCCCGGCAGGGTACAGAGGGAGCTGGGCACCCCCAGCACCTTGACCTAGGAGTCTGGCCCCCAGAGGCGTGAGACGACACATTTCTATTTGTTGACGTCACCTACTTTGTGGGGCTTTGTTGCATCAGCCCTGGGACCAAAGACAGAGAGCAAAGGGCAGGTCTTGGATTTGGGGGGAGATGTCTCTGATTACCTGCAGTGATTTTTTTCTGGAACATCTAGGGACATTGTTGTCCCCAGTTGTTTTTCTCGTGAAGCCAACAGGAGCAAAGGCCAAGTAATGGAATTGCCAGGCAGAGCGTCTGGGGATCCCAGGCCCCTGGACCACTCCTTGTTTACGGAGAGGAGAAAGCCAGCAGCGGGCACACCAGGGCCAGCGTCTTCTCATGCCTGTAGCCCGCCACCCTGGCCCCAGTGCGGCCTCTGTCCCAGCCTCTCACACAGACCCCCTGCTGTCCCCCCAGGGCTGCCCCATCTCATGGGCTCCGGATTTAGGCCAGAGCTAGCCGAGTCTGCCATGACCTGAGCAAGGCACTGCCCATCTCCAAGCCCCGGCTTCTCTCTTATGTCTGCTCCACCAGCAGAGCCCAGATATCTCCTTCTCCCCACAACCTAGCCGGGCCCCCTCTCCTGGCGTCTTTGCGGTGGCAGTGCCTTGGGACAGCAGAAGAGGCCCCGTCATGTGCTGTGAAGAGAGCAGGAGGAGGATCACAAGCACTTGCCTTCAAACCCGGGCTCTGTGACCAGCTGTGTGACTCTGAGCTCATTTCACCCGCACGCCTGTTCCCTCCTGGCGTCCACGAGAGCACTGGGGCTGGAGGGAGAATAGTGTGTGTCTGCTGCAAGCATTGCTCCGAGGGGACGGTCTTTAGCCTTTTTCTGGTTTGCAGAGGGGTCCAGAAGTCAAGCTGCCCGCATAAGTCCCTGCACCCTGGGTCTTAGCACACTGCCTTCTTGGCACTGAGCATCTCTCCCAGGCTCCCCTCTCCAGCCCTGCAAGGTGCAGCCAGACCCAGGACTCGTTTGCAAAACAGTCTCGATAGTGTCCCTTCCCTGACCCCACGCTGCCCTCCTTCTCCTCCTGCCTCCTTCTCAGTCTCCTTTGCCTCTGCCTCCCTTCGCCGCCCTCCCCCCGGCCCTTGGAGCCCCAGTGTTCCCCAGAGTCCTGCCTCATTCCCTGCCCGCCTCCTGCCACCCCTCTCCCCAGACGGGCTCCTCTGCTCTCATTGCTTCAGCCTGATCTCGGTGGAGGGATTCCAGCCGCCCTGACATCCAACCGCAAAGTCTCACAATAGAACTGCCTTTTTTCCCATTAACCCAACTGGCGCTGTGTTCCGCAGAGCCATCCAGGAGCAGCCCCTGCCATCTTTACCACGTGGCTTCCAAGTGGCCTTGGGCATTCGCGTCCAGCAGCTCGGAGAGCACACGGAGGGCGAGGAGGGTTTATGGATTTTGAGGAGCCGTACCTCACTCCCTCCCGCCTTCCATCAGCCAGATCTCCACCTGCCTTAGTCTGTTTGAGCTGCTGCAACAAAATACCATAGGCTGAGCAGCTTATAAACAACAGACCTTTATTCTCACAGATCTGAACCTAGCAAGGCCAAGATCAAGTGCTTTGTCCTCAGAGGCAGGAGGCCCCAGGAGCCCCCTCTGGGGTCTCTCTCTAAGGGCACTAACTCCATTCACCAGGGCTCCCCCCACATGGTCCACTCACCCCCCCAAATGCCCTAGCTCCTGATCCCATCACATCAGGGGTTAGGCGCCTGGGTGGCTCAGTAGGTTGAGCTGCTGCCATCGGCTCGGGTAATGATCTCAGGGTCCTGGGATCGAGTCCCGCATTGGGCTCTCTGCTCAGCAGGGAGCCTGCTTCCCTCTCTCTCTGCCTGCCTCTCTGCCTACTTGTGATCTCTCTCTCTGTCAAATAAATAAATAAATAATCTAAAGAATCTGGCAGGGGGGACACAGCATTCAGCCTACAGCCGATGGCCACATCTAACTACAATGAAGCTGGGGGGCACATTCGCAGCAGAGGGCTTAGGTTGGGCAGGAGGCTAGTGAGTCCCCGCCACAGGCTCCCCATCTGGTCCCTGATGAGCCACTGTGCTCTCCTTCTCCTGCATGGAACACGCTCATGGCTCCCCAGAGAGACAGCCGAGTCCCCTGCCCTCACTGTCTCCCGGGACCTGACTGCAGCCCGGGACCTCCAGAAGGGGCGTGGTTCTCCCTCTGCATGTCCTTGGGATCAGGAACTGAAGGGGAAGAACGGAGGATGGGCGCCGGGGCTGGCGGGTGCGGGGGAACCCCAAGCAGGAGTTCCCGCTGCCTGGGACCCCACACTCCACCCTCCAGAGCTTCTTGCCATTTTGCTCCAAGGGCCGGTGCGCAGGGGGTGTGGTGGGCATGGGCCCTCCTTGGGAGCCGCTCATCATTTGAAGCCTCCCGCCCCAGTGGGTGGGTCAAAGTTGGGAGGCCCCAAGTTCGTTTTAAGGCCCAAAGGGTTAAAGGCTTGTCTTTGGTTCAGGTTTCTGGCTCATGGGACAATACAGTTCCCTCAGAACCTGAGAAGCCTTCTCGTCTCGTTGCTTCCTGTCAGCACCAGGTGCCAGGCACCACATGCAAAATTCATTTTGAGACACAGTTCTCCAGGCTTTTTTTTTATCCCCACCCCTCACCCCCCCCACCCCAGCCTCGGGCTCTTCTCTCTCAATGCACTAATGGCGATCCTGAGGCGGGCCAGGGAGGGAGGAGGGCGCTCCCTCGCCCTGACCTTGCACAGGACCGAGGCTTAATGGGCTCTCGCCGCTCATATGATTTCCTTCTGTTTGGCACCTAGAAGCGGTCCACTTTCCCAACCAAGGCCCCACATTTCTGGAATTGTACTATTTCAGTTTAGTCGTGCTTGCAAACTGGCCAGTTCCGGCCTGGGTTCATCTTAGTCTCCAAATAACCTTGCTAGATGCTGCCTGTGACCGTCTGTGTCACACAGCCTCTTCCCTGGGAATGACAGGCGCAGAGGACAGCGGTCCTGCTTACCTCAAGTCACCGCCCAGGCTGGGTCTCCTCCCTTCCAGACCCTGACTCCAAACCAATACCCGACCTACATTTTAGATCTCCATCGTGGTAACACCGAGCTCCTAGTACCAATTAACCTCTTTGTTAAAGTAACACTTTCTGGGGTGCCTGGGTGGCTCAGTGGGTTAAAGCCTTTGCCTTAGGCTCAGGTCACGATCTCAGGGTCCTGGGATTGAGCCCCACATCGGGCTCTCTGCTCAGCGGGAAGCCTGCTTCCCCCCTCTCTCTCTGCCTGCCTCTCTGCCTACTTATGATCTCTGTCTGTCAAATAAATAAAATCTTAAAAAAAAAAAAAAAGTAAGAGAAACCCCCAAATTTTATTTGCTGAACATGCTCTTTATTTATTTTATTTTATTTTTTCACTCACATAAAAGGCAGAATGGGGGCAGGGGGTAGGGATTAGAGCCCTTGGTTCCTTACAGCCCTTGGATGACTCAGACAAACTGAGCCGGGGCCATTCTCAGTACATGGCTTCTAAGGGAGACCTGAACCTCAGGATCCAGTCACAGAGACAGGAGCAGAGCCGGGGTGAGCCTGATTCTGGAGCAGGACCAGACCCATCGGTTCACAAATGGTTTAGGGCTGCTTTCACACTCCAGGGACAGAGCTGATCAGGGGCGGGCGAGGCTGTAGGGCTCACGGAGCTTAAAGCAGTCACTTATCCAGCCTTTCGTAGGAAAAACGTCTGCCAACCCCTGCAGGGGGGGAACTGGCGCTCTGAGGGCCAGGCCTGGAAGTGCCATTATGATTTCACTCTTGTTCCATTGGGCAGAACTCAGCCACGTGCACCTGCCCCCACCAGCCCCCTCCAGCCCCGGTCAGAGAGGTTGACAAGTGTGTTCTCAGCGTGCCCCCAGAAGGCCGAGGAATGAACGAGGCAGAGTCATCGCCCGGGCAGTCCCTGCCAGAGACACCCTCCAGGGCCTGGGGCTCCTGACTACAGATCTGTATTTCTAGCCAGGATCTCAACGCTTCACGCTCCCCGTGCTCCAACAGGACTTGATCCTTCTCCCTCAGCTCTTGTTTCTCCTGCTGTGGTTCGGAAATCACTCACCGAAGGGCCCAAACCAGAAAACTCAGGATTGCCCGTGACCTTCCCGTTCCCTCTGCCCCACAGCCACGCTCTCCATGTGCATTTCAACTTACATGTCCCCCACCGGCCCCGCTCTGGTCTGTACCCTGCCGTGGTGCCTGGGTCAGCCTCTCCACTCACAGCAAGGACCCTAACTACCCCTAAAGCTGGCACTCGGTGCTCTGAGTTGGCATCTTCAAAACCTGGTGGGCCTACACGACTCCCCTGCATGAACTCCGTGCTGTCCCAAAGGACACGGGCACGTCACCTGGGACCACCCATCTAGGCAATGGCCGAACTGAGGCAGGAACTTCAGCTTATGAACCCTCAAAGCCCCATCGCTCCACTCCCCCATTCTTTGCAGGATAAACCTCCAGGAAGCACAAAGAAAATTCTTTGCATAGCAGAAACTCTCAAACCAGTACCAGGGGAGCGGCCCCCTTTGCACACTCAGGGAAGAATTTTACCATGGTCCGAGCTGTTTCGCTCTGCAGGGACGCAGTCATGTACCTCTCCCGGGTTCGGTCCCCTTGCCTCTCATTGCACCTGTTCTGTCTGTCGGAGATGCCTAGTTCCCACAGCCTGATACCCAGGACGCTCTCACAGAGGGAAGCTGTCCCAAGAGAGGCTTCCTCGAGGGCAAACCCTTCCCAAAGACCCCTGAGGATCATTGCAGGTCACTCCTTCCTCTGCCCCTGCTCATGACCCTTTGAAGGACAAATAAAAACCGAACCGGGCCAGGGTCCTCCTGAAGAACCTGGGTTTGGTCCTCAGTGCTGCCTGGATGACCATTCTGTCCAATTGTGACTTCCCTGGTCATGCTCTGCTATTCTCCAGGGGTTCCCTGTGACACCCATCCTTCTCTGAAACAATCTTATCTTAAACATATGTGTGCTTACTCATCACCTGTCTTCCCACTAGAAAGCAAGATACCAAACCAGAACGAGAATATTGTCCCTTTTCCCCCCTGCTCTACCAGCATCCAGGAAAGTATCTGGTTTCCCCTTAGCACCCCATAAATTGTTGCTGATGGGGCACTCAGGGGGCTCAGTCAGTTAAGCGTCTGCCTTCAGCTCAGATCATGATCCCAGGGTCCTGGGATGGAGCTCTGCATCAAGCTCCCTGCTCAGCACAGACCCCGCTTCTCCCTCTCCTTCTGCTACTCTCCTGTACTTGTGCTCGTTCGCTCTCTCTCAAATAAAAAATAAAATCTTTAAAATAGGGGCACCTGGGTGGCTCAGCGGGTTAGGGCCTCTGCCTTCAGGTTAGGGCCTCTGCCTTAGGCTCAGGTCATGATCCCAGGGTCCTGGGATCGAGTCCCACATCGGGCTCTCTGCTCAGCGGGGAGCCTGCTTCCCTTCCTCTCTCTCTGCCCGCCTCTCTGCCTGCTTGTGATCTCTCTCTGTCAAATAAATAAATAAAATCTTTAAAATAAATAAATAAATATATATATATTTGCTGATGAGTGAGTGGATGGATGGATGAATACAGAGGCTAATGACATGCTGATGGCCTCTTGTTTCCCCCATGGAAGGTGAGGTTTCCCAAGCTACACACACACACACAAACACACGCACACACACACGCACGCGCGTGCACACACACACGCACACACACCCATCACTCTTCATTTCCAAACACCCTTTGCTCCCACGGAATTTTCATACCCAAGACTCAGCCCCTCTCCCAGCTCCCACCCAAGGAACAGTGACCCCCTTGACCCATCTGTTTAGCAAAACATACACTCTGCTCCAACTGCCGGGCTTCTCGCTGCCCCGCGAGCATGCCAAGTGCACCATGCACATGCTGCCTCCGTGCCTTTGCACGGGCTATTGTCCCGGCTTGGAACCTTCTGCCCCACACGTCCCTGCAGCTCACCCTCTCACTTCATGAAGTCCCAGCCCACACTTCTCATGAGCAAGGGTTTCTCTGGCTGCTCTGTCTATGGCAGGGCCCATCCCTGTTTCCCACTTCTCCAGAGCACCTCCTGGACTTTGTTTCTCCATTTACTGGGTGTCACAACCTCTAAAACATAAGCTCCCTGAATGCAGGAATTTTGTGTGCTGCTGTGTCCCCAGCTGCAAATGCACCACAGACAGCTGTTGGGTGAGAACAGGAGACATCCTTGAAGTCCCTATGCACCAGAGGGAGGGGTGGGGTTCGGATTTCAGGTCAAGAGCACAAGAGCCTGCACCCCCACCTGTCATTTCCTCCTTGCCTCCTCACCGTGGGCCATCCGTGCTCCCAGTGCCCACCCCCACCCCCACCCTGGATACTGCCTCAGCCATGTGACATTTTGGCCAGTAGGATGCCAGCAGACAAGACAGGAGCAGGGAGCCTCGCATTTCCTTCTACTCGTGGCTCCGGAGAGCAGGGCAAGCCTGAGGGATATGAGAGACCTGTGAGCATGTGGGATAGAACATCCTGGGCCAAGGGAACAGCCAATGCAAAGGTCCCCCAAGGCAGGAGCTTGCTCCATGTGTCCAAGAGAGCAAAGGCCAATGTGGTTGCAGCCCCATGAGGAAGGACACAGCTGCACGAGGTCGTGGGGGCCGGACCATAGAGGGCTTTGTAGGCTCCCTGAGTGAGCAGAGAAGCCAAGGCAGTGTGATCTGACCTAGGGATCTGAATGAATTGCTTTAGTGCTGCTAGGAGGCAGGCTCAAGGTGATGCAGAGCGGGGGAACCAGGGGACCGGGGATGTCGCACAGAGATCAAGGTGGCTACCGTGGAGGTGGGGGGAAGAGACCGGATTCCAGGTGTGCTAGAAGCTCTGGGCTTAGAGGATTTGCAGAGGGACTGAAGGTGGAGGTGAGTCCGTGAGCGCAGGAGGAGTTCTGAGCTGAAGACAGCCCGGACCCCCTGTCTGAACAGCCTTGCAGTCCCACCCAGAGGTTCTCCACTGGCCTTTTTGCCTTCTGCAAACACATTCAACTCTCCCCTGCCTCAGGACCTTGGCACTTACCGTTGCATCTTTCCCTTTGGTCTTTGCTTGGCTAAATCCCATCATGGGGTCAAAGCTTAAAAGCACTTCACAGAGACCTTCCTGGGAGCCCCATTCACCCCTTTTGATAGATCGTCTATCCTGTTACTCTTCCTTCCACCCTGCTCTTTCCCTTTCCTGTGCTCATTGTAATAATATACATTAGCCCGTGCTTACTGGTTTGATGTCTGTCTCCACTGGACCGCAGGGAGCATGGCCCCTTCCTAGCCCATCTCCAGAGACAGGCTGCCTGGATTCAAGGGTCTGTTCCTCCCATTTAAACCTGTGTGAATTTGCAAACGCTACTGAACCAACCAGCCTCAGTTTCCTCCTTGAAAACATGGCAACAACTTTTAAGGGCAAGACCCAATGAGATCATTGACATAAAGCACTGAGCTCGATGCCCAGGCCTTCGTTCCACAGACGTTAGTTATTCCGCTAGCCATGGAAAGGGGCCTAGTGTAAGAATTATCTAGAAGCACGTAGTCTTGTTTACATGATTTAACTATATTTGGCAAGCTCTCTGAGCGGCATAAACAAGCAGCACTCCAGGTACAGACTGCCTAGATGAGGCAGGTTTGAAACTGCCTCTTGGCAAATTCCCATTTGGGGGAAATGAGAGAGATGTATGTCATTTGTTGTTTTCGGTTGCTTAGCATCCAAATACCCATGTGGGGGGTGGGGCACGAATCCCTAGAGGGGCGGGAGGCTGGGTTCCCCTACGGAAGCCCAGTGAGGCCAAACTCCCTCTCCCAGATCGCTGCAGAGAGAGCGTGGGCCACTCAACCTGGGCTCATCCCATCCAGGATGCTGCCACTGATGGAGGGTCATGGAGAAGCTCAGACCATTGAGATGTCAATCCTCTGGTGTCCAGGCACCAAGGGGCAGGGGGTGGCTGTCATTCTCATTAGTCCTTCCCCGTGCTTCTGCCTCCCAGCCTCCTACATTCCTGCCCAGATGATGAGCCTGGCTCTCTGGCCTGCCCTATGATTCGATGGGCCACCCATCATCCTTCCAGAGAATTCCTTTCAGGCCGTCATTCACTTGAGTTGTTTTCTATTATTGCAAGCAGGAACTCTGACTCGTCCGCCCTCCCCAAAGGGGCTGAGCACCAACACTCAGAAAACCTCCACCGTCCCCCTGGACTCCACCCCACGCATTACCAGGAACATAAGACTCCCCGGGAGGGCTCCAGGCCGTGAGTCAGTCTGTACAGTACTCAGAGTCCCCAGAACACAGGGGAAGGAGTGTGGCAGGCTGATATTTGGAAATATCCATCAGACTTCTTTCCTGATACATGAACCCACCCCGGCCGGCTGCAGACGGTAGCAAGGATGTCTCCAGGGCAGGGCTGTTCCCAGGAGATGTAGAGAGAAGCGCAAGTAGCTAGGTCTTAAACCTTGAGCTTCAAAACCAAGGTCCTGACCTCAGGAACAGTAGCAACCCTGCAAAAGCATTCTCTCCCCACCCCACTGCACCCGGTCCTCTAGGCCAGAGTGGGGGGCACACAGAACTCAGGCAGGAGAGGGGCCTGATGCCTGGGTGAGGGCGTAGAGGTGTCACCCTCTTCGAATGCCCAACGTGTATTTACAAGTAAAGCAGACGTGGTAGCGTGGCTTGCCTAGGCAGAGAGGGCCCGAGGCGGCCCCCTCCCCTGTTTCCCACAGAAGTGGCTGAGAGAGAGTTCTGGAGCCAGAAGAGGCCGGGAGTCTGCAGGATACGATGACAAAGGAGGCTGGAGGGAACACGGGCCTTCTTGGTGAATGCTGGCAGCTGTGAGCGCCAACAGGGGTGGACACCAGCATGGACAGACACCAGCTCGTACAGGCCAGTGGGGCCAAAGCCTGACCGGTTAAACCACCCACTCTTGGTTTTGGCTCAGGTCATGGTATCAGGGTCCTGGGATCGAGCCTGGCGTGGGGTTCTGCCCTCATTACGGGGGGGAGAATCTTCTGCTGGAGATTCTCTCTCTTCCTCTGCCCCTCGCCCTCCTCGCGCATGCTCTCTTTCTCTCAAGTAAAGAACTATAATCTTAAAAAAATCATCATCATAATAAAGTCAGTTATGGTAAACAAAAGTGTCCACACATCTGACTGCAAAGTGACCCCGCCACGGAACCTCACCACAGTCACTGCCCACAAGAACAAAGAGAGAACAGATCATCCTGTGGGCTACTTAAGGAGAGCTGTGGAGACATTCGACAGACTTTGAAGCCTTGATATAAAGACCTTGCGTTTATTAAGCCCTTACTGTGTGCCAGGCACCATGCTAAGACTGTCCATGTTATTTCTGAACAAGGTGGGAAATCATTCCCATTCCACAGGTGAGAAAACCATTGGCACACAGGTATTGCATGAGAGAGACAGGATGCAGTGGGCTGATCTCCCACAGGACGATTTTCATTGTGGCAGTTGCAAAAGTGGGCTCCGGGGGTAACCGGGAAAACTGCTCTGGGGCTTTAAACCCGAAGGTGTTGCTGGGAGATGGGAGGCCTGGGAGGGACGAGGTAAATTACAGCGCAGGTTCTTGGAAGGAACTCTGGCAGGAGCGGGGCGGCCCCTGGTGGACGTGACGAGAACAGCAGCCCGGTGGCTCTGACCGCGCCCAGGACACTGAGCCGGGAGTAGAGGGGCGGCTTGGAAGAGGCGCGGAGACAGGCCACATGTTGGGTGCTTGTGGGGTCTGGACATAGTGTCTACTCCAGGGGGGCCCGGTCACTGAGCCGGGAGTAGAGGGGCGGCTTGGAAGAGGCGCGGAGACAGGCCACATGTTGGGTGCTTGTGGGGTCTGGACATAGTGTCTACTCCAGGGGGGCCCGGTCTGGGAAGGGGCATTCTCTGAGGGCAGACAGGAGGAAGGAAAACCACCTTCACTGAGCACTGACCGAAGGCTTCCATACACAAGCGCAAGCGAACCAGAAGAAAATCAAGGTCACCACCTGAAGATCGAAGTTGAATTCAACTCAGAAAAAGTTACATGAGACAAAGCAGATCTCTTTATAATGCTGAGGGGGGGACAAGACCCCAGAGGTTGCACTGTGCACCAAATAACATAACATAAAAACGTACATCCATCAAGATAGTGAAAGCCAACCCACAGGATGGGAGAAAATATTTGCAAATCATATACCTGGATAAGGGACTTGTGTTCATGATGCATCCAAAAATCTCTCAAGACTCAACCATGGAAGGACAACTCAGTTTAAAAATGAGCGAAGGATTTGGATGACCATTTCTCCCAAGAAGATATACGATGGTCAAGAATGCAAAGCGATGCTCAAAGTCATTCGTCATTAGGGAAAAGCAAAACCACAAAGAGGACAACCACTTCACACCCACCAGGATGGCTCAGACAGGTAGGCACAAGTACGAGCGAGGACGTGGATAAATTGGAACCCTTTTACATTGTTAGTAGCCGTGCAAGATGGAGTGGACACTGGGAGAACAGGCTGGAAGGTCCTCAAAATGTTAAACATACAGTGATCTAATGACCGGGCACTTCCATTGCTGTATATACACTCAAGAGAGTTGTTTTTTGTTTTTGTTTTTGTTTTTTTTAAGATTTTGTTTATTTATTTGACAGAGATCAGAAGTAGGCAGAGAGGCAGGCTGGGGGGGTGGGGAGTGGTTTGCGGGAAGCAGGCTCCCCGATGAGCAGAGAGCCCGATGATGCAGGGCTCGATCCTAGGAACCTAGGATCATGACCTGAGCGGAAGGCAGAGGCTTAACCCCCTAAGAGAGATTTTTTTTTCTTTTTCTGAGAGAGAGCGCATGCCCATGAATGCACAGATGGAAGAGAGGGACGGGGAGAGAGAGAATCTCAAGCAGGCTCTATGGCCAGTGCAGGGCCCTGAGATCATGACCTGAGCCCAAATCAAGAGTCGGTGTTCAACCGACTGAGTCAGGTAGACGCCCATGTTTTGTTTTGTTTTGTTTTAAAATTAAAAAAAAAAAAAAATGTTCTGGGGGGGTCGCCTCAATGGCTCAGTCAGGCCTGCTTAGGATTCTCTCCCTGACCCTCTGCCCACCCCCCGCCCCATTTGCACATGCACAAAGGCACTAAACAAACAAACAAATAAAACCTTTTTTTTTTTTAATTAAAATAACACAAAATAAACATGTCCACACAAAAACTTGCGCAGGAACGTTCACAGCAGCATGAATTCATGATAGCCGAAACCTCACAGACATCCGTGGTGCACCAGTGAGCGCGACTGCCTTCTGCAATAGCCGAAAAGTGAAAACAACCCAAACGCCCGTCAACTGATGAATAAAATGTGTCATCTCCACCCAATGCAAAATTAGTCAGCAATAAAAAGGAATGAAGGGTTGATACGTTCTTTATTATGGATGAACTCTGAGAATATTGTGCTAAGTGCAAGAGGCCAGATGCTAAACACCACATATCTCGTGGCTCCACTTAAAAGAAATGTCCAGAACAGGTACAACCATAGAGATAGATAGAAAGTAGCTCAGTGGTTGCCAGGGGCTGGGAGAGCGAGGGGCGACTGCTAATGGGTCCCTGGTCTCTTTTTGCAGGATGGAAATGCTCTGAAATAAGACTGTGGTGATGGCTGCACAGCCCTGGGAATTTAAAAAAAAAAAAAAAACACACCCTGAATTATACACTTTGAAGTAAGTAAATATCATGGTGTGTGAATTATCTTTTAATAAAGCTGTTACTAAAAAACATATGTGGGGTGCCTGGGTGGCTCAGTGGGTTAAGCCTCTGCCTTTGGCTCAGGTCATGATCTCAGGGTCCTGGGATCGAGCTCCACATCGGGCTCTGCTCGGCAGGGAGCCTGCTTCTCTCTCTCCTTCTGTCTACTTGTAATCTCTCTCTCTCTCTCTCTCTCTCTGTCAAATAAATAAATTTTTTTAAGAAAATAGAAAGCTGTAGAAAAAGCATGGAAAAATTAATAAATGGAGACAACTCTCAGCCCTTAACAGATTGGGTATTTGAAAAACAAAGAAAAGAACCACGCTTCTCAAAAGTTATATGTTGCAAAACCCATCCACTCTTTTTTTTAGTTTATTTATTTCTTAGTAATACAACCAACCAATTATTTAGTAATACAACCAATTACTAAGAAATACAACTAAGCTGTATTACAATTACTTAGTAATACAACCCAACATGGGTCTCGAACTCACAACCCAGAGATCAAGGGTTGCCCATTCTTCCGACTGAGCTGGCCAGGCGCCCCTCATCCAATCCTTTATTCGAAAAAATTATATTGAGCATCGATCAGGTACCATTCAAAGCCCTGGGGATACAGCTGTGGGGGGAGCAGTGTGGGGGCGGGGAGGGGGCCACTGTTCTGGTGTCATTTACATTCCAGAGGTAACATAATATTTATAAACATATACAAAAATTGACTTGGGCTGCAAAGGAAATCTCAATTGATTCCAGAAGAAATAGTAGGGACATGCCCCATTGTTTATCGCTGCAACTGAGTACATGAGGAATAAATAATCACAGTAGAAATACAATCCTTCAACTGCTTAGAAACGTTAATGCTCTCTTGTAAACAACCTTGTGTTCAAAGAGAACATTAAGACCCCATTACAGAGCACTTGAAAGATGAGTTTATATAAAAAACATGCACATGCATATCTGTGGGGTAACAGTTTTTCTAAGGACACGGACAGCGTCAGAGCCAAAAGGGGGCTCCTGGTGATTCCTGCTGTTAACATTTTCCTGGAAGGAATGAGCCATACGATTTTTTTTTTTTAAGATTTTATTTATTTATTTGACAGACAGAGATCACAAGTAGGCAGAGAGGCAGGCAGAGAGAGAGGAGGAAGCAGGTTCCCTGCTGAGCAGAGAGCCCGATGTGGGGCTCGATTCCAGGACCCTGAGATCATGACCCGAGCTGAAGGCAGAGGCTTTAACCCACTGAGCCACCCAGGTGCCACGAGCCATACGATTTTAGAAGAGAATGAAGTCAGAAGGGCTGTGGCTCTCAAACAGCATCAGACTGGTGAAGATTGGAAAGCTGAATCCCACTGCTGCTGAGCACAGAGTGAAGTGAGCTCCAGCTCTGGAAAGGACACAGTTCCCTGCAAGTGTGCCCTGGCTTCAGCTCAGCCATCCCACCTCTGAGAAGCTTCCTGCAGAAACACACAAGTTCAGGTGAGCCTCTTGCAAGGGACTGAAAACAACTCAGCATTGCTGACAAATCAGCCAAAAAATTCCACAGCTCTGCTCTAGAAGACTCTGAGACCCAGCCAAGAAAAGAAGTGAAGTCTATAAATCTGTTGTTCTCTGGTGGGGGCAATTTTGCCCACCAGGGGACAGCTGATAACACCTGGAAGCCTTTATTATCATCAGATAGTGGAAGGTATGGTTCTCCCATCCTGTGGGTGGAAACCAGGGACGCTGCTCTCCCTGAGGAGCACAGGACTGCCCCCCACAAAGGTCTTATTCCTGAATATCCATAGGGCCAAAACTGAGAAAGCCTGGTATAAAGTCACAGGGAGAAATACCCACAAGGAATTGTTTCAGTTTTTTATAAAGTTCAGAACCGCACTTCTACTGTGATCCCACGTTTTTTTCTAAGTATATTTATGCAGGTACGCACATGGAAAGAATATTGGAAAATTCATCCCTAACGTCTCATTCATTCATAATTCTGTCATTCATTCAACAAACATTGGGCACCGAGGGGGAGTCCCAGGCACCGGTCTGTCCTATGGCCTGGGCACGCATCCGGGAATAAGGCAGAGGAAATCTCTTCATGCAAACCCCGGGGTTCCTGGGAGGTGCCCAGGAAGACTGAATACTTTCCAGGCTTTTGAGATTTTCACTTTTTTTCCTTTTCTTAAAAAACAAGAGCATTATATTACTTTGTCAGTGATAAAGAACAAATACTATAGCAACCAGCGCACACAGAGATGCGTAGGGGAAGACAGGAGTCGGGCAGGACAGAGTCCTAAATTCAGAACAGCAGGTGGGCTGGGCAGGTGCCCGGACGCTCACCCCCAGCTCTTCAGGCTGCCTCTCTGAACCTCCTGGGAGGAGAGAGACACCCACGAGCCGAGAGAAATGCAGCTGGAACCACACCATGGGGAGAAGCCCGCAGAGGGTCTGGAGTTCTCTTACGACCCGCCTAAAAGTTGTCTTGTGCTGGCGCTGATGGAAAATCCCGCCACCCCAATGAGCTAAGCTCTTGGACTGGCCCTTGTTCCCTTCACCCTAAATTCAAATCCCCATGCCCTACGGTGACCCCCGCCCCCGAGGACCCCGCTCTTCCACCCACCCCTGGGCTTCAAGCACTGCAAGGTAGTTCAACAGCCCGCATGTCTGTCCCATATGAAGTCAGCTTCTTTCTCCACGAGGCTTCTTGCTGATTCTAAGACCAAAGAAAAAACCTATACGGCCTCAACAGTGCCCCTTTCCCCCCAAGAAGACAAAACCAAAGAGCTGAGGGGAGGTGGGGCCTGCAGGTCAAGGGTTGTTGGAAACAAACGGGTCCCTGGACAAATGAAGAACCCTGTGGCCTCCTGTCCGCTGGTGGGTACCCAAGGCCTTCACGGGAATTGGCTTAGGGCCACCAGGACTCCAGCCAGCGGTGACAATAGACAACAACAGGTATGGAAAGTATGTTTGCATATTCTATCCTTGAGTTGTCCCTTCAAGCACAACAGATGGAACCATGATTGATGCCCGTGGTATAAATGAAGAAACTGAGGCTCGGGGAGTAGTTAATCATCTATGGCCCCCCCGGTTCCCAAGTAACAATGACTCCTCCTCCCACCGCCCCCTCGGCCCTCCCTTCCCAGTGCCCACGCCCTTTTTAGAGAGCCGAAATGAATTTTTAGCTGGGTCTCCAATCCTACTAGCCAGCACGGATTTTTCCTCGTTGATTTGACAGATGCTTATGAGGGCCTACTAAGGGCCAAGTGCTACTTAGTGGGGCCACAGTTTTATCTGCCAGGAGCAGGCATGTCCCAGAGCGAGCAGCACGGGCCTGGGCCCTGGATCGGTGAGCCCAGAACGTGGGCGTGCTTCCAGCCTCCCGCTGCCTTGCAGCCTCCGATCTGTGCAGGTCCGGGGGTGACACAACAGCCCTGGGTCTTCTGGGGGTCCTGGGAGCCCCCCACTGTCTTCTCCATGGCACACAGGTGTGTGGGGGGCGGGGAGAAGCCGCATGAGGCTGCCTTCTGCAATGCCTACCTCCATACTTTCCTCAGCCCTTAAACGTCTTTCTTCTTGTTTTTCAAAGTAGTATACACAAATATTAATAATAATAGAAACAGTTTGCAAAGGAGGATCTCCAACCTCAGGAAACCAGAATTTATTACAGCCAGCAGTGGGCCCCGCCTGACCTCTGCCACCGAAGGCGTCATTACCTTTATTATACTGGGCTGTAAAGAAACCCGCCCTTTGCTGTGGAGAGGCACTGTGCCTGCCTTCCAAGATCCTTCCCTACACAAACAGCCTTGAAAAAGTCCAAAGGCAGCCCACACCTGTGCTCTACTCACAGCATGCAAGAGGGCTGTGAAGTCTCTCCCAACAGTGAGAAAGCCCTAGAAAATGATAAAGCCCAGACAATAGAAGAATGCAGGCCTGGCAGGGTAGCAAGCTCCCACACTCGGGGCCACTTTCCTCCTGCCCTAATCAACCCTGGGCTGGGGAGCAGATAATCAGGCCACCCCACCCTCCACCCCAGAGCCCAGGAAAATACTAGCCCGTCCTAAACCTGTTAGCCTTTACTTCCCATGCAGTCAAGGCTCTTGTCTACATTTCCCGCTCACCGCCTCTGCCCCCGGACCCTGGTGCTCCTCTGTGAGGCTCCTTCGGCACATCCTGCCCCTCCCCTTCCTCTTGGGAACTCTCAGTAACCCCGTCTTTCTGGTGTTAGTGGTCTCCTGATCTCTTGGCCACCCCTCAATAATCATAAAACCTACGTCCCAAGAGTCCATCTCTCACTGTCCGATTGGCAGTAAGAGCAAAGCTGGACAGCACCCTGCAGGGAGGCCCTGGGGAATGCGAACGGGTTAAGTATTAGTGGGGGAATATGTGGTCGTGTCTAACAAGAGTATGTGTGCATTTACTTTTTGACCCACCAACCCTGTTTCTGGGAATCTAGCCAGAATATATACCTTCACCAATAAAACATACATAGGCAGATTACTAATTACGGCATTGGTGGTAATTACAAAATATTGGACGTAAGCTAAATACCTGTATCTAGAGAATTTGCATGACAGACTACAGAATATCCACCCAGAGACGCGGATCTCTATGAGCTGATATTAAATGCTTTCCGGGGGCGCCAGGCCAGCTCAGTCAGAAGAGCCCGTGACCCTTGGTCTTGGGGTTGTGAGTTCGAGCCCCATGTTGGGTGGGTGTAGAGATTACTTGAGAATGAAATATTTAAAAATAAACAGATGGGGGCACCTGGGTGGCTCAGTTGGTTAATCATCTGCCTTCAGCTCGGGGTCCTGGGATTGAGCCCCACATCAGGCTCCCTGTTCAGCAGGGAACCTGCTTCTCCCTCTCCTTCCCCTTGTGCTCTCTCTCTCGCTCACTCTCTCTCTCTCTTTTATTTATTTAAATAAATAAAATCTTAAAGAATAAAAATAAACAAATAAATAATTTCCGGATGGATCGTTTCGTGAATGAAAAGCAAAGTAAAAATAAATCAAAACACAATAAAATAACTTTTTTAAAGATTTTATTTATTTATTTATTTATTTGACAGAGAGATCACAAGTAGGCAGAGAGGCAGGCAGAGAGAGAGGGGGAAGCAGGCTCCCTCCTGATGCAGGGCTTGATCCCAGGACCCCAAGATCATGACCTGAGCCAAAGGCAGAGGCTTTAACCCACTGAGCCACCTAGGCACCCCAATAAAATAATTTATTTAAAAAAGCAAAGTAGAAATGAATATATGTGCTACCTTCTCTGCAAGAAAAAGAAATAGTAATAAAAGAGACATCCATCTGGTTAATTCTGCAAAAAGAAACCTGGAAAGGATAGCTCAGAAACTAAGGAGATTAGTTTCCTACAGGAAATAGATGAGAGCAAAATGGAAGGAGTGGGAATGTTGGATGACACTTCTATGAATATAAATTTCTGCATAATTTTAACTCTTAGAACCATGTCCGTGGTGTTTTTTTTTTTAAGCTTTTATTTATTTTATTTTAAAGAGAGGGAGGAAGAGCCGGAGTAATGGCAGAGAGAGAGGGAGAATCCCAAGCAGACGCCCCACTAAATGCAGAACGCAACATGGGGCTCGATCTCACGACCCTGAGATCACGACCTGAGCCAAAACCAAGAGTCGGAGGCTACACCGCTGAGCCACCCAGGTGCCCTGAACCATGTTCAAATTCTACGTACTCAAAAAGTATAAATGAGGATTGGGAAGAACTCTTAAGACGCACACACAATGAACCTGTGTTTCAAATGAGTGGTGCTGGGACCATTTCCTGCGTACCATAGGATTACCAGAGGAGTAAGTATTTGTGAGGGGTCAGGAGCCAGATCTCCCACTGTTGAAGAGAGTTGTCATATGGAACTGAAGAAAGCCGGGAAAGCCCTCTGGTTGGGGGAAGAGAGCTGGAAGCCTCAGTCATGAACTTGTGGTCTGCGATATACAGATGTCTGTGCATCTGCGTGTATGTGTGGTTCCAGTTCTGACCACTCAAAGGGCTCTGAACCATTCTTCTTGGCCTCCCCGTAGGAATGAGAACACCTCTTCCCCCAACTAGAAGGAACCCGGCTCCTCAGAGAAGTGGCGGATCCCAGGGCTGGGATGGGGAAAGTGACGAGTTGAGCCCAGAACTTCTGAATGTGCCAAAAGTTAAGAAAATGCCCATAAAAGAATGGAGATACGTCACAGGATATGGGAAACAGCAGGAAGCACATACTGTATGAAGTTGGATCATTTGAACATCAAAATAAATGAGAGGGTGCCTGGCCAGCTCAGTCAGTGGAGTGTGCAACGCTTGATCTCATGTTAGGAGTTCAAATCCCACATTGGGTGTAGAAATTATTTAATAAAATCTCCACCCACTTGTATGACTCAGTTGGTTAAGCATCTGATTCTTTTCTTTTTAAAGATTTTATTTATTTGTTTGACAGAGACACAGCAAGAGAGGGAATACAAATATGGGGAGTGGGAGAGGGAGAAGCAGGCTTCCCACTGAGCAGGGAGCCCGATGCGGGGCTCCATCCCAGGGTCCTAGGATCATGACCTGAGCCAAAGGCAGCCGTTTAACGAATGAGCCACCCAGGCATCCCTAAGCGTCCGATTCTTGATTTCAACTCAGGTCATGATCTCAGGATTATGAGACCAATCACTGAGTCGGGTTCTACAACCAGCGCTTAAGAGTCTCTCTCTCTGGGGGGCTGGGTGGCTCAGTGGGTTAAAGCTTCTGCCTTCAGCTCAGGTCATGATCCCAGAGTCCTGAGATCGAGCCCCACATCAGGCTCTCCACTTCTCAGGGAGCCTGCTTCCTCCTCTCTCTCTGCCTGCCTCTGCCTACTTGTGATCTCTGTCTGTCAAATAAAATAAATAAAATCTTAAAAAAAAAAAGTATAAAAAAATAAAATAAAATAAAAGGGGTTGGGGCTTGCCCCACTGGTGGGCACGGTCAGTATCAGTCTCGCGGTTACAGATTTGAGCTCCACATTGGATGCAGAGACAACGTAAACAGTTAAAATCTTTTAAAATAAATTAATTAAAGTAAATTAAAAGGGAAAAAAAGAAGATCGAGAGAGAGAGAGAGAGAGAGACCCCAAAATGAGAAGAAAACCTGAGTGTTGTTGAGGGGCTCCGTGAATGGGGGATGCGTGAGTAAATGGGCAGAGAGGTGAGTGAGTGGAAATAGGCGGAGCCCCCCCCACCTCCCCCCACCCCCCCACCCCGCCTCGTCCATCCCCGGGCCCGCCCATGCAGGTGAGGAGGGGCTGGTTGGCTCTTTCCATGGCTGACCACACCCGGGCCAAAGTGCATTTTCCTCCCCATTCACAGGAGCTGAGGCCAGGCAGATCCTTTCAGCTTCCTCCAACGCGGCAGCACCACCTTCCTCCATTCCTGGCAGAAGGGGCAGCAGGGAGAAAGCGTCAGGCTGGCGACCTGGGCAGCCCAGGTCTGCGGCAGCCCAGGAACCCATTGGTGAGCATTTCCCTTCCTTGGCTCGTTTCAGTTTCCTCATCTGTCCTTAAGCAGTTTGGCCCAAATTGGTGGTTCTCAACTTGGGCCACACCTTCGAATCAGCTGGGGACCTTTTAAAAATTCCAGGGCCCAAACAGCACCCCAAGTCAACAATGTGGGACCCAGGCACCCATGGCTTTTAGCATTTCCCAAGTGGTTCCAGTGCACTAAAGTTTGAGAACCTGTGAGCTGTGACCTCTTGGACCCCCTCCCCCTTTCTGATGCTCTGTCCATTTGTCCTGTCTTCTGTCACTGGAGGATTAAATGAAATGTGAGAAACCCTGGGCACCCCCTGGAGGCAGCAGCAGCCCTTTCCCGGGCTTTCCCCAGCCCCATGCACTCTTCACCAAACCTCCTGTTCCAGTGCTCCCAATCCCCACCGTCTCCATTTTTATGTTTGAAATCAAGGGATATGAGATCCTGGGCAAGGCAGAGTCTCCCAGGTATGGGCTGGGGTCTTCCTGTTTTCTTGGCTCTCACAGCTGTGAGGAAGGGCCTGGGAGAAAAGGGAGAGAGAACTGGGTAGGACAGAGAGCCTGCTCAATCCAAGAACCTAAGTGTTTGGCTTTTCCTATCCTTGATGTAGAAGCTGCTAACCTTTTCCAAGGAAACATCTAGCAGGACGCCAGTGGCTGAGCCTCCTGGGGGCGTGTTCCCTTGGGTAAGCACTCTTAGCCACCAGGGTCACCTGCTGGACAGAGCCTGGGAAGGGAGGAGGGAGCCTTGAACTTCCCTTGCATCATTCCCAGCACATGCCGGGCAGCCCCGAGAGTCTTAATTAATTTGCCCATTTATCAAATAGGCACCTCCCTGCCCCATCTCACCAGGCCAGTGACCACATCGTTGTTTCACTGCACACAGATGCACGGAGCTTTCAGAGGTGTTTCCTACGTGGTTGGAACTTTGTGTCCATTTGAGAGGGAGTACTGATCTGAAGAACAACAGAGCTGACCCATGGCTGAACCCCAACAGGACAGGAAGGAGGAGCCGGCAGGTGAGTCAGGAAGATCTGTTTTCCACATGGTCCTCAAGGATTTGGGTAGTACCGGAGGAAGATACGAGGGGGTGGGGAGAGAGATGCTGCCGTGGGTAGGGGCAGTGGCCCTTCCCAGCTCTGCTGCCCGTGAAGTCAGGACAGAGGGAGTAGACCGAGTGTCCTTGAGGGGGAAGCAAGTATCAGCACCTGTGCTAACAGTAGTGGCCAGTCAGTACCAGTGCTCACTCCTTTGCTTCTTAATACCTTTCGAGGTAGAGATTATTAATCCCATTTTCCAGATCGGAAAACTGAAGCTCGGAGAGCTTAAGTAGCTTGTCTAACGAGTCATGGCTACTGTGGCAAAGGAAAACTTCAGACCCAAATAGGCCTGACTTCAAAGGGCGTTGCTTTCTGACCTCTCCAAGACTGGGTCCACACACACGGGATCTTAATCCAAAAGGTTCATCTAAGAAAATGCTGTTTTCTGTGCCAGGCCAGGCTGGCAGCGGGGCCGGGGGGTGGGGTCCCGTGCTCTGTCTGTGTGGGGAGAGTGGGGGAGGGGTGGGGAAAGCATCATTTCAGGTTGGGTACCAGAGACCAAGACCTCCAGGGAGAAGGGGTTGCTCCATGGCCCAGGGCGCAGGGCGCAGAGGGGACTGCAGATCCCGCCACCTTGGGAGGGGCTGGGGAGGGACTGGGGAGGGACTGGGCAGTGGGCAGAGAGCACTTGAGCCAGAAGCAGGGCTGGCTTCTTGGGCCTGTCATCCCAGCAGCTGTGCAGAACCCCACAGTCAGAAAATGTCCCACACTTCGGATTAAATGCTCTGTGGTCACTGGCTTGACTTTTAAATAATTTAAGATTTTATTTATTTGAAGTCAGTCAGAGAAAGACAATTATCACATGCTCTCCCTGATATGAGGAAGTTGAGAGGCAACGTTGGGGGGTTGGGGGGTAGGAAAAGAATCAATGCAACAAGATGGGATCAGGAGGGAGACAAACCATAAGAGACTCTTAATCTCACAAAACAAACTGAGGGTTGCAGGGGGCGGGGAGGTGGGGAGGGAGAGGGTGGTTGGGTTATGGACATTAGGGAGGGTATGTGCTATGGTGAGTGCAGTGAAGTGTAAACCTGGCGATTCACAGACCCGTACCCCTGGGGTTAATAATATACTATATGTTAATAAAAAATTTTAAAAATGTATTTTATGTATTTGAGAGAGAGAGCACACATAAGCAGGAGGGAGGGGCAGGAGAGGGAGAAGCAGATTCCCCCGCTGAGCAGGGGGCCCAATGAGGGGCTCGATCCCAGGACCCCAGGATCAAAGGCAGATTTAACTGACTGAGCCACCCAGGCGTCCCCATTTTAAATAATTTTATCTTGGGAGTCTGTTTTGTAAGTGAAGTCAGCCAGGACGATGGAGCATGTGCTGGGGAGAACCTTCCCCCCCGTATGTGCATGGCCCCACTCCCAGCCCACCGCCCCTTCCCCACCAGAGTTCCACTGTCCCCTTCTGCCCCTGGTGGGGACTCAAGAAAGAGTTGGAGTTGAGGCAGGCAAGGCAGGGGGTGTTCTGAGGGCAACAAGAAGAGGCAGGAAGCTCTCCCTGCCCCCATCCAGGGTCAGATGGGTACAAGTGGGAGGTTGTGATTCCTGGGGGGGTCACCCACCTGCCGTGAGTTAGGGGTGCGGAGCCGTTTTGCACACCTTCCTTTTGCTCTGGGCTCCACTGATGGAGCTGGCTCTGGTCACATCCCAGTCCTGCCATTTACACATGCAGCAAGCTCAAGCAAGTTACTTCACCTTTCAGCCTCAATTTTCTTGTCTGAAAATGCAAATGTCAACATCCCATGGATTTTTTTGAGAACAGTGAGGCTTTTTTTTTTTTTTTTGCCCCCAAATGCAAATCTGATTGTGACAAGCCTTGGGCTAAGGCTAAGATCTGTCTAAAGGCTTGGTGTTGTTCTAGAATAAAAACCCAAACCTTTCACCTGGGCCAGTGCTTTCCAATAAAAATATTGGATTTTTAAAACCACGTATTTAAAAAATTTCCTCAGGATGCCTAGGTGGCTCAGTCGGTTGGGCATCTCCCTTTGGCTCAAGTCACGATACCAGAGTCCTGGGATGGAGTCCCAGGGCTCAAACTGTGTTCGGTGGGGAAACTGCTTCTCCCTCTGCCTTCTCTCCCTGCTTGTGTGTGTTCTCTGACAAATAAAATATTTTTAAAAATAAAAAAATAAAAAATAAAAATGTCCCAGCCACATTTTAAAAAGTAGACAGGTGAAAATAATTTTAATCTATTTACTTCGCTCAATATATCAAAATTATTTCCACATACAACCAATATTAAAAAAATGAATTCTTCACATTTTTTCCTGCCTTTGAAATGGTATTTTATGTATTTTTATGAAATGAGTGTATCTCATTTCACATGACTGGTGGCTACCGAATTGGACGGCGGAGGCTGTGCGGCCCTAATCCCACCCTCTGACGGCTGCCTGACACACCTCACACCATCCCTTCATGCTCTCTGCCCAGCAGCTGCGTTGGATGGTTGCCTTTCCTTCCTCAGAAGCTCCGCTCTATCCGCACACAGGTTCCTTATGCTATTTCTAGCCCTGGGAACCTCATCTTCCTCTTTTCCCCCTGGATCGGGTTAAGCCTACTCAGCCTTGCCTTCAGAATTTGACCTCCATTGTGTGTCCAGCCCTCACCAGCCCCACGATTTAACGTCACATTTTCCTGAGGTCCGTTGATCAGGATCTCTGTCCCCTCTAGCTTGCCAGCTCTAGGACAGCGACCACTCTGGGTTTTTGTGGTGGTGGCTTGAACCGCATCCCCAGGGCTTAGCAAGGCGCCTGGTGCAGAGCAGGGTCTCAGGGAGCAGGGCCTGTGAGCCTGGGAAGGGCCTGGCCCCCAAAAAGGATGCTAATACTCACTCTCATCTCCCTTCCTGCTGGTGGAGAAAATTCCTTATAAAGGACTCTCCTGGAGAATTGGGGACACGAAGCCCTCAGCGCCCAAAATATTTAAGTCGAAACTTGAGTTAAGCACGCAGATTATAAATATTTCTTCCCCAGATTACATACCGCTTAAAAATAGCATCCTGGCTCCTTTTCATGATTTGGGCCGTGATGAGGGAAAAATGACACTTCAAGTCTGAACATAAGTACTGCCCTTTTCGTGACTTGGCTTTTCCCTTGAGGAGGCGGAACTGGGGAGCAGGAAGTGGAGAGGGGGCATCACTGTCCCTGTTCAACTGGCAGATCTGGAAGAGAGACAAACGCTGAGGTGCTGCCATTTCTCGCTTTTTAAGATTTGAGAAAGAGAGAGAGTGCGCGCTGAGAGAGCATGAGTGGGGAGGGGCAGAGGGAGAGAGAAACCGGGATCCATCCCAGGACCCTGGGATCATGACCTGAGCCAAAGGCAAATGCTTAACCCACTGAGCCACCCAGGCGCCCCAACGCTTTCTTTTTCTAATTCTTTCCCAGGTGAATGTAAACAAGGCTCCAACCCACAGATGCCAGCTGACCCACGGGATGCCAAACCTGAGGACACCCGTGTAGGTGAGGACTCAGCCCCGAGGCCCAGTGGCAAAGCCAAACACACTGCTTGGGTTCTTCTCCCTTCAGTCAAAAATCCCTCCTTCTCGGGACAGTGTGAAGACTCACTCCATACCACTGCCCACCCCCCCACACACCACACCAAAGATGGTACAATTATCCTGATTATCAGGGCCTGTCACCTTGCAGTCCTGGGGAGGGATGCAGTAGGAAATCACAGAATCATCTGCACGTCTACACTACACAACAGTTTCCCGAGGACACAGAGCCCCAGGGATCAACAGCTCCCTGAAGTTTTTCAAATAAGTTCCAACACCTACCAGGTACTGCTTGAGGGTGGTATATTTAAATATTTATTTTTTCAATCCTAGCTCGGCTTCAAACTGCAAGCTTTCAGGGGAGTATAATGGGGTTTACATCGCAGACCGTTACAAGCACCCCAAGAAAAGACTCAGATTAATTTGATGCTCCTATACCCGTAAAAACTGCTGCGTGTCTGTTACACAGTTCTGTGCTGGGAGAATGGATGACGCCGACTGAAAGGCTTTAAATCGGGTACTCTCTCTTTTACAAATAAACTTGCAGGTGATCTAGAGCTGGTGCTTAAAGTCAGAATTAAGAGTCCCAGAGAAAATGACTTCATTGAGGTTGAACTGAACAGAGGAGAGCTGAGTTATCAGAATCTCCTGAAAGTCAGTTGCTGCGAACTGGGGATTGAGCCGGAGCAAGTGAGGGCGATCAGAAAGCTGCCAAACACACTGCTCAGAAAGGTAGGGTTTGCAAAGGGTCTAAATGCAGACGGGGTTCTAAGTGGGCAAAATTAATGTTCTGTGAAGCTAATCACTTATCTCTTGTGTTTCTAACGTGAAAACAAATTTAAGCCACTGGGAAACTCGGACTGTAGGACAGCCATGGTAGCTAGGTAATTTTCAATCTGGTGCTTTTACTGACTTGCACACCTAAATTCATGAACCCTTCAATACGGTCTGAAATACAACTAAGGCCCAGAGAGAAGACTCAGGTCAATGCATGTGGCCCGTTCCACCTCTGCGGACCTGGCTGGTTCACAGGTGGCATGGTGCCCGGGGAAAGACTCACCCACCTTCCTTTGCCTGCCACAGCTCAGCCTTTGTTATCTCATGAAACAAAGCTGTTTTGCATTTGTATAGAGATTCCAGATGCAAAATACAGTTCTCTAATTTCAGAAGAAAAACCTCATTTCTTTGGGTATTACTATTTTAAAAGCTTTCAAAACGCCTTTACCAATTCTCACTGGTGGCATGGCTAATATATTCTTTGTAAAGGAATGGCAGGATGATTGTTATTTTCTGGACTTTTAAAAATGCCCTTTTCTGGATTTGAAATAATGTATATACAACCACTGATGCATGATAATTTCTTAATGAGAGTTATAATTATTACTTTTTTAAAAAAAAGCCCTTTTCTTCACCAATATTGGTGTGGGACTACAGTCCCTTAGGAACCTACAACAGAGACCAAAAAAAGAAAAAGTCTCAACTGCTACTTTAGCTTACCACGACAGAAAAACCATTACAAAAATACCCTGAATTTAGGCAAGAACCAAAGATGCTGGCCATTAAGATTTTTTCATCTTAATAATCTCTCATGCTATCTACAAACCACCCTATAATTTCTTTTACATATTAAGGACAAAGACATTCAAAGACTACAGGACTTTCAGGAAGTAGAACTCATCTTGGTGAAAAATGGAAGCTCTGAATTCGTTGAACACGCAACATCCCTGACAGAGAAGGCCTGCTACAACAGCAATGCTGCCAAACTGACCTATTAGAAAACCCCAGAAATGAAACCGCCGGTATCAATGTTTTGTAAATAACCAACTTGGAATGCATGTACCGGTTTGCCACCTTCATGTGCGTACTTTGCAAAATTGTTCTCTCATCTCAAACTTCTCTGGGCAGGGAGAAATTGTCACATCATTTCCTATTCACACTTTGAAACTTGCCTATAAAATGGCATGACTTGCGTTACTGATGAGGCCTTTTTTTTTTTTTTTTTTTTTTAGTTTTTTAAAAAATTTATTTGCCAGAGACAGTGAGAGAGAGCACGAGAGGGGAGGTCAGTAGAAGCAGACTCCCCATGGAGCTGGGAGCCCGATGCAGGACTCGATCCCAGGACTCCAGGGTCATGACCTGAGCTGAAGGCAGTTGTTTAACCAACTGAGCCACCCAGGCGCCCTTGTTGAGGCCATTTTTAACAAACTACTTGCCAAATAGCCAAGGCACAGCCCACAGCACTCAACTCTGCTAATCAGATGGAAACAACAACAAAGTTGGCACTCTTACCAACAACTAGCTCGAAGCTAGACTTCTCCTATTCCACTACCTAGAGCTCTTCCGGGTCAACTCACCCAAACTCTTAGGTAAGATCTGCTGGTACTTTGGAAGCACTCTGGGAGCTGGACCCCACTTACCCACTTAACCCTGTCCACGGTCATTTCTCTTCAGTCATTACTCCTGGACTTGAATTCGTGGAACTGAGCTCTGAAATACCGGAGCTCCTTCTGGCCAAGCAGGATCTCATCTCCCCCAGCACATAACAGGGCCACCAGGTTGCCTCTGCAAATGCTCAGCACCTCAACTTTGATGAAGGGTGAGGGGAACACGCAAACACTACACTAGCACTTACCTAGCCCAACTGTCCAAAGACCAAGGTTTTAAATAGTGTGGGTACCGACGTACGGATCATCCCACTCAAAAATGTGAAGCGTGTGTGGGTGGCTCAGTCGACTGAACATCTGACTCTTGGTTTCAGCTCAGGTCATCTCAGGGTCAAGGTGGAGGCCTGCATCTGCTTGTCCTTCTCCCTCTGCTCCCTGCCACCCCCACCACCGGCCTCTGGCACATGCTCTCAAATATATAAATAAAATCTTTAAATTTAAAAAAAAATGTGATGAGTTCATGAGACTTGAACCTGCAGTTTGCTTAGTAGCCCTGGGCCTCTCCAGATGGAAGCACTTCTGCTGGAAATGTAAGCTCCACATCCACGTCACAGGTCTTTGAGAGACAGGACAGCCCGCTAACAAGCCAATTCAGCGCAGTGCCATTCCAGCGCCACAAGGGCCAATTCCCTAAGGTATTCTCAATTTTGTTTGGAATAAGGAAAACTTGGGGCAAGAGCTGAGGACTGGCTTTTAAAGATTATTTATTTATTTATTTGACAGAGAGAGATGACAAGCAGGCAGAGAGAGGAGAGGAAGCAGGCTCCCTGCTGAGCAGAGAGCCCGATGCGGGGCTCGATCCCAGGACCCTGGGATCATGACCCGAGCCGAAGGCAGCGGCCCAACTCACTGAGCCACCCAGGCGCCCTGAGGACTGGCTTTTAATGGCCCCAAATCACCCTTGCGAGGAAGTGGAGTTTTAGGTGGTATTTTTAGGTGAATATGGTAGAATAAATCTGAAAAAAATGTTGGGGGGAAACCTTACACTATGACAGTAACAGAACCTATAGAGTTGCCTAATGATCAATTACAGTAATTGAATGAGGGCAGCAATTTATCACCAGGCTGTTGAGCAAATTCTGTATCCGTTCAAATAAACATAGTATGCACCTTTGAAGAAATTATAAAAACATATTTCCTGTAACATGAATAGTCTTAAGACTGAAGATTAAGAGTAAAAATTGAAGCTTCAATGGGGCGCCTGGATGGCTCAGTAGGTTAAGCCTCTGCCTTCGGCTCAGGTCATGATCCCGGGGTCCTGGGATCGAGCCCCGCATCTGGCTCTCTGCTCTGTAGGGAGCCTGCTTCCCTTCCTCTCTCTCTGCCTACCTTTCTGCCTACTTGTGATCTCTGTCAAATAAATAAATAAAAATCTTTATAAAAAAATAAAAATAAAAATAATTGAACTTTCAAGAGTAATTTTCATTGTAATTTATACTTCATGCAGACACTGTGGAAATTAATTTCTGAGGAAGGTGCAAGTCCACTGACTTTTATGCTAACTTAATGTCATTTTAAGATTTTTAGGTGGTTGAACTGAAAATCAGGTACTAGGACGCTTGTCCTGAAAGGTTCCAGAACACATGTAGGTTAAAACAAAAAGGTGGAATGATCTAGAATTCTTAGTCGTTCACAATCTAACACTCATTTACAGTGAGGGGACTGGTAACAGCAGCAGGGCCTCTTCTACCCTCAGTGTTAAGTACCACTCACAGGCCTGACAGACTCCACCAGGAGGTGGCGGTGTTCCTATTTTGCTCACTGACCTATCCCATGTTATCAGAACAGCAGCTGGCATACCAGCACTCAGGGCTGCAAGGAAAGCAGGCGGGGGGAAGCCCCAAGCTCCCACTGGGAGCCACACTTGGAGATCAAAAGGTCCACTGTGGAAAGAGGTGACTTTTATGCACTTGCAGGTACATTTCTACTTCTAATCACTTCCCCTTTTTTATTCTTTAAGATTTTATTTGGGGTGCCTGGATGGCTCAGTGGGTTAAGGCCTCTGCCTTCTGCTCGGGTCATGATCCCAGGGTCCTGGGATCGAGCCCCACATCGGGCTCTCTTCTCTGTAGGGAGCCTGCTTCCTCCTCTCTCTCTCTCTGCCTACTTGTGATCTCTGTCTGTCAAATAAATAAATAAAATCTTAAAAAAAAAAAATCTTGAAATGCCATTAAAAAAAAAAAAGATTTTATTTATTTGACAGCAATCACAAGTAGGCAGAGAGGCAGGCAGACAGAGGGAGGCAGGCTCCCTGCCGAGGCTCCATCCCAGGATCCTGAGATCATGACCTGAGCTGAAGGCAGAGGCTTTAACCCACTGAGCCACCCAGGCGTTCCCCAATCACTTCCATTAGAGTAAATATCTAATGCTTCATGGTGTCCCTAATTAAGAGCAGAACAAGGCCAAAATGGAACAGCCCCTCTGATCTGACAATCTAAATTGAACAGGGGTAGAATGTGCTGACCACCTGCCAGGAGTACTGCTCTTCTCACCCAGCAGTTCCCTTCCTGGAAGGGCGTGAATCTTCAAGAAACAGAGAACAAAAGCAGCCGCTCCCTGGCTGACACCCAAATCCCAAATGGAAAATATGTAAAGATAAAAATAAGTGATATCACAGGGCACCTAGGTGGCTCAGTGGGTTAAACCTCTGCCTTCGGCTTGGATCATGATTCCAGGGTCCTGCATCAGGCTCTGTGTTCAGCAGGGAGCCTGCTTCCCCCGCACCCCACCCCCTGCCCATCTGCCTACTTGTGATCTCTGTCAAATAAATAAAACCTTAAATAAAAAAGTGTTCACAAAGAAGACATACACTTAGGCCCTGCTTCTAGCTTTTAAAAAACAATTAAGGCCCCAGATTTTGCGCTCAAGAAACCATACCTTTTACACCTGCCAGTCATTGTAAGAGGGTAAATTTTTTAAATATGGGTATGCTTATATTTCTATTTTACTACCTACACCAAGACCTTTTCCCATTTTTTAAGTTTAAATTTTATTAAGAAATATCATACATACAAAAGTACATGAACATACAGTTTAAAAAAGAAACCGCCCATCCAGCTTTAGCAACAAAGCATTGTCAGCAGTTCCTCTGAAGGCTGTTCCATGCCCTCCACGGTCTCCTCTCCCTCCGATGCAAGAGTAACACTGAATTTCCTGTTATCATTCCCTTGCTTTTCTTTCATTTACCACAGATTTAACAGCTGGACTCTGACCTTCACAGAAATGGAACCACAGCGGATGTATTCTTCTGCAACTTGCTTTTCCGACCACCAAGATCCATCCATGTTCACACATGTAGCTGCAGCTCAGTCTGACTTCCGTGCAATTCCACTGTAGGAATGGGCCACGGAATCTATCCAGTGGACTGCTCAAGGACAGGCAGGGTCATTCCAGTTTGTTTTTGTTTCCCTTTTCTTCCTATTACAAATAGTGCTGTTACGACATTTTTACATCCACGTCCTGACACACACGTGTAAGAGTTTCACTAGGGTATGTATCTAGGAGCGGAATAGCCACAGAGAGGTTAGGGCACAGCCACTTAAGCCAAACTACTTCCCAAAGCCGTTGTTCCTAAAAGTTCTTCCATCTGTTGCTGTTGATAACTGAGCTACTTGGGAGGGCTGAGAAGAAACAGATCAACTATGACTCTCAAACTGCATTTTCAAAGTAGGAAATTTAAAAACCTGATACAACAATGAATAACACATTGACTTCTCTGCTTTGGTTTACTTGAAAT